>NC_020494.1:4794637-4802386 GCF_000184155.1 Fragaria vesca subsp. vesca
CCCAAAAATAAAGCCTACAAAAATTACCCCCTTTTACCAACTCAAATATTTTACCATTTATCTGATAACTTGTTCATGCTAACTTTGATTTTAATGTTTAGCATGTCTACGAATTCGTATTAACGTCCTCTACGACCTCCTTCAAGAAATTTTCCCAAAATAATTTTCCTACAAAAAATCAACTCTAGGGTCCTTAATGGTAAATGGTTACTCAACACGGTAAAAGACCTAAGTAATATCAAAAGTAAATAACCGTAAAATAACTTAAGAACCGGGGTGTGACACCTCGGTTATGAGTTTTTCTTCTAACACTAACATTTTTCAATCAATTTGCAAGAATCATGCACCTTTCTTTATTTTTATGAAAAAATCTAGGTGAAAGGAATTCATTCTCTAATCTATACATAAGTTAGAATATAATATAAATAAGATATATGATTATTAGAGTAAAAAGAAAAAAAATTTACAGTGTTACCAACTTACCGTAAGACCATGTGGCTATCTGACGTGTCCTCTATTCCATTCAAATTTTAACATGTGGATTTTTATGATGAAAAACTATTTTAACTATTTTGTCAAAAACCTTGATTTTTTAAATCCTAAATCCTAAACCCTAAACCCTAAACCATATACCCTAAACCTTATACCGTAAACCCTAAACCATATACCCTATACCCTAAACTCTAACCCTATACCCTAAACCCTATACCTTAACCCTATACCCTAAACCCTATTTTGGGTTTCTTCATTTTTAGGTATATTATCATATCATGTTCTACTTAATAGGTACATTAGAAATGTAAGTAGTTGAGAGTAAAAAGTTCTCTCGATCAGGATGGGAAATTATATAATAATATACCTAAAAAGAAGAAAATTAATCAAAGAACAAGAACGTGTACCTTACAGTTAGACATTTTTCAACTATGTAGAGAGACACCAAATGTGAGCTTAGAAATGAAAATAATCATTCTATTACAAATGAAAAGAATCATTTTATTACAAATGAAAAGAATTATTCTATTACAAATGAAATACTTCTGTATATAACATATATATACACATTCAAGTTAGTAATAACAAAGTAAGAAATTAAAGAATGTAATTGATTATGACAAAGTTAAATCCAACTAAATTTTAGCTCAGTATTTAAGTTTCAAATTGATGCTAAAATTGAGAAAGATACCAAATTTAGCTTTCTATAGTCTTAAGGGCAAATCAGAGAAACCGAAAAATGAAGAAAAATATTAATTATAGACATATGCTCTATATGGTAAGTTTGCTTATGTGGAGTGGGTGTATAATGAAAGAAAATTATGTATGGGTTTATCTTAAAAGAGGTTAGTATTTTGGATTTTTGTCTAATTTTATCAAAAATATATGTTCTTTCACTAGTTTAGAAGCTGATTAAGACCATTCCAATACTTGTTTTTGCCATGAATTAATGGAACCAGAAAATGTGTGTTTGTGTGTCTATATAATACACACACTATAAATTACTAGATCGCTTTATCCATGGTCGGATGCATAAGTTGTAGTATGATGAATATATCGCTAACAGGAATGTATCGATCTGGGTGAGAGCAAGTTGAAGAAAAGTCCATATATAGTTTTGGTCATATTTTGCGGATTTCGTATATATTGCATTTCCTTCTCGAATATTAGTCAATTACAACCACTTGCAGAACAAGTCCAAGTCCAGCGAGAGGAAGACGAAGACATAACAATACTTATTTTCAATTATAGGAAATTGCTGGTAGACTGTAGACTAGCTTGGTCAACTTCAAGAGATTGAGTATATAGAAACCACCGGAAGCTCTATCTATGCTCTAGCTATAGTACTAATTTCCTGAGATCGAGATGAGTAACGTAGATGAAGATGAAGTACGTTTGGCCGCTTTAGCTTATTACAGCAATTTGTCTGAAGAGCTAAAGGAGATGGCAAAAACAACTTTCGACAAAATGGATTCAGATCGCAATGGGAGAATAAGCCTGGAGGAATACCGGAAGCACCTTGCTAATCCCGGTGAGTCTACACAAATGAAATCGAGTTCGTTCAACGTGGTAGACAAAAACGGGGACGGCAAGCTGGATTATTGGGAATTCATCACCCTTTACTATCTCGACAAGAGTGGGAGGCTTAACTGTTGGTGCAATGGCCATGGATGTAAGAATGGCACTTTCCTCTCCGGACTGTATTTTACTTGCGTCACTTGCTTCAGTAGCTCTACAGAACCTGAGTTGTTCTACCTCTGCTGGTCGTGTTATCGCAACAGAAGATATACTCACAAGCACGACAACTTCTTGGACAACTACACCTTCCTCCAAATGAAGATTGCTCCTTGTATACCTGCAGCAACACCAAAAAGTCAGGTGGTACAATCAAATTAAACTTGCAATTGTTGGGAGGTTTAGCTAGCTAGCTAGGATGCACTCGATCTCCCATTTGAAATACAGTCAAGATATAAATTTCGGCAGTATATACATAACTAACGACTTCAAATGCATTTGTTGGTGCAGGTTTCTGGTCAGACGTCGACCTCTAATACTGAATCTCAATCATCTAATGAAACTCCGTCGTCGTCCAATAATCCTGTTTGTTATCCTTTTTCTTAATCTTTCTTATAAATTTCCTAGAGTCTTATATGTGTGTGTGTGTGTTCTTGAGGCATGCCGTTTGGGATCAGATTTGGTGCATGCATGCTTTACTATTTTTTGTAGCTCGAAGCGTTTATTAATTCTCTTTTGGTGATAATCAAATTTTGTTTTGTTGATCTATCGTTTCATCTCAGAAGAAGAAAGCTCGATCTGGCACTCAGACCCTCGCGAATTACAGTAAAGCTCTCAATATCATAAATGTTCTCGCAGAAATTGCTAAAGCTGCTGTTAACGTTGGTGGGTGCAGCATTATGTGAAGGAGTTCCATGGAAATCTGGGAGGGAATTAATAAGAATGAGCATGGCTGTTTATGCTTTGGTATACGCTGCTATAGTTCGCAGCATGCGTAGCATGGTACCCGTTTATTTACTAATGATAGTTATTAGTAATAATGTTGAGGCGTTACCTTATACTTATAAGGTTATATTACTTGAATATATTATTGTGTTAATGGCGGTACTAGTTTCTCGTTGAATAAAATGTTCATTAGCTACCTACTGAATCGGAAGCGCACACCTGTGCCTGTGTCCCCAAATCTCTATTCCATATTTCCATACCATGTCCCATGAATATTTGTTGATTTTGTTTGACATGCATGTTTTCTTCTACTGAAAGAGAATAAACACTTAATTAACACCACTCACAAATCATTCTCAATTAACTAAGGAAAATTCTACTATGGTGATGGGTAGTACCCAATTCCTAGGCAAATGTTTTTCAAAGTCCCTAGCCCACCACCTCCTTGCAAGCATATACAACCACATCTTAAGGGTATGTATACCATACCCATTATAGTAGACAAACCCTAAGGCTAATAGATCAAGTATCGTTATTAAGGTAACCGGCTAGTTTCACCAGCTTTTCGATTAGATATCAACATCTCATCAACGGTTTAGTTTTTTTTAAGGGAAAAGGGCAGCAGCCCTAGAAATTTCATTAATAAACTCAGACCAAAATGATATCAAAGCACCATTACATTAGACATTTAACTCACTTATTCAAGTGATCTTAACAGAGGATTAAACTAGAAACAAAATAAGATACCAGAGAAACATAAAACTAGAGCCAAGACGCTCAATTGCGGTACTCTAAGTCCTATGAATCCATCTCGCTGCATCCAACTCGCACAGTTTGCCAAGCTATCAATGCACTCATACGTTTGAATTACCTTTTGATACTACTCCAGATAATTCAATAGAAAAATTGAAACCCCCTGGCTCCTAGATACGAAAACCTTGAGGGTTAGAGTCCATTGATTAGGTCCATAAATAGGCCCAAAACCAAGATTGCGTTTGTACTTCGGCCACCCACAACCTTCCAACAAGTGTGGGCAATTGACATGGATTCGGCCCACCAAATGGTTTGGGTTGGCAAACTTCTCTGGGCACCCGACCCTACAGTTTTCCTCCTCTAGCACTTCCGGTCATCGTCTTGGAGAAGTGTGGACGTCTTGCTCGAGTTCGAATCGGCAGCAACAGAGCATCGATTGGCCCCATCCACTGCCCTTCAAAACTGAGATCTGTTGGCCACATGACCTCTGCCCCTCTTCTCCGTTCAACCAGCCCAAGGGAAAATCTGATCCGGCTTCGCCAATTGGTCTCCATAGCAACAATCTGATGTGATAGGTCAATCCAGATCACCGTCACCTTCATTCCTTCAGATTTGATCTTCATCCCTTCAGATTTGAAAGACCACGAAGCTTTGAGTCGAGCTCGTTAGGGTCAGGCTCTACCTGCAAACATTTGACCAGTTGTTAAGAGCCATAGGGTGGGAGGGAGGAGCAGCGATTCCTCATATAGGGGTTGGGGGTTGCAATTGATTGACCACGACAAGTCTAGATATGCCTCCAGAGGAGGGCTTGATGCCGAAAGGGTCCGGCTTAGAGTCGGCGTCGTCGTCCGCCTTTGGAGACCCGGGCCAAGACGGCGGGGGTTTAGAAAACGGGAGAGGCTGCGGAGAGCCATTAGGGTTATGTTTTTACCTCATCAACGGTTTAGTAGTTTTGGGTTCCTATGATAAATCTTGAATATTTTCAGCCAGACGAATTTATGATTATTTGGGTATTGAGCCAGCTAGATCAAATCAAAAGACGAACTAAATATGTCCAACATTAAATCATAATTATGATTACCCAAACACTCATCTATTTCATTAGCTTGAAATATCCAAAACTAATGATATATATACTCATAGACCTAGAAATAAAAAGATGGTATGTCGATATGTGACCGAAAAATTAGTTTAATAGATGATTAGGTAATACAAAGCTACTCAGGTAGCTCTAGATTACAACTATATTATAAATATATTTATATTAGCAGATCCATAAATTTATTATATACTATTTGTTGGTTAACTTTTTTTTTTTTAAGGGTTTGGACCTCACGTCCTGATTTTATTTTTATCAAAAATAAGAAAAATTACATAGTTCAAATAAGAAACCATACGAGACGGAAACTAAAAAAAGAGAATAGAGTATTCTCATCTCTTGTACAAACCAAAAGTAAAGTTGGTAGATAAAATATACAAGTAGTCCATTTAATTTGGAGCATCAAAGCAGCTGTGAACACTAATCTTGGATATCACCATTCCCCAATAATAATACACCAACGTGAAATGAGATGTGAATTCCCTGATAACCAAGTACCACCTTCCAACAACATGGCAAATAAAACATGACCAGCTCTAGAAACAACTTGCCAGATGAAAACAATTGAAAAGACTGCAAACTGCTGTTGAAGAAAATAAGAGACCGTCAAACACCAGATATGAAAAGTCACTGTCAGGTCTGCCATCTAATTAACTTGATAATCATATACCCTAACGCATCCCTCAAAAGGAAAAGAGATACACTAGGAGGAGGAGAAACATGCCAAAGCAATGAAGAACCCAAACCCAAATTTGCAAAACCATCAGCAATAGTATTTCCTTCCCGAAAAACATGAGAACAACGAAAAGTCATTGATATGATATGGTGCATGCAATTACTCCATGCTATACAAAGAGGCCACAAATGAAGAAAATTGGATGACAACAGACATGTAAGCACGCTTGCACAATCGCTCTCTAACCATAAATTATGCCTTCCTAGCTGAAAAACAAATTCAATGCCAATAATAACAACCATTAATTAGTTCATAATAAAAGACAAAACGATGCCCCAAACCTTTGCATAACTGAATTTGTTAGTTAACTATTCATAAGCACTATTCACGTGAATAATGTGAGGACGTTTTTATCCCTATTTTTTCAGTTGTAGTTTTGTATTTGTCGTCACCTGTTTCTCTAGACATTTCTTTCTTTCTTTCACATGTTGTTTCCTTATTGATTAAAACCTATATATGATTATCTCATTTTATAGATATAATTAAAATTATGAATGTTTCTTAGCTTATGATTGTAACTGCATTAAGCTGAGCCTCGCAACTTGGCAAGTAATTTTAAATACACAACCTTAATCTCTTAATACACATCATTTACTTAATACACTACTCATCTAGTTTTTCATTTCAATATTATACTAAATACACATCCCAAACAGTCTAAAATACCCACAGTATCTAAAACTAATAATAATCTGTTATTTAATATAATTATTATATATTTACTATTTCACAACTCTCTTTACGTATTCTCTTTTATTTTCTGTTAGATTTTTTTTTTGGGTTAGAAATTTTATATTTTTCAACTTATAATCAAAAGAGTAGTATTATATTCGAACTTCAAATCTCCAGTATGATATCAATCGGTTAGAATTTGAAGAAAAAAAATATTGAACATACATAATTTTTTCAAAGTTAAGAAACTAGTAGAAGTACAATAGTATAAAAACTAGTTTTTAGTCTGCAAGATAAAATTTGATAAAAAAAAAAACCAAATGAATCGGTAAATAATATATGTGATTACGACAGTAGTCGAATTTTAGATGATGAATTTTGAAGAAGAGGTTTTTATAAATTTTCTTTTGATGCGTAGTAATAGTGGAGAAGAGTTAGGTTTTAAGGAAGAAGAAGTTTTTTTTTCCTTAATAATTGATGAATGTTTTTGTAATTAAACATACCTATAAAATCTGATATGAAATATAAAATAATAGGGGTGTGTATTAAGAGATTAGAGATGTGTATTTAAAATTTCTCCAGTTTAGCTGGGTTCCAAACCCTTAAATAAATAAAAAAACTGCATTAATTACAAACAATTTTTGTGAAAATAGACCGCAGCAAAGCAAGGGTTTTATTTCTAGTTGTTTACCAATCAAGATGCATTGATATTTTTATTTTGGAGGGACGCAGTAGTCATGAACATAGACTTTGAATAGTTTAAAGCAATTGATCAGTTGACTGACTTGAGGAGAAAGTGCACGGAAATCTCCCGTGCCTTGTCTGGTCATAATTTCTCTGAATTCTCTTACAAATGATGACCGGCCGCCAGCGAGGAGAGACCTCCCAAGTAGAGAAGAAGAAGACGAAGACGAAGACGAAGACGAATCATATACAATACGTTTTTATTTTTTGCTATTGTTTTCTCACAAATTATTCCTGTTCTAATAGCGACGTAAGTGTGTTTAATACCATTTGGTCTAACGACATAGTCTTCTTTTAGTTTGTAGGAGATTGTGAGTTTGACTTACGAAGTTGTAATATTTAATTTAAAAAAAAAAACAGCGACGAAAGTGTTAATGTAGTTTCTTCTCATATCTCTCAGACTCACTCTTAAGGGTGCAGATCGTACAGTGACTATCTAGCCCAGTTGCTAAAGTCTTCAAAAATGTTTCTTTCTATTATTTTTCAGAAATTCTAGTATGCACGATGTATGTTGATGCAACTAGTGTGTATTATATTTTCTTCTCCATTCTTATTTTCCCTCTCGTGCTATTTTTGTTGACGAAATACCTTGTGTGGACGAAATTGACGTGTGAAAGGTGGCCATGGACTCCATGGAGTATGCCATGGGCACGAATCGTGGATGTGGATGCGAATCAGTTTTCTTCAGGTTGGACTGTAAACTTGTTTGCGTAATTGCGTTGATTATATATTGCTTTGAGTCGACGATCCAAACTAATTAAGCTAGATTATTTTTTTTTTTTTTTTNTTTTTT
>NC_020494.1:4802407-4842533 GCF_000184155.1 Fragaria vesca subsp. vesca
AGAGAGAGAGAGAGAGAGAGAGAGAGAGAGAGAGAGGCTCCTTTCAGCTTACTTCTATACATGTGACTACTGATCCAACAGAAGTTCCACGTTCACAGAGTGACTAGCCAGATCGAGATGGGGAGTACGAGTGTTATGGATGTCAATGTGCAAGGCTTCCGGAAAGCTGCTCTAGCGTATTTCTCCAACTTGCCACAAACGAAAAAGTACGAGATAGATCAACTCTTTAGAGCTGCGGATACAAATAGTGATGGGAGAATAAGCTTCACGAATATCCAGCAGTTTTATGAATTTAGAGGTGCAGCGTCATCGTCGTCAACTTCCAATGATGCTGTTAAAAGGTTTTGAAGAAATTCTTCGACACAAACGGAGATGGTAAGTTGGATTACGACGGATTTATCACTTTTTACTACTTTCAAAAGAGTGGGAGGACGAAATTGATGCGTGAAGGTGGCCATGGAGTATGTGATGGGCATGAATGTGAATCCCATATCGGCACTGGTGGACTGTATTTTGTTTGTGTTGATTGTTTTGATGATCCAAACAAAGAAGAAAGTTTCAATCTCTGTACCTCCTGTTACCGGCGTGGAAAGTACGCTCACCGCCACAACAACTTTTTGGACAACTTCGTCTTGTTGTGTTCCAAGTTTGTTCGTAAATCCACCGCACAGCTGGCCATAGTACCACAAACTCAGGTACCGGTCGAGGTAATCATACTATATAACATACATCGTTTATTTTTAGAATAAATATATGCATTCGTAGTGACATACATATGTTTAAATGCTGTTCATCTGTTGTATATCGATCCCATTTCTAACTAATGGAGAAATTTTGTGATTAATCTTGGGCCTTTCCGGCCATATCACGTCCTGCTAATTTGGTTAAATTTTACAACTGGTAAAATTACAATATCAATTAACTTCTGCCCGATCTCTTCTTCCTATGTAGATAGATCCAATGATGGAAAAAATACGTTCTACTGCGTTTGCATATTATGAAAATTTGTCATCGGACAACAAGCAGAAGGCACTTGAATTTATTAGAGAAATGAATATAGATGGTGTCAGCTGGGCAATAAGCCTCCAGCAATATGAGAACAAATTTGGAAGCTCCAGCAGGATGAAGAAGTGTTTCGAGGTGGTGGACAGAAACAGAGATGGCTGGTTGGATTTTCCCGAGTTCGTCACTCTTTACTATCTTCACAAGAGTGGGAGGCTGAGAGTTCGGTGTGATGGCCATGGATGTGATGAAGCCCCTTTCCTCAAGGGAGCTTTTTTTGTTTGCGTCGACTGCTTCAAGAAACATATTCATTTCTACTTGTGCACCTTCTGCTACCGCTATGGAAAGTACACTCACAGCCGCAGGCATACCAACTTTGAGGATAACTGCATGTTGCCGCAAGATATGATATTGCCTCCTTACTCACCCGATCAAACCCAAGCAGCAGTACCGAGTCAACCTGCAGCCACACAAAATTATCAGGTAATTAACAATTTGAGAGAACATGACTCTTGAACAATAATGTTGTACATTTTTCATCTAGATTAGTTAGTTTAATTATATGAGGTCATTCTTTAGCTTTTTAGTTACCTTTACTTGTAAAGTTGTAGCTCAAAGCATTTTTGTGCCGATAATCATTACTTATATTGATCATTGTAATTGCAGGGGGCGTTGGTCGTGGCCACTCAATCGGTCTCTCTACTGGGCAACATTATTAGCATTGGAGCTACAGTTGGGGGTTTCATTGGGTGCAACATTTTGTGATCAATCACAATGGCATGTCATGCATTTTATATCTATACGTATCAGCTCTTTTGATCGAACTAGATAAATACACACACATGGAGCCGTTCAGAAGCAGACGTCCCTCCGTTCTCCACCTGAGCGGACACCAGCGGCGTCCCCGATCACTTTCTCTTCCCGGCAAGTCCGCCGAATTGCAGTTTTCCGGCGAGATCGATCTTGTCTGAAGTTTTAGGTGGAGGTTGTTGCTCGACGAGATCGATTTGAAGGTCTAGGCAGCAATCTCCACCCAAAACTTCAGACAAGATCGATCTCGCCTGAAAACTGCAATTTGGCGGACTTGCCGGGAAGAGAAAGTGATCGGGGACGCCTTTGGTGTCCGCTTCGGTAGAGGCGTGCCGTTGTCGGCTCTAGACGGTGGAGAATAGGCTGGATCAGGAGCGGACGTCCCTCCGTATGTATGTGGAGCTACTATATATATATATATATATATTTTGTTTAATGTGTTTTACTATTGTCAAAAGGGACAAAATTATACAGTTGTCGTTTTTTGCATATGCGACGCTATAGGTTCCTCGCATATGACATATTGCGCGAGATGTAAGTGTGTCACCAATAACCATATGTGAGACTTTATATTTGTTACTATTTGTAATATACAAGGCTTTATATATGCCGCATTTTCAATCTGCGAGGCTTACATGTTTATCGCATTTTCAACTGTGATGCAATACATTCCTCACGTATGACATTTTCCAAGACACCTACATGTGTTGCAGAATGTAATATGCAAGACTTATTATTTGTCTAGTATACTTTCGTCAAGGAATTAATTGCCTTGCATGTTGAAAATACGATAACCGTGTAGTTTTGTCACTTTTAACAATCGGTCAAACACTTAAAACGACAATTGGTTGCGACAACTCTCGCATTTTCAATTAAACGAGAAATATCGAGTCTTTTAAAACTTTGAGTTGCTACCAATTTTTCTTGCAACGTCGGCAATAGTGGTCGCAAGTAAAAAAATGCAAGATTAAATAAAAGTCAAATTAATAAATTAAAGGAGTGTAGCACTTTGTGTAAAAACTCAGGGAAAGGAGAGAGAGAAGCTCTGCCTTCTCTCTAAACTTTCTCTTGCTAGGAGCCTATGTTGAGAGTCGTCGGTGTGCTCTGATCTTTGGCTGCTCCGTCCACTTGTTGGATGGTGTTGTCCATCTCTCTGATGGCTTTGTCCGTCCTTCCGACAGCCCCATCCGGTTCTCCGGCGGAGGAGTCTGTCATTTTTCTTCCCAATTTCATGTTTTCTTCTCCCCTTCTGTAGATCTGGCCTCACGCTATCTCCCTACAAGCTTCAAAATCAATTTTTGCAAGTATTATCGAAATTCATCGCCTTCCTCTTCAGATCTACGGCCTTGGACTCCTCAAGGTTGAATCTCTCTGCTGCTGTTCAATGCATTGCGATGCAAGTTGTGAAATGGAGGTGTACAAAGATCGAGCAGCGTCTCCGGTGCATGCACCGACACTGTTGTCCTTTTACTTTCCTTGGTTCCTTCTTTGTGAAAATCATATTTTATATAAACATGGTATATTTTGTTTTGGCCACGTGTCTCAGCAGGGGTAGAGTTGTAACTCTGGTGACGTCAAAAGTAATAAACAAGGTTGCGCGGCGTGCCACCACGCGGGCGCGAAATGAGTGTGCTGTGCTAGACTTCTAATCAAGCGAAAGGGTTTCCGGTGCCACCTCGCGGACGAGGGATTACGAGCAAACCTCTGTTCACCTGTAAATTGATACTCACTGTTAGAGCGAGAAGAGCAATAATCAGGAAGAAAGGGCGAGTCCGAACGGGCTCTGTAGACCAAAGCGAAAGATGCTTTAGTACCTAGGGTTTCGAGAAGCTCAAGAGTTTGTAAGTTTTTGTATGATTTTGATTGTGTGTCTTGAATAATCCTCGAACTCCCTTATATAGCGTCTCATGACTAACCGATAAGGATGCAATCACAAACCGATTCGGACTCAACAAATAGAACACCATCAAGATACGCTTTACTCGTGAACTGCGTTATCCAAATGACACGTGGCCAGAACAGACTCTGCTTAGGTCTCCAATGCCGCCCCGCGCTATTATACTGTAGTCTCATATGCAAACTCAAACACTAGGCATTCTTATCTCGTGAGGTGTTACAGTCCTTATCAAAATCTACCTCGCGCGCCTCTCGAGCTCGCGACTTCCAATGGGCTTTATAATAAAAAAGGCCACAGGTATTGGCCCAAATGTTATCCAAAACTTATTGCGAGTCTTGGACCAAATTACTAACTGGGCTCAAACATTGCCCCCTAAGCCTTGAGCTTAGCCCATTTCGCAACGGATAAGCGAAAAGGCCTAAAGACATCTGTTTCATTTGATTAAAATTTCGAAACGCGTTGACGTTTCGGTCGCCATTGCGTCTCTTCATTACGGCTATTGATTGAAAAGACGTTACATTTCGCTCCCTTTAAAAGACGCAACGCGGGTCCCTGCATTTCGTCATCTCCATCCATTCACTCATCTCCTATTCTCAGAGACCAAAACCCTTGCCGCCGTTTCTTCCAAAACTCAGCCCAGAAAATGCCTCCTAAATCGATTGTCTGGGATCCCAACCTTAGCCTCACGGCGGCCTCCTCTTGGTCAAACGACCTCGGTCGCCGCTTTGCAAACAATCCTCCGCAAGGGACACCTATCTACTTCCTCGAAACTAGGGAACCCGTGCTCGGACCAATTCCTTCACAACCGTTTTCGGCCACCGATCTAAACCATTATGCCGACCCCGTGCGCTGCCCAATCCTTACTCACCGCCGCGAACCTGGCAACTTCGCCTCGTGGTTTCAACAGGCCCGCTCCCACATAAACATCAAAGTGGGGGAATGGCCCAGCACCACCCGAGAAGAGCGAGACTGGTATGCAGCCCGCCTGCAGACTGATCAGCCGATCTGGGAAGCGGCTAGCATCGCCGAAGCCATAGCCTTGAGCTTCTCGCTACCCCCTCACACTGATCGGGCGCCCATCGCAGCAGCAGCCTGTCTATGGAACAGTGCCACCAACACCTTCGATTTCCCCTTCGGGCAGATGAGTGTTTCCTTACTGGACATCTTTGCCATCACAGGGCTGCCGATCCATGCCAAACCGTATGTACCAGGCGACTTCGTATCGACCGAGTTCACCTACTCTTGCAACATAGGGGCTCGCCGTACCCTAAAGGCTTCGTACTCGGTCTGGAGGAGCTATTATATCCAGCATGCAAAGCAACATGAAAGAGGTATTGCTTTCCTTGAGTATTGGCTTGATAAATTTATATTTTGTGGCAGCGCCCATAAGCCTACGGACAAGTGGACGAAATTGGCCGAAGCACTCTACAACGGGATCGAAGTAGGGCTCGGGCAGCCCGTACTAGGCGCACTCTATCGCACCCTCTACACACTCTCTTTGAAGCCTTTCCACCTCTCTGCCGGCCCACTATGGGTCTCGGACTTATGGCCACAGCTGTACTTCCCTCTCTTCAGGCGTTCCCCGCTCGACTTCCTACCTGAGGATAAACTGCTCGGGCTTGCCGTGTGCAGAATCGCCTCCCACCATAGACGTGGTGGTTCGCCGGCGTCACCCTGAAGCCTTGACAGACGGCTTTTTTCCTCGTTCTGACTTCGACACTGATGCCAAGACAAGCTTCATGAGGGTGACCTGATGTTGCGACCTTTAGCTCGCCGAATAGGAACAAGGCTTTGAGCTATATGCCCCCAATCACTTCGTCAGGCAGCACGACTTCTTCCAAGGGGTTCCATACCCGCTCTTCCATTTGGTGAACAAATACACCTCTTGGCGCAAGATCGGCAAGGTAGACCGGGTCACCTCGCTACAAAACATCTTTCCTCTCAACCCTATTTTGCTCGAGATTGAGCCTTCGCTTGGCGTTGACCCCACATATCTCTCTTGGTGGCGATCTCTTTTAGACAATCATTGGGGATACGCAGACAATGCTGTCTTTACTGCCATCTTCTCTCCTCTATACGACACTCTGGGCGAATCAGACTGTACCGTCCATGACACCCAGTGCGACCGTGCGGAGGGCCTTCAGAGGGTCTCAGCGAGGCCCAGGCCTGCACTTCCTACGGCTCCTGCCGCTCGCCGCTCGACCGGGATCGTCATTAGAGAATGTGACCCCGTTCTCGAGGTACGTTAACAATCATGTGACTTTCCTACCACTTTGCCTATTTCGAACAAAGTACCTTCCCTTAACTTGTTTACCTTCTCTTATAGCTTGCACCCCGTCGGAGATCTGCCAGGAGGCTTGAGGCTGTAGCAGATAGAGGGAAAGCACCTGTTCAAGAAGAGCTCGCGGCGGACTCTGATGGTGAGATTATTCCCACCGTTCCTCAGCCAACAGGCGGCGAAAGCTCGCGAAAGCGCCTCGCTGAGGACGAAGAGGAACTGCTAGAGGATGAACAATATCGGCAAGAGTATGCTCTGGTAAGCAACCTCTCTTTGAACAAATCTCATTAAAGCCAACAATGATTTACTAACTTTTCATTCGATAGGTTCGCCGCCACATTCGACCTCGCCTTGACAGCACCGAAGGAGAAACAGGGACAGTTGAAGTCCATGTCCCGGAAATCGTTGTCGAAGAACAGACCGTAGTCATTGAGGAAGTCAAAGTGCGACCCTCTTCACCAGCCGGTGCTCCGGACGAAACTGGTCTCCTTCTAGAGTCTTCCTTGGTTCCTGTTCAGGACGAAGGTCTTGACCAAACAACCCTACTTTCCGACTTCACGGCCTCCTCGGCGGTTCCGCCAGGGGAATCTCAGTCGGTACTTGAGCATTCTCCTTCGCGGCCAAACTCAACGGCCCAGACAATTGAAGAGCAAACGGTGCCGAAGGTATCTGAAGTCCCGCCGCCCTTTTCGGAGAATGAGCCAGTCGCCGCGATCGAGCCAATCACTCTTGCTCCGTGAGATCGTCTGGCGATGCGAACTCCTCTTTGGTTACCTGGACTACTCGCCTACGGGCCCGAGTAACCCCTCCTGCTGATCCAGAGCCAATTCGCCTAGCTTGGAGTTTTCTTCATGGGTTGATGCGCCAAGGCCCCCATATGAATGTCTTTGACTTGGTGAGGCGTGTTCATGAGGCCCATGGAGCTCTGGTTCGCACCTCGCCTGTGGCACTCCTGCTTTAGACCATGCCTTGGAGCTCATTGACGTTGTCGAGCTGCAGGCCTGCTGTGTTCAGGATGCAGGGGCTCAATTAGCGGCTCAGAAGAGAGTTCGCCAGGCCTTGGACAACCAGATGGCAGTCCTCTTGGCCGAGCTTGAAGACGTTGATGCTCCTGAGGCATCTTCAGAAAACCTATGTGTTTTCTATACCCAGCAAGTGGAGGCCTTGGAGGCTCAGATAGCGGAGTTGCAAGCTTAACTCAATCAAGCTCGCCAGAACCTTGCACAGGCTGAGGACGTAGAAGCTCATGTGCAGGCTGCGGAGGAGACCCAGGAAGCTTTGGACTCGGCCACTGCTGCTGCGGACGAGGCCCAAGCCCAGGCGGACGTTGAGGAGTTGGCCTTAGAAGGCCTTCTCCGAGATTTGTATAGGGCCTCTAGGCAGGTTTAGGCCCGTTTTGTGTTTTTATGTTGCCCCCTATGTATGAACCTTAATAATATTATACTATTTACTACAATAAATTCTTTCCCGCGCTTGTCGAGTCTTTCCTTATTCCCAACATAGCTAATGCGGCCCAGGACGAATCTTCCAATGAGATTTGTTAGAGGTTTCTATGCAACTATTTGCTTAGAAAGCGGGAAGTTATCATAGATCCACACGCTCGTCTTTATCTCTAAGGCTCATATCTCGGAGCAATCTTCTGCATGCAAGACAATTGTAAAAGGGGAAACGACCCCTCCTTCCTATAAAAGGAACCTCTTGGCTGGGCTGAAGTATCAGTTAAGTCTTTGCCCCCTTGCTATGGATTCGTATTTTCTTCTGTTCATCCTCTTGTCCTTGCTTAAAGCAAAACCCCCATTTCTCAAACTTCACCCCTCGTTCCTTCTGAGTCTGAAAATCTACTCTCAGGCTAAGAGTAAGTTTGAAAATCTACTCTCAGGCCAAACCTTCGTTTGGACAAACAAATGGTCTGGGTACCTTTTGCCTTGGACCAGCTGTTCTGTCCAAACGTGAGGTCTTTAAGGTCCCTCGGCCGCTCGCGCTCCAGGCCCTAGCCAGTGTCCTTGAAGCACCTTCAAGGCTTGACTGGTAGCATGAGGGACCCCGGTCCAGTGGACCTCTAGCTTTTCAACACTTTGTCTTAGGTCCAGGCCGGTGTCCAGGCTTGTGCCGATCTGGGGAAGCGAGACGTTTGCCAATTTCAACCGAAGCATGCGGCGGAGGCCTCTTCTTCGATCCTGCAAGATATGCGGATTTGAGGTTTCTAATATTTCCAGATCTATGCTTTTGAGTGTAGGTGTGTAGTCAGATTTCATTTGTTCTGTTAATGCAGTTGCTTCGGCCGCAAAGTCGCTTATGAAACCTGTATCAGAAAACGCAAGAAAGGAAATATAAATGAATTTATTTTTTAGGGCCTCTGGAATAGGCCCCAATCTTGTACTTGTCTTTGGTTAGACTTTGCACGTTTACAATGAATGAAGAAATAAGAACAAATTAAAATACATGTGATTCCTTAGGGCCTCTGGGATAGGCCCTAACCTTATACTAGTCTTTGGTTAGACTTTGCACGTTATACTTGATGTTAGAGTCTTCATTCTTCTATCTTGGGTTCCCTCCTAGTGCTAGGAGGTGGACCGCTGACGCGATGGCGTGTAGCACTATTAACTGTGGTCGCGGGATCTGAAAGAGGTGGAGGATCCTTGCGTTCCCAAACTCCAATGATATGGCGCTTGAGGAAATGACCATTAATAGGATTGCGGTGGAGAGTACCGTCTAGGTCGCGTAGGTGCTATGCCCCCTTAGGTAGTATGCGATGAATGATAAAGGGGCTTTCCCAGCGGGCGGACCACTTCCCTTGTCCTTTGGTTTTGTCTCCAAGCGGTAACACGCCGCGCCACACTTTCTGGCCTTCGGCAAAACTTTGGCCTCTGGTAACCTTGTCATAGGACCACGCGATGCGCTGTTTTTCAAGGACGAGATTGTTGTAAGCAGTGACACGGTGTTCGTCGAGATCTTCTAGTTCCTGCCACATAGCCTGAACGTAATCGTCTCCAAGCAGTTAGTGCTATTCTTGTACGCGGAGCGAAGCGATGTTAATCTCGAGGGGAAGGACGACGTCGTGACCATACATAAGGCCATATGGGGTGGTATCCGTTGGCCCACGCTTCGAAGTACGATAAGCCCAAAGTGTGTGGTACAATTCCTCGTGCCAGACACACGGGTTTATTTCTAGCATCTTTTGCAAAATGCCAAGTATAACCTTATTGCTGGCCTCGGCCTGGCCGTTGGACTGTGTGTAATATGGTGTAGAGTGGAGGAGCTTGATGCCATAGTTGTTGAGGAATTTGACCACAGAATCCGCCATAAAAGCTGCCCCCCGGTCCGTAACGATGCATTCGGGAATACCAAAGCGGGATATGATGTTGCGGAAAATGAAGTTACACATCGAATCTGCAGAGGTGACTTTGAGCGGCTCCACCTCGACCCATTTGGTAAAGAAGTCGGTGGCCACGATAGTGAACTTATGCTGCTCAGACGAATGTGGGTGGATGATGCCGACAAAATCTATAGCTCATCTGTGACCCGCCCAGGGTTTAATAATAGGTTGTAACGGAATGTTGGGGATGTGCTTCACTGGGCCGTGAGCCTGGCAATCTTGACAACCTTTGGTGAAGACGATATAATCTTTTAAAATGGTAGGCCAGTAGTAGCCATGACGGCAGATTAACCAACGCATTTTAGGCCCTGCCTGGTGCGAACCGCAAACCCCGCAATGTACCTCGCGCATGAGACACTTAGCGTCATTCACGTACACGCAGCGGAAGTTGTTTCCGTCCTCGCCGCGCAGACGGAGCTCGCCGTTGCGCAGTACAAAGTTCAAAGCGAGGAAACGCGTTTGCCATGAGTGAGTAACGTCGTGTGGGCTTTTGAGGTAGTCAATGAACGGTTGCCGCCAGTCCTCGTCAATAGGGTCTAAGGCGGTGACCTCAGGAAGGTCGGCCTGATATTGCCCCCTTGCAATGAAAGAGGAAAGAGTGCGGCGTTCGACTTTTAGAAGTCGCTCGCGCACTCCATCTCGCAGGCTGAGTCCGGACGTAATCTGGGCGAGCTCGATAGCTGTAAAATTGTACTCGCGTGGTATATGCTCGATGAAGACGTCAGCGAACTTGTCTAGGATGGCAAACGTCTTGCGTAGATATGGCTCGATGGATGAACTTAAGCATTTGAACTTCTCGGCCAACTGATTGACGACCAATAGAGAGTCACCGAGGACATGAACTTTGCGGACACCTAAATCCAACAAAATCTCCAGTCTAATGATGAGCGCTTCGTACTCCGCTTAGTTGTTGGTACACTTAAAGTCCAATTGGAAGGAGTAGGAGAATCGATCGCCGACGAGGTTTTCTATGGCTATTCCTGCCCCCGCGGCCTGGTCAGTTTGCGATCCATCGAAGTAAAGGGTCCATGGGGTGAGTGTAACAATTGCAAATTCTAACTCGCGAAACTCTATGAGCTCTGAAGGTGGGTGATGAGCGAGGAAATCCGCTATAGCTTGTCCTTTTACTGTTTTTTGCGGAACATATTGCAACGAGAATTAGGACAAGGCTAAGATCCATTTACCGATTCTCTCTCGTAGGATAGGGCGAGAGAGCATGTACTTGACCAAGTCAGACTGAGCAATAACCACTGTGGTAAAGGCTAACATGTAATGGCGCAGCTTGCAACATGCAAAAAACAAGGTAAGACACAACTTTTCCATGGGGGAATATCGTGTCTTGCAATCAGTTAAAACTCTGCTGAGGTAGTATATGGCATGTTCGACCACGTTCTCGTCGTCCTTTGCTAGGAGTCCACCTATGGACAAGTCAGCGGCGGCGATGTAAAGTTTAAGCGGGAAACCCTCGCGAGGTGGGATCAAGACAGGTGGGCTTGTCAAGTAGTCCTTGATACGATTGAAGGCTTGTTGGTGTTATGGCTCCCATAAGAACTCGGTTGCCCCTTGGAGTTTTAGTAGTGGTTAGAAAGGCTGGACTTTCCCAGCCGCGTTAGAGATGAAACAGCGGAGAAAGTTGATTCGCTTAAGTAATTGTTGGAGCTCTTTCTTGGTTGTCGGGGGCGAGGTCTCAATTACTGCCTGCGCCTTGTCCTTTGGGATCTCAATTCCCCTATGATGGACTTGGAATCCCAGAAAGTCGCCAGCCTCTGCGAAGAAAACACATTTGGCTGGATTTATCTTCAAGTTGTGTGAGCGCATCCGTTGAAAAACCTATCTGAGGTCCTCGACGTGGCTTGCTCTCTGTTTAGTTTTCACCACAACTTCATCAATATAGACTTTAATGAGCTTCCCCAGAATGTCGTGGAAGATCAAGTTCATGGCGCGTTGATATGTGGCCCCTGCTTTTTTGAGTCCAAAGGGCATGACGACATATTCAAACGCACCTGCTAAATCGGGGCAGCGGAAGGCTGTCTTGTGTCGGTCTTCCTCGGCAACAGGAATTTGGTGATATCCAGCTGTTCCATCCATGAAGGAAAGGACGTGTCCTGCTGCCGCGTCAATGAGGAGGTCAGCGATTGGCATGGGATATATGTCCTTAGGCGTTGCGTTGTTGTGATCACGGGAGTCAACACAGACGCGCATCTTGCCGTTTTTCTTACGAACGGGGACAACATTTGATAGTCACTTGTTATACTTTGCCACGAGGATGATACCTGATCGGTGCATATTTTCGATTTCTTCCTTGACTACAATTTGGGTCTCAGTCCGCATGAACCGTTCGTCTTGCCTCACAGGTCGCCGGTCTGGGTAGGTAGGCAGTCGGTGGCAGACCAACTCTGAGGACAAACCGAGCATGTCTTTGTACTTTTCGACGAAGTAGTCCCTGTACTCACGTAACAGGGTAAGAAGCTCTTCCCTTTTGTCCTTCGCCAGTGTAGCACTAATGGATAAGAGTAAGGGTTTCTCTGTAGTCCCTATGTCTATTTGTAAAATGGGGTCACGGACTTGAGGTGGTGTGTCGTCTAAGGCAGCGGGAGCTAACTGAATAACTTCTTCCTTGGCCACTATTTCGTCTACGTATTCCATAGTCGCGACCTTGTCGAAGGCTTCGCGTTCTGTCTAGTACAAGAGAAATCTCTCGTACAAGGACTCGCCAGCCTCGCGTGCCTCCTCTGAGAAGGCACTATCCATCAGACGTTTGTGAAGGATCCACGATGGTGTGAGGACGTTGTAAGTCATCCTTCGCCTGGGTTAGTCCCCATCGCGCTAAGTTTGAAGCTATGACCCCGTATGGGCGGCCCTTGTAGTCGACGCCTTGTACGTCAAATGGCCCTAGGTCGGTATTGTAATATTGGTCAGCTTTAATTATGACCACCTGTCTTGTCTCGGTATCCCAGATCATGAGTTCTTGGTGCATGGAAGAGGGCACGCAAAAACTTTTGTGTATCCAATCGCGGCCTAGGATCATGCTATAAGAAGAAGCACATTCGGCCACGAAAAAGGTATAGACCCGCAATGCCGACCCTACCTTAACTCGTAAAAACAACAGGCTTAAGGTGCGGGATATTTGTCCGGTGAAGTTTTTGACAGTCAAGGAGGTGGTTTGGATCATCGTACACGGGATACCCAAGAGTCCCATGGTACGTGTAGTGACGACATTGACCGCGGCACCAGTGTCAACCATGACCTTGTTGATCAGTATCTCTTCGACCTCTGCTATAATGTATAACGGCTGCATGTGAGTGGCCATGTCTAAAGTTGGTGTCGAAAAGGTCTGAGTCTGCTTATGCTTGATGCTACTTGTAATTTCCACTTGTGGAGCGTCCTCGTCCGTCGTCGGAGTTGTGCCCATTTCGCTGCTACATAGTAAGGGTGTGCCACCGACGCTCTCACTATTGACCAGGATATCCTCTGCACGGCAAGTTGTATTGGGTGGCAGAGCATATCTTTCTGATATGAAGAAAACCATCCCCCCCTGAAAAGCGAATTGCTCATTGGGACCAGCGGAGTGTCAATGACTCCGTGCTCCCCTTCTAGCACCACGAAGGCGTCTACTTCATGGTTGACCTCTTATCTTCACCCCATCCTGAGACCTCTACCATATTGCAGGTGAATGACTCCCCCTGCTCTTCTTCTTGGTCTTCATCTAGGTTAATTCGAGGCTCGGAGTGCGTCTCGTTGTCTGTTGAATTTTCACGGAAACGTTGGGCCATTTGCTGAGCGAGGTTGGGGCTAGAAGATGCACTTTCGGCAACTGGTGGTGCGTTAGCCTCTGTCTGCCGTGGGTGCCACACTGTCTTAGTTGAGGGTTGTTGGTTGTTTATTGGTGGCTAAAGGAGCCTTGTTAGTGTTGTCCTTCTTCAACCGCTGCAGGGCTGACACACGGGGGATCATCCAAGTCTCTGGCTCTGGGGTAGATTGTGTCCAAGGCCGATGTGGTCGTGGTGGTTCCCCTTTGGTTTCGGGTTCCGGCGCCATGAGGGCTGAGGTGGTTAACGTCTTGGCCCTGGTTCTGGTGTCGTAAACAACTTACGCCTTGGACCAGTAGGTGGTTCCCTTCTCCTCTCAGGCTCCGATGTACGTGACGGCCTACGCCTGGAAGGTTGCAGATCCCTTTTCCTTTTAGGCTCTGATGTAGGTGATGGCCTGCGCCTGGAAGGTTGCGGATCCTGCCTTGGTGGAACTGTAAGTCGGCAGAAGACGTTTGCTTTGGGTACAGGTTCGTCTACAAACTGCTCGCACACCCTTGGGGGTGTGACAGGCGGCATCTGAAAGAATGCGCGCAAGTCTTCCGCCTCTCTCCACATACGCTCAGGTGTCTACGCGAGCTGTGAAGGTTGTATAGCGCCCTCATCGACAGCTCGTAAGGCCCGCATGATGCTACTGTACCGCTTTTGTAGCTTTCGCTTTTTAGACTTACTAATGGTAACTGCCTTACCCCCTTGCTGTGTGTACCATACCCCATCCTTGATTGCTAACTTGGATGTGAGGGGGAATATAGGTGTCGGTCAAGATACCTCCATGAGGGCTTGAGGCCTCGTTGTCGTGACGATTGCTGCTGGAGTCCGATACGTCCATCTCACTTGTGGTAGGAGACGAAGGTACTTTCTCTGTCCAATGGGTATAAACGAACGTCTCGAGACGTTCTATCCTCCTTTCTAGCTCTTCTCGTGTGAAACCTCAAACTTAAAAAATAAATAAAAAAATAAAAAAATAAAAACTTGGATTGCTGCTTTGTCTTATTTGAAATGTTGATTCACCTACTTGCTAGCTTATGCCTAACACATGACTACATGCAGCCAATCACAAGTGAAAGTCTGAAAACCTAATCAAACTTGTGGATTGCATTTACCTGCTGAGTGAGCAGCTTAAACTTGGGCATCAAATTTAAAAACAACTGCTGGCACTTGAAGATAAACTTCAAGTGTTTTTACATTAATAGGTGGCAGCAAATTAACAGTTAGAAGGATAAGTGTCTAACTAAGATAGGTTAGGGAAGCTACAGGTGGCTGATTACTTTTCCTAGTATAAATAGAGGTATTCACCTGAAGAAATAAAAAAAAGTAGAGTTCAGAAAACATAGAGAAAAGTTAGAAGAAGAAAGAAACTAATGGAGTTCTGAAGCAAAGTACTAGTATCTAATAGTGAAATTTCAGTTTTGGTAAAACAGGTTTGAGGTAGGGGAAGTTATGGGGAATCTCTTTGTTCTATAATCTTGCTTTGGAATTGTACATGATATTTGTTAAAGATGGTTATTATGTTTAGCTTTTCATCATATTATTACATGATCTTATGTCAACAACATATTACTATTTGATCTTATGTGAATAAGAAATGAATGAAGTTATGGGGTTGAGGCTATTACTTGAAAGAGACCAGTAATTGTCTGCCTCTGTATACATATAGGGAGAGAACCCTTTCAATGTTATATTGATAAAATGATCTCATGGCAAGAAGACACTGGTGACCAAGGATAGTACAAGAGTACCAATTTGAAAACTTAACCTATATATGTGCATACACTATTTGTTTATTGAAATGACATGAGATTTGCTCTACTAAGTTTATAGCTCACCCCTTTATGAATTTGTGCAGATGTTACTCTTTGAGAGATAAAAACTTAATACCTAGAAGGGATGAAGTCTAGGAGGAGTAAACTATGGCTTGCCGTTTTTAAATTTCTATTTGTGTAATAAGGCTTAGTTTATAAGCTTTCTTTCCTGTTTGCTGTAAGAACATTACTTATGAAATAAAGTTTTACTCCTTCATTAAGTTACCTCTGATTCAAAGGTTCTCATATAACTTTTACTTGTCCAAGGTTTTCTTATCCTTGACAAGTTGAAGTTATTCACATCCTTACTCATAAGAGAACCATATTTTCTTAAAATTTCTGAGTTGGGGTGTGACATCCCGGGCCTTGGGACTCATAGGCTGATAGTTATCAACGGGGGACGGTCCATCGTCCCTCATGACTGCTTTGCCCTTATCTTTGCGAGAAGGGTGATCTGGCTCGAGCTTAGCGATCAACTGTCGAGCTGGGTCGTCTGCTTTCCCCCTCTGGTTAGTTGGGACAGTATAGTTGTTCACTGGCCGTTTACGGCTTCGGCCTGGCGGTTCGCATAGACCTGCATTTGGCGACAAGTCCAATGTTATTTTTCACTGGCCGAATTGAGGCCAAGCGATGTCAGCTGTTACGATCATAAAATCGCCCTTATTCTTAAAGCGAATGTATCCGAGGTCGAGTAAATCTTGAACTTGGTTCCGGAGCTGCTGACATTCACGGGTTCTGTTCCCCTAGCTATTATGGAACTTGAAGTGTATGCGCCCTTCCTTGTATTCTATGTAAGGTAAGGAACTAGGCACTGTGACGAGCCCGTCATCTATGAGATCGTCTAAAACCTCGTGAGCAAGGTTGACATTGTAGGTATATTGGCGATGCGGCCGGCGGGCATCATTATCACCTTCCTCGCGACCCCTATTAGGTGCTCGACGTCGATCTTCATCTTCGGCCTGATCGGCCCAGTTTACCTCAACCATGCCAACTACAGGTAGGAAAGGGTCTATATCCACCAACGAAGCAGTGCTACCTGGCATCTTCATCTTTAGTTCGCTAGAGTTCAGCCATGTTTGTAACTAGTCTCGGAGCTTGACACAATCTTTGGTGTCATGATTGTAAACATTATGGAAGGCGCAGTACTTTTTATCATTCAGCTCCTCCTTGGATGGGATCTTGTGATCCAAGCGCACGTATTTCGCCTCGATCAAGTCATTAAAGACCAAATGGGCGTTCTTAGCATCATAGCTGTACGACTCGTACTCTGGTTTGGTCCATGCAAAAGACTGGATGGTGATTAGCTCACGCGTTATCTTCAGGTTTTTCAACTTATGAGCCAATGGCTTACCAGTCAGCTCTACCGCGCCAATATCCTCATGGTCTTGATCCGACTGGGTTTCCTCAGGTCTTGGATAATATGGGTCATAAGTAGGGGACTGCAGGCTTAGTGCCCCCACTATTCTATTCTTCCCCGGCAAGTAGGTCCCTTTGGAAGTGTTTGCCCTTTCATCCATCTCATTCAAGATTAGCTCGTAGCTTCCGACCTTATTAATTAGGTCACCCATGGAAGCGAAGCGCTCTCCGTGGTGTTTCAACCGCTGACGGTGTTCCAAGCCTTGAATAGCCAACTTGATGGCTTTCTGCTCAGGTAGCAGGTAATCACACTTGGCTTGCTGGATTTTGAAGCGTTGGAGGAATGAGACTCTAGACTCCAGACTCCATGCTTTGCTGGCTCATTTGGGTGAGAGAATCGAGGCCAACTTTTGGCTCAATCGTGCCATATGTCTCCCGAAAAAGCCTTTCAATAGTGGGCCAGTCTGCAATTGACCCAGGCTTTAGTTTGGAGTACCAAGTGAAAGCAGCTCCAGACAGAGAAGTCCCAAAGAGCTTGAGTTTGAGAATGTCATTATTCCCATATTGATCGCATTGGACCTTGAAACGGGCCATGTGCGTTGCTGCATCTTCCCTTGTTTCCTCGAGAAAGTTGTAAAGACAATGTTCTTGAATCCTTGGGGTAAAGGGTATTGCGCCACACTATTTGGGTAGGGGTCGCGATATTGCAAGGTAGCATCGCCTTTCCCGGTTTGCTCCTTGACTATACTCGAGATGAGTTGGCGCTAGTCGGCTGTCGTTACTCGGGTAAACTCTGCACCCTCCTCGTGATTGAGCCATGCAGAGAAGCTAAGAGCTTGCCCAACATTCTCAGGGACTGGGCTGGAATGAGCTATAACCGGGTCATCTGGTGTCCTGGCCCCCTGATATGGAGAGCTACCAGCGCTCCTCAGTGTGACTCCAGGGCTACGCGGAGGAGGTAGAGGTGGTGGTGCCTTTGAAGAACTAGCCCCCAACGCAAATTGAGGGGTCTTCTGGGCCCTGACCTTTGGATTTCCCCTAGGGCGTTCGTTAGGTGGAATGTACCTAGACGAGCCCTCAGTTGTACCTACGCCAGTTAAGTTAAGGGCAGGATTCTTTGGTGCTTAAGACCGCATCCAGTCTTCCACCTGCAGGACCCTTAAGCTCAGGTTATCATGTCGTTCTTTGAAGTCTTCAAGCTTTTCCAGGCCATTCTTACTTCCAAAGAAGGATGCGTTTTGCTGATCTTGTAACTTGGTATCGTGCTCGTCCAAGCGGCGAGTCTGTTCATCCACGGTTGTGCGGGTATGATTTAAGGCCTCCGTGAAGGTCGCCGTGTTCTGATCCAAGTCTTTCTGGATTCTTTGAAGGGACCCTTCCACCATGTCTTTATTCTCCCTGGCTTGACCAACAAAGTAGTTGAACTCCTCGCTGAGGCTGGAAAGGTTTTCTTGGTTAGCAATCTAGCTAGATGATTATATCATTCGTGACCTGCTCAGTTAGATCTTTAACGCTCTGCTGGGTGGTGTCGACTTTCGAGTTGAGGGAGTCGAACTCTTTCGTCAATTGGAGAGTCGCCTGGTCGGTATGAGCCTTCAGGCCCTCAACCATAGCCGCCAGGTGAGCATCCACTGCTAGCGCAATGATCTGGCGGAGTTGGTCCTGAGTGAGAGTGCTAAGGCCAGAGTCGCTGGTGGGTGTTGGTCCTACCATCGTAGGTTCGCTGAAATCTGGATTTCCGAACCAGGCTAGGACTTGATCCTTAGTGAGCAAGCGACAAACCGCACTGTTGTGAAGTTGGTATCGCGGTGACTTGTGGTTGAGACAAGAAATTGAGGGTTTCCCGTACGGGGATCCGCCTGACTTCCCAATGGTGACAAGAATGTTATACTCCTGGTCCCACTGGGCGTGCCAATGTTTTGGCCACGCGTCTCAACAGGGGTAGAGTTATACTCTGGTGACGTCAAAAGTAATAAATGAGGTTGCGGGGCATGCCACCGCGCGGGCGCGGAATGAGTGTGCCTTGCTAGACTTTTAATCAAGCGAAAGGGATTCCGGTGCCACCTCGCGGACGACGGATTACGAGCAAACCTCTGTTCACCTGTAAATCGATACTCACTGTTAGAGCGAGCAGAGCAATAATCAGGAAGAAAGGGCGAGTCCGAACGAGCTCTGTAGACCAAAGCGAAGGGTACTTTAGTACCTAGGGTTTTGAGAAGCTCGAGAGTTTGTAAGTTTTTGTATGATTTTGATTGTGTGTCTTGAATAATCCTCGAACTCCCTTATATAGCGTCTCGCGACTAACCGATAGGGATGCAATCACAAACCGATTTGGACTTAACAAATAGAATACCACCAGGATACGCTTTGCTCACGAACTGAATTATCCAAATGACACGTGTTCAGAACAGACTCTGCTTAGGTCTCCAATGCCGCCCCGCGCTATCATACTGTAGTCTCATATGCGAAGTCAAACACTGGGCATTCTTATCTCGCGAGGTGCTACAATCCTTATCAAAATCTACCTCGCGCGCCTCTGGAGCTCGCGACTTCTAATGGGCTTTATAATAAAAAAGGCCACAGGTATTGGCCCAAATGTTATCCAAAACTTATTGCGAGTCTTGGACCAAATTACTAACTGAGCTCAAACATATTTAACCAAAAATAGATTAAACATGTTTATATTAAATTTGATAAAATTTTCATCAATATTTGATATTTTCTTGATATAATTTATTTTAATTATATATTTTAAATATTTTTTTTGCTTAACATGTAACTCCAAAAGTATATATACATACAAGAGTTCTACTAACTTTTATCACTATTGTTTCAAAAACAAATATTTAATTTTGGGTTTTTTGTTTTTTGAATATTTTTGCTAAAGTAAATTGTTCTATTTGTATTTGATAACCTAAAAAAATCAATTATTTTGTTAAAGTAAATGTAAAAAATGATATATTTATTAAAATGACGAAAATGCCCTCAAAATTTAACGATGTTAGTGTTAAGCAAAAAATGTACATCATATACTCGACATAATCTTATCTTATCTCATTTATGGGAGATAGAACTTTTATCATGTTAAGTTCGACCCATTCAAGATAACATATCTCTTAATTACATCCTCTTATTTTAAGAGGAAAACCCTTTGATTCCAAAGGAAAATGACCAATGGTGTTGTGTGTGTGTGAGTTTGTTTGTTTTTACGGCTACACCCGGAAATTTGAATGGGTTGCCTACGTACCCTTGGGAAGGGATCAAGTCATTCGTAGTTCAAGAATTCCAACAAGTGAATGACTTGTTGGAAAGGCTTTGATTTTGAAGTTGGAGTAATGTTTATGACGAATTTGGTGTAGGTCAACCAGGGATTCGATTTTGTATTTGGATTTGTGTGTGAAGACATTTGGGTTGGTAGTGAGATTTTGGCTTCAAGAAAATATGGAGATTTATTTGGAGTTGTGGTTGTATCTAGATTTAAATCTAGATTGCCTACATACCCTGCGAAGGGATCAAACCAATGTAGTTCAACTATCTGGGATTTTTGGTTTTGTACCGGGTATGAATTTTCTGAATCCAGTAAACAAAATGCATTTTTTTCTGTTTCATGGAGCTTTGATTTTGGTGAGGCTCCTTCTGGGTTGATTTGGATGTTCGAATGGACCAAGGTTGTTGTGCCTTTTCTGTTGGGATGACTTGAGCTTTGCACTTCAAACTTGTCAGCGGCCCAAAGACAGTCGGTGGCCCATTATATCACTTTTTGTTTTGATCCACTTTCAGGAACTCATCTTCTCTCTTTCGACAAATGATGTTCTTCAGTTAAACTCAAAGACTTCCAAAGTATCGCTACCCACAAAGATCGGATCGCAGATGGAAATCGAGTGCACAAGTTTGATTCAGAGATGGAGTCTCGGAGCCTGGCTTTATATATGGACGTGTTCATCTCCTTTTGCTCCACGCAATCGAAATCTGCGCTGGGTAGGTTCCTCTTCCTCATTGGGTTTTCATGTTGTCACGAGAATTCTTCCTGATAATTGTTGTTTTGATGCCAGTGCTTTCTGCCAACACTTGGAATGGTTTTGAATTTGAGCCTGCGTTTCGGTGTTTTGTGTCTGAGCCTCTTGGTAAGCCATAATTACTTAATTTAAAATTCATGACCACAATTTGGAATAGATCTCATATGTTTAATTGAGGAATTTGTACTTTATGCACCAAAAAGTTTCAAATTGGCCGTGTCTTTGGCAAAGTATGACTTAATTGTCTACTCCACCGCTTGGATTTTTATTTCGAATCCACATGATTTTGGCTTCAGAGTTTGATGGCATTATTTGGTTATAAGGGTCATGACAATTACATATCTCTCCAGGATATTCCCTCTTATCATTGTCGTTTTAGTTCCAGGAATTTGGGAGGACATTGACTCATGTTGGGAAAATTTGAAAGCACCTAGGACTTGTTTTTGCTCAGTCACTTCCATAAGCATGTCTTCAAACATTCTTTCAAATTTGAAAACTCCTGAACATATGCTTCGATTATTTCCTCAATGTTGAATGTTATCTTCTTGGTTTCAACATGCTCAGGCTCACTTCAAATTGCTCAGGCTTCAATTCAATCTGCTCAAGCTCACTTCAATCTGCTCAGGTTTACTTCAATCCGATCAGGCTCACTTTAATCTGCTCAAGCTGACTTCAATCTGCTCAAGCTCACTTCAATCCGCTCAGGCTCACTTCAATCTGCTCAAGCTTTGCTTCAATCCGCTCAGGCTCACTTGTCTTTGCAGTCAAAAGTGTCAGTTTGCTTTTGAAGTGAAGTCAGGTGAACAAGGTGAATCTGCCAGGTACACTTCTGTTTATTCCTTGGCTTCAAATATTTTGACTTCCTCCGCCAGTTACACTTCTGTTTCTTCAACGGCTTCAGATTCTGACTTCCACCTTTTGCTTGCAGATAAGATATACTCTTCATTGTTTGTGAGAATACTCCAAGACGTCAAGGGTAACTTCCTACTCTTCATGACAGCTTCAAACTTGTGTTGCTTGGAATGTTTGTTCTTTTCCCTTGTGTGGCTTGTTATGCGAGTAATGCAAGGCCATATGTCTCGTTGCGATCAGAAAAAAAAGTTGAGCGGCCATAGTCTTCTTTTGGTGATGACCTGGAGGTGATCTGGAACGGTCTTTGAGATTTGAACGACATTGGGACCTTGCTTGGGAAGGTAGAGATGGTTGCTGAAGCCGTGTTGTAAGAAACTCTTTAAAGGGGTTGTTCAGCTTTTACTTTCGAGGCTTCCGGTGGAACAAGGTTGAGACTTTCAGATGATACAGAAAGATAAAGATGTTGCAAAAGATAAAGAGAGTTAGAATGAGAGCTCCACCTTCACTATCTTCTTGTTGGCTCGCAGCTTCTCTTCTTCTCTTCTTCTGCTCTTTCTTATGCTCTTCTTCGTCTCTTCTGTTCTCTTCTCTTTCTTCTCTTGTTCTCTTCTCGTTCTTCTCCGTCACTTATCATTGTGTTTGCATGCTTTTATAGAGTCTTTGAGGAGATCAGATAAGATCAGATTGTAACTGGAATTTGAAATTTTCAAACTCCTTGTGTCATGTATTTCGGTATTGACTAGGTGAGTTTGTTGGAATCTTTCTGCAACGTATGCCGCAAAGAATGGTATTGTTGCAGCGCGCCACCTTCTTTGACCATCATTTGAAGATAAAGCTTGGATTTTACTCAGCTTATCTATGTTGTTTCTTCTATTTCGGTGGTTTCCATGAGGAATTGGTCAAGCTTTGGACTTTGTATTTGAATGAAGATAATATGTAATTAAACCCCATTTTATATATTGCTGCCATTCTCTCTTTCTTTTTTTTCTTTTTTTTCTAATAATTATCTGCAGCTTACAACAACAAAATATATATATATATTTTTTTTACTGCTCAACAGTTAGTGGTCAGAGTATCAAAATGTTAACGGAATGAAACTTCGGGTATGAAAATACAAGTTTTTGATAGTTAGGTATGAAAATGAAAATAACAACATAATTCGGGTGGTGTTTTGTAATTAATCCAACTCCTTAATTTGTTAGTTTTGCATTAACATAAGAAGTAAGTAAACCATCTTACATCTCTACTTCAGGGTTTTAGGTTTCTATATATGCGAATAAAACTTATGCAAATATTAAGCCAAACTGATGATCATTTGGTACCGAACTATATTAAATCAATGAATTAACCAAATATGTCCAACATAAACAGTGTGTTTATATAAAATAAGTAAATCATGATTTTAAATGGGAATTGAAATTTACACTCCTAGTTTTACAATCCAGACTCATACTTTTCTTTTTTGGTAATTTAAATCTTGTTTTTAGTGATATGTGTTTTATCTTTTTGTGAAAACATTACTCAAAAAAGAAAAGTGAGAGTGTGGATTGTAAAATAGAAAATGTAAATTTCACCTCCCTGTTAAATACTCAAATGATTTTTAATTTGATTGAAAAATTAATTAGTAATCTATCCATAAGAACAAAAAACTTAGACGGGTGATCGATCGAGATTCCAAATATTGGTAAAACAAAATATCAATCAGTTGAACAGGAGCAAGTATCACTTTTATTCACATCTAGAGGGAATCTAATTTTCTAGCTTTGCTGAACTTGCCCACTCTATTCCTGGTATATACATATAGTGCAATGCATAAAAGTGAAAAAACCAACATGATGTTTCACAAAGCATGTCTATGAATTACGTATCATATATTCACAGAAAGTCATACAAAGCACAAAATGGCTTGGACCAATATATATAACAAGATTTGCATAAACAACCTTGTAATTCTACACTTATCGAAAAATAAAATAAAAATAAAAAAAACCTTGTAATTTTAATTTTACAGCCGAAAAAAGCATCAACAGTCTTCACTTCAAGAAAAAAAAAAAAAAAAACAACAGTCCCATACCGGATATCTTGGAGGAGATGATTGCCTTGGGTTCTGTAGGTATATTGGCTATTCCTATTCAACACAAGATTTCCAAAATCCAATAGGACTAAAGTGACAAGGTGACATGACTCAGATTGAATGTAATTGAAGTTTTGCATGATCAGAGGTATCAAACTTGAAATCAGAAATGTCTCTACCAGGTAACAGATTTAAGCATCTTGTTTATGGTAAGTTGATCATTTCTCTGATCAAATTAAGTAAATATCTTTATGCTTGATTTCTTAATCAGAATAGAAGATATTTTGGCTGATAGGCATTGATCTCGCAAGATTACATGCAAGTCTATGGTCTCAAAATGCGAGTCTTTATTACAGTTAAATTGGTGGAAGATAACTGTGTGAATGCTTGATAACAGCTGATTGTAATTGTGGAATGTAAATGTCCATTATCTGATTGTAGGTTTCAAGCAAGAATCAATTTGTGCAAAGATATAAATGTGAAAATGTCTGATTGCATGTTTAAAGCAAGAATCAATTTGATATTTTTGGAAAGTGCAAGGTGATGTTTGGCAGATTGCATGCGTTCCAAAATACAAATTAATTCTGTAATTGAATGCATTAGTTGAGGGGGAGAATTTCATTCTCCATAAATAGCTACTGCTGAATATTGAAAGTTTCAAGCTTTTTGAACATTAAGAAAAGGCCTTCATAGTATTGCCTCTGAGTCAAAATATTTCATGATAATGTTCATAGCTTCTTGAGAGATTGATAACTGATTGACTGCTTCTCTTATTTGCATTGTCAAATTGCACTTGAGATTGGTGATGCATCAGTGATCAAGGGAGATAGAAGCAAAGAGTCACAACTAGTTATGTTGAAGAACCAGCTCACAGTCTAATAGTGATATAGTATCAGCAAGCATGATTCAGTCTCTCGTGTGTGGAGATCATTTGAAGTGTGTGAATCTGAAAAGAAGAATTCTTGGTTGTGTTTAAGAATCAAGTGATCTGGTTGTGTTGTAGAACCAGAAGAGAAATTTGATAGTGTTGAAGTATTAGTTACTAGATCTCAGTTTCTCTTGTGTAGAGTTACATGAATCTATTCTCTTATGTAGAGTGAGTGGCTGTGTTGAAGAGCCAAGTAACCTGGTTGTGTTGAAGAACTAAGGAATACTGATCGTGTTAAGAATCAGTAAACAAGAACTAAGAGTGTTTAAGTCTTAGTGTGGAACTAGTTGTGTTTAAGAACTAGTTAAACTGAGAGTGGTGTAGTCTCAGTACTCTAGATTCATTTTCTCTTTGTAGAGTTCCATGAATTAGAGTCATTTGTGTTGAGATAGAGAATTGTAACCAGAAGTGAGACTTGTAGTGTTATAGTTGTGTGAGAACTATACCTCTTGTAAACTCTGTTTGAAGATTGAAGTAATAATCTTGTTTTGTGCTTTTTCCCTCATTGAGGTTTTGCATCAAGCCATTTGAAATATATTGTGTTGATTATCTGTGCCTACTTAATCTATTTTAGTATCTTCAGGTTCACAGGTACAACATCAAGTGATTCAAGTCACATACTAGATCTCTTTCAAGAAATTACTGACTTACCATATTTAATTTAACTCTATATTATAGCACTTGGCGCCGTCTTATTGTTTTTCAGAACAGTGCAGTCTCGGGCGGGCTTGGGGTTTATCTCGCTGTGATAGCCTAGTTTAACTCTATATTATAGCGCTTGGCGCCGCTTACTGTTCTTCAGAATAGTGCAGTCTCGGGCGGGCTTGGGCTGCATCTCGCTATGATGGCCTAGTGTTGGGGCTTGATATATCTCTCTCTCGATCTTTCTCGCTGCTTTGCATAGCTCTCTCGATCTCTTTTGATGTCATTCAGCCACTTCCATCTTTCTTCCTCTCTCTCTCTCTCTCGATCTCTCTTGACACCACCGAATCATCTCTATCAAGAGATTCAGCCAGATCTCAAGCTCTCCTTCCCTCTCTTTCGTCGCTTCCTTCATCTCTCGCTCAGCACCTCTAGAAGAACCCAGACTCCTCCTCCTCTCTCTCTTATCCTTCTTCTCTCTCTATTTCCTCTGGTTTGGTAACACTGAAAGAGAGAGGGAGACCAGAGACTGAAAGAGAGAGTTTGGGTGCCAGATCAGAGAAAGAGGGATAGCAGTGGTTGTGCGCTCATCTTGCAAAATCTGTAAACTCTGTATATACCAATTACAGAGAAAAGGACGCACCCATACTGCTGCAGAGATCATTGCGAAAGCAATTCTCAGTCGAAAGGCAGGTTACTTAAATTAGGAAGCTTCCACCAGCCAAGATGGTAGCTTTTTTCATCTATGTAACTATAAAGTTTTGACCTTATTTCGATCTCAGCCAAACAATGTTGTTTACTGACAATTTTGATGTTTTTTTACCCCCAAGTTCTATATGTTTGATACAATACTATTCTGATTCTTCACTATTTAAAATATGTACAACTGCAGTTGGTCAAGAAGCCGCCAATTTGTTGAACTCAATAAGCCGGAACGAATGCTTTAGAATCGGTGGGAAAGTGTCTTCGACTGGTATGAACTGAACTTGTTGCTTCAGCATAAATAACTTTGGTTGTTATTTCTCTCTTCAATGTTCTATGTCTTCTTAGGTTTGTGTATCTAGATGTATCATGTCTTGGATACTATATATATTGAATTCCCTTTTCATGGATGTTTTAATTGAATTGAATTTGTGCTTCCTTTTTTTATTGTTTTGTGGAAAGGTATAATTGTGTAAGTGGATCACTTGGGATATTTAGTTGAATCTGATAACTGTTGATGGTTATTATGGATAATTCTAGGAGACTGATCTTTTTTTATCACACAGTGTGTTTCCTGAATATCATTGAATTGTAATCATTCTTCTTTACTGTTGTCATCGTAGTGTTTTGTAAATTCTTGATTAATTGATAACCTTCTTTTTGTCACTAAGAGGGAGGAAGAGAAGGATTGAATATACACTCCAGTAGACAGTTTTTTTTTATCATGTTGTATTTTGATTATTGTGAAAGGATAAATATAGAGTTTAGCTGCCAATTAATTTGCTGTGTTTAGAATTGGTTACAGCTGAGTTATAAGACCAATCTCAATAAGCTGTTAGTTGGATTTTGCATAGTCTTATTAACATTTTTCTGTTTTTGTAGGTTCCCATCAAAGTTACTGGGAGTCGATTTATGTGTTAAAGTTTTGTGATCTTTTCCTTCTACTTGATTGAAGGGTATGTCTTTCTACTCTTTTTTTTCTTTTTTCTTTAACAGTTGTGTTTCACCATTGAGGGTTACTATTGGTAACTGTTTATTTAGTTCAACTGTTCTGTCATCACATTTTTTCATAATTCATTCATTGAATTTTTTATTAGGTTTTCGTTGCCCTTTATTTCAGCTGAATCAGGCTTTGTCTTTTTGCAGTCTGAGACCTCAAGGATCGATTCCACCGATTTCAAGTCTGATATGAGTTTCTCTTACATCTTTTTTCGGGTATGCTTAGTACTTCTGCTGAGTTTTTGATTTTGATTTGCATTTGATTTGAGCTTTTTAATTCTGAATTTGCTTCTTGGTTCTTCGTTTTGTTTTTATCGGGCGTTGGTTGTTTTTGGGTGATTGTTTCAAGTAAGCTTCGTCCTCGCAAATTCTATTCTTTTGATTTGATTTTGCCATCAACAAATTGGAATGTGTTGTGGGTGATGGGTCTTAACTGTAGGTCACATGGAGAGTGATACTATGGTTAGTAATGGGTATAAATTGGTCATTTGAACTGGGCTGGGTGTTGGAGGTCTCATTGATAAATGGAGCTGATTTGGGTGTTGGTAAAGAGTTGAAGGGGCAAAGGGAAATGATAGAATGTCTGATCATTCAGAATCCAATTCTTTTTTCAAAATTTCATAACCCTCAGTAAGAAATGGTGTTGTTACCTTTTGCATTTATTTTTGGTCCCAAACAATATTTTTTGTGCTTTAATCGTATGTTTTTTATTTTCAGTATTTTTCTGTGGTGTAATGATAATTGGTTCTTTATCTGTGGTTGATTGAAAATTCGATATTATGAAGTGAAGTATTGAATATCAAATCGAGCAACTAAAGTTCAATTTAAACACTATATGGATGTTTTGTTTGACCCGCTGGCGCCGCCTTATTGTACGCATTCTGAATAGTAATGGGCCTGGTGTTGGGCCTGTGTTTGGGGCCTGGCTAATCCCCCATTTGCGACTTACACTTGTCACTCCCAACGTACGCCTCCTCCTTTCTATGATTACTTAATGTGAGTGATATTTCGCCCCAGCTTTGGTACTTCGTCGGCATTTTCGAGAGAGATATCGAGGTGACATGGCGAGAGAGGAAGTGATGTACCGGGAGGAAGTGATACCTTATGGTGTTTTATATCGGTAAATGTTTGATTTGGTTTCTGTTGAATTTCAATCATGGGTTTTTGTTTTTTTTTTTTNTTTTTTTTTTGAATTCGTATTTCCTCAAATCTCAATTGTAGTGGTTAGCGGGTTCTGATCGATTTGTCTCTCTTCTTTCTCCTCAGACTGGTATTGGCTTCTTTGCTCAAATTGAGATTTGGACAGGTATTTAAGGTTAGTACATGCGTTTATCTTTTTCTTGGGACAGGTATCAAATGAATTGCTGATTTGAGTATTACTTCTGCGCATGGTAAATTGGTTTATAGTTTGTTTCTTCTCTTTTGTCACTGCGTGATTCTGATTTAGGGGAAAGATTTTATCTTTCATTACATTGAGTTTCATTGCAAACCCATTTGAAATGGGGGATTTGCGGTGCATGCTGCTTTGGCATGGTCTGCTGAAAATGATATTCATCAGTTTCCTTCATATTTTTGTTTTTTGTTTGAAGAATCCGGCTTGCTAATTTGAGCTTTATGTGTTCAGAATTACAACTCTTTCCAGTTCCTACCAAATTTCTTAATCGAGGCTTCGCACGGGGTTTAGGTTTCTAACATTGAGTTTGTCATCATTTAGTAGAAGGGAGGTAAGAAGATCGGTCTGAGGCAGGAGAAGTGAAAATGAACAGCAGTTCAGAAACAATGGGGGTTTAAGATGACCAGGTTTTTTCTTTCATCTGAGTTCTCTTTAAATGTTTTTTAAAGTGTCATGCTTCATTGAAACATAATTATAAGAACTTAAGGCACTGGTAGTTTAGGTCTTTAATGATTAGGTAGTCGACTGGTATGATTTGGTGGTCTAGGATTTTGTTCTTATTGTGTGACTGACTTTGATATATACTTGGTCTCCTTGGCTGAAATGGATTATGTTATGGCTGACAAGAATAGCTGTATTTGTAAATTATAGGGAGGTAGATCCTTGCACTGAGAAGCAGTTGGAAGAGATTGAGGCTGCTGATGCCAACAAGGAGGTCGTGTCAATGAGCCATAGAGGAGGAGTTTTTCAATGTGAGTACTTAAATCATAAGACTATGTAAGCTTTGTTACTTCATGCAATTCTGTTTTGTAATTTTTTTTCGTACAGAGACGAGACATGATGACCGTGTGATTGTAAGCTCAGAGGATAGTGATATTGAGAATGCGCTACAATAGCAGTTCATAAGCAATTTGGCGTAAGACGATTTGTAATTACAACTATTTTCTTCGCAATTTTACTGATCTACATCTACCAAATTAATTGTCTTTGCAATTCTTCTTCTTCCTTTGTTTCTCTCGAAACAAAATGGTGATGGTCATGGTGGATTGGATTTACAAGTGATTTTCCTTGGTCTTTTGTTGATAGAGGTCTCAGTTGTTCCCTGAAAATGACCAGGTATTTTCTTTCATTTGAGTTCTCTCTAAAGATTTCCAAAATGTCATGCTTTCATTGATAGGTCTCTAACTTCTGAATTGAAGTTTGGCTTCAATGTAGTTGAGTAGTCTGCTGCTGTTTGGGCCATGAGAATTCAGTACATATGATAATCTATTATTCGATTAGTTATTGATATAAAACCCATTGGTTCATAAAACATGAAAAAACTGAATAACATTTTTTGTTAAACTTCCTATATATGTTACTTCTTTAACACTTATAGCATGCAATGAGTTTATTTTCCAATTTGTATGTTCAGCTTAGCCAAGTTGAGATTGTAGCAAATAACATTGTTTAGTTGTCACTGTCTTTCGTCAATGACTTTCTTGCCTCAAATACTGTCTTCCGCAGTGTTTCACATTACTGATCCAAGGTTAGCACGAGGGATCCTAGGTATGCCCCTTTTATTGTATCAGCTGAAATTAAAGTGGCATTCATAGAGAAAAGTAACAAGGAACTTGCTTTTATCACTTTGATACAAAATGACATTCCATTTTGCATTCTAGAGTGTATGTTGAGAGTGTTGTGGATTTGCAAAAAGAAAATTTCAAAGTTATTTATAAACCGGTTTCTTTTTGGTATTGCATTCTTTCTTATTTTTTACTCATTGTTATATAGTTTGCATAAAAGTGTGGTGGGTTCTCAAAATTGTTTTCTCTAAACTGGTAATTTTTTTTGTCTTATTTTTCTTAGACTGGTATTCTCTACATTTAGATTGTTAGATTGTATCGTTTTTTAGTTTTCACTTTTGAAAGGTCTCTTGCATATACCTTAACAGTATTGCATATGAAGTATGGTGTGTGACCTCTTGATGCCTTCTGTGTTTTGACATGTAGATGAGAAGGTTTTAGATTGTTCCAAATTGGTCAGCATAATGTTAATAACCTTATGCTATGATTGAATGTGATGTACAGGAAACAAAGAGGAAGAAGCAGCCAATGTGGATGATCTTTTTCTTGAAGGGACTTGCAGCAACCAATTCAGAGAAAGAGGATTTGGAAGTGTTTATAGGGGATCAGTTTTGGGATGAAAAACAAGTAGTTATCAGTACTTTTAGTTTCTTTTTTCCATGCCAATATGAAATTTGTTGGTTACTGAGTTAATTTTAACACTATATTTGACATAATGAATATACAGGACCTTATGATAAGGAAGAGCTTGCAGCAACATCGTATCATTTTGCTACTGGAAAGATCAGCTTTTATTACCAGAATGAATTTGATCTAATGAATGCTGTAACAAAAGAAGAATACGTAGCCTCCCTATAAAGGTATTTATTTTCATCTGTAATTGATGAGCATTGATTTCGCTCTTTGCAACAGTTTTCATTTCAAGCAAGGGGCAATGTTTCTTTTACTGCGAAATAGTCATTTATTACATTTGAAGCTTGGGAAGAAAAGAGGAACGAACCGCAGCAACGCGCGGGCAATTTTCTTAGTTAAAACAAAGCATAAGGAACACTAACTACAGTAATCAGGCTTAGAGCACTTGACAGTGTACAATCCAACACTCCAGACCTGCTCCCCATGCTATGTTTAAACTTGATCATTAATTTGAGATTATCACTCGCTCACACTCCCCCTCTCTCCATTTCTGTTGTAGATATGTAGTGAAGATCAGTAATATTTCAGACATGAATATGAACAATGGATGAATCAAAAGCAACGGTTAAACACATAGTTAGCGTTGGTGACTTTTGATAACTAAAATTTGGATTGTTCGACCAAGTAAGAAAAATTCAATAATGAAATTGCAAGACAATATTCACAATCCTAATCTTATGAGGTAAGGTGTGAGATACTGAACCTATTAGGAACAAGAGAATATTACACAGTATTCTCTCCTTGTCTTATGAGGTAGACAATCCTAACCTCATGAGGTAAGACTCACGCCAACACTGTTTAAGGGTAGCAGAGGCTTTCCTTTTCTTCATCTCAGTATTTTCTATTTCTCTTCTATTAGTTTCAATTTTGAGTTCAGTTTCGTTCCCGTCAAATTTCAACCACTACATCAATGGCCGACCCGACCCAACTCGAATCAACTCGAAAGCTCCGAAACATCTGCATCTTGGCCCACGTTGACCACGGCAAGACCACCCTCTGCGACACCTAATCTCAGTCTCCGACGGCGGCATCATCCACCCCAAGCTGGCCGGCCACCTCCACTACATGGACTCCCTCGTCGAGGAGCAGCGCCGCGCCATCACCATGAAAAGCTCCTCCATCGCTCTCCATCATCACTGCCACTCCATCACCATCATCGACTCCCCGGGCCATATTGACTTCTGCAGCGAAGTCTCCACTACTGCCAGGCTCAGTGATGGTGCGTTGATCCTAGTCGACGTCGTCGAGGGCGTACACATCCAAATGCATGCCGTCTTGCACCAGGCCTGGATCGAGAAGCTCACGCCGTGTTTGGTGATCAACAAGATCGATAGGTTGATCTCCGAGCTCGCGATGAGCCATAGCGAGCCGTTTGTTAGGTTGTTGAGGATTGTTTCTGAGGTTAATAACATTGTTAGTTGTTTTAATTCTGTGAAATACTTGAATGATGTCGATGGCATTGTTTCAGGTGTTAGTGTCACATTCCGACTCTTAAATTTTTACCTTATTTACTAGTTTGGTATTAAGAAGAGTTTTACTGTCATCGTCAATGAGTTTATAGTTTAAAGGGTCCCTAAAGATGTTTTGGGGGACGATTATTTCAGAGGAATTTTTCGTAAGAGAAAATTGTGACGACGGTTAAAATGATAAATTTTAGCTAGTAAAAAGTAATTTTTATTAGGGTATTATTTTGTGGTGTTATTTTTGGAGTTGGATTGGTATTAGTTGGATTAGGGGACCGGTTGGGAGGCCCATTTCCTTCCTTCTCTTTTTCTTCTCTCTCAATTTCCCTGACTCTCTCTCCCTGCCGGATCTTTAGCACGACCGTCTGCCACCGTCCGGCCACCGCAGACCGCCGCTCAGATCCCTTTCGGTCCGCTGTCTTCTCCTCTCCATTTCTGGGTAGGTGACCGAACCCCTACCACCGTCGTGTGGAGGAAATCGCCTTTGGAAGTCCGGCTGCCCTCTCGCCGGAGCTCCTTCTTTCGGCCGCCACAGCCAACTATCATTGGCTCATCTTGTAGCTCTCAGCTAGGGTAGTAATCCCTCAAAAGGAGTCGGCTCGATTCGTGCTTGGTAAGGAGAAATGTTTAATTGAAATTCTTGGGCTCCATGTTATGTTTTGGTTCGATTACCCTATCTAGGCTTGGAATTGGTGTTTGTGCTAGTTAGGAAAATTGTAGAGTGGGTTGAGAGAAAGATGCTGTCAAATTTTGGTAGGCATTAGAGGTTGTCGAAGTCAGTCTCCGGCCGCCGCTGTTAGGGGGATTTTAATGGTTTTAAATGTGTTATATTAAGGGGAGTTTAATGATGTGAATCTTTGAATTTTTTAAAGAGTTTTGGATAGGTTTGAGATTTTTCAAAATTTAGTATTTTGGCGGTTAATTAGGGTAGAATCCGGCTGTTGGATTAAAGTTGTTTAATCTGTGGAAAGTTGTAATAAAGCTGCCGATTATGGTGTTGAAGTTTGGATCGTATCGTTTTAGGAATGTCGAAGGTAGGCAATGATCAACGTGGTTACGGCTCACATTTAATTTTGCCTATTTTGTATAAATATTGGATTTTTGGTTGAGAATTTAATTATATATTTGGAACAGAACGTGAGGAGGCTCGAGCAGAAGAGGCCTCGGATTGACATCAGGCTTACGCCTAATTTGTGAGTGGACTTTTATTTTAAATAATATGCATCCAAATGGTTTATTGATGAATAATTTCTTTTGTTGGAGAATAACCGAAATTGAGAATTACGGGGAATATATATATATATTCATACATGGATTATTATGAGGATAGTATGTATATAAATAAATGCTAGCTAGCCATATGTGTTTTTCCACCATAATGAGATAAAATTCCATTATGGTGTGACGTGAGCGTTAGACACAATCGTCGTAGCCCCTATATAAATATAAGAATTTATATAGGGAATATGCTCGTATATACACTCGTGTTTTTCTGCCATAATGAGGTAAAATTTCATTATGATGTGATGAGAGCGTTAGACACAAACGTCGTAGCCTTGTATGAATTTATATTTTTCTTATTTCTTCATAGAAATCGTACAAGGAATACGACGAGTGTAAATACATACATACATATATTATTTTAGCATGAGAGGCTCTATTTTATAAAGTTTTGGAGACTAGCTCGTGTATTTGCTAGTTTATGAGTTGAGAGCTTTTGAGCTTATTGTATTCAATTTAATTCTTCTAAAGGAGTTAAATTAGGAAAACATAAATATTTTTTATTTATTTATTTCTGTCTACTCACTCTAACGTTTGCGAATGTTTTCCCTGGGCCTTTCATTTTAAAAATGCCCAGTCTGCAGAGTTCGGGTTGGTACTAGTAAGAGGCGAGGCCTAGTGACCCACATCTCTACCACTTTTCACCAGTAGGTTACCTGCTTAACCTACCAGTGTATTTTCTTGCTTCTGCTAGTGTTAGTAGCTCAGATTACCCTTGAGGATAATGTGTGATAGTTCGGTTGTGTGCTAAGTCTTTGATTATATTTTGGAATATTCTGAGGATGACGTATGTTATATTAGATGGATATTTACTTGATGGATTGGAAGATGTTGTATTTATTACTTTGGAGTGGTTGTGTTTGTGAGGAGCGGGTGGCTCCAAGAGTTAAGGTTGGATGTGTCGATATATGAGTGTTATTTGAATTTTTTTTCAGGTTAGGGTTGTTCATTTGTAAGGGAGGTTATGCTGAATTTTTCGGTAAATTTCCTTTAGAGGTGGACCCCGCAGGATTTACTTCAGGTTTTAGGATGAAATTCGGGGTGGGTCCTGACAGTTAGAATGGACTTAGCATTATAAGTCCTAAGGCATGACAACCTCTATAGAATAACAGAATGAACATTGTGAATTAATTGCATTATCATATATACTATGTTTATCTAAATGAAATGGTTAGATAAACAATGAAATACATTTGAATTATCTTGTATAACAAGATAATAGAGATAGGCTAATATTGTGGTATTTGTGTGGAACTCAAACTCTTTGATGGTTAAGAGTTTGAGCTATCCAAAATACAATATAAAAGGAGGTCCCTGTGCACACAAATATACGCCAAATATCTTAGCACCTTCTTCCCCCCAATCTAATCCAATGCTCAGGCCCAGGATTGGATTGAAACCGTGCTAAAACTCCGACTGCATAAGCCAAGTCAGGCCTTGTGCATGTCTGTGCATACATTAAACTCCCAATTAGTTGTGCATAAGGCTTACCCTCCATGTTCTGCTTTTCTAAATCAGTCTTAGGACACTGATCCTTGTTTAGCTTATCACCTTTTGTCATTGGAACATCATTAGCTGAACAAGTCTCCATATCAAATCTTTTCAAAACCTTCCTGACATATCCCTCCTGTGACAATCCCAAAACTCTGCTGGCTCTATTTCTCTTAATCTCAATACCAAGCACATACCTAGCTTCACCTAAAGGGGAGGACAATATAATGGTAGACACACTGAGAAGGGACAACACAAGGGTCTATTTGCACTGTTTTTGCAAGAAAATAGGAGCTAGGTTCAGTACACTGCACCAGGTACTCCTGAACAGAATGGGGTAGCTGAGAGGAGAAACAGGACTTTTCTTAACATGGTGAGGTGCATGATGTGCACTTCAGGGCTTCCCAAATTTTTGTGGGGGGAAGCATTGAAAACTGCCAATTACATCACTAATAGAACCCCAACCAAGGCAGTGACAAAGACACCATTTGAATTGTGGAAGGGTAGAAAGCCTAGTGTGATGCATGCACATGTGTGGGGGTGTAAGGCAGAAGCCAGAGCCTACAATCCTAAAGAGTCCAAATTGGATTCGAAAACCATTTCAGCTTTTTTTCATTGGTTACCCTGAGAATTCTAGAGGTTTTAAATTCTATTGCCCTTCCCATACCAGTAGAACAATTGAAACCAATAAAGCAGTGTTTTTGAATGAGATGGCTTTTACTGACAAGTTTGATGATTTTGTGCTTGAAGAATTGGTTGAGAATGATATGTGTGATGTTCACATGTCTACTGTGTTCGAGCCTATTGTAACCATTCATATACCTTCAACTGAGAATTATGCAGATGCCATAGTGCCAAACCAAAATGAATTTTCAGTTATGCAAAATTCAGTAGCTCAAGAAATGCCTAATTGAGTAGTAGAAAATACAACTGAGAATGTTGTTGCACCACCACAGCCTGTTTTGAGAAGATCTCAGAGAGAGAGAAAGTCAGCCTTAGCCAATCTAGCTATAGACTACCAGATTTATTTGCAGGAAATAGAGTTTGATGTTGGTGAGTTGGATGATCCCACTACTTTTAAAGAAGCTATTGAAAGCTCGAATTCTCAAAAATGGGAGGAAGCAATGGTATCTGAATTAAAATCCATGGAAGCCAATGATGTTTGGAAACTAGTTCAGTTGCCTCAGAATGTAAAAGCCATAGGATGTAAGTGGGTGTATAAGACCAAAACCAATGCAGATGGAAGTATAGAAAGATTTAAAGCTAGGTTGGTAGCTAAGGGGTTTACACAGCAAGAAAGGATAGATTATAATGAGACTTATTCTCATGTTTCTACAAAAGATGCTTTCATATTGATTATGGCTTTAGTAGCTCACTTTAATTAATATGGAATTGCACCAGATGGATGTTAGAACAACTTTTTTGAATGGTGAGCTACTGGAGGAGATTTTCATGAAGCAACCTGAAGGGTTTATGGAACCTGGAACTAAGAAGTTAGTGTGTAAGTTGAATAGATCGATTTATGGTCTGAAGCAGACATCTAGGCAATGGTATTTAAAATTTGATGCAGTGGTTCGAAGTTTTGGCTTTAAGGAAAATCAAGTAGATGAGTGTGTGTACATGAAGACTGAGGGAAAAGATTTTATTTTTCTCATTTTTTATGTTGATGATATTCTACTTGCTACTACCAGCTTGACGTTACTGAAAAATACTAAAGGTTTCTTGTTGAAGAATTTTGACATGCATGAAAGATTTAGGTGAAGCTAGGTATGTGCTTGGTATTGAGATTAAGAGAAATAGAGCCAACAGAGTTTTGGCATTGTCACAGGAGGGATATGTCAGGAAGATTCTGAAAAGATTTGATATGGAGACTTGTTCAGCTAATGATGTTCCAATGACAAAAGGTGATAAGCTAAACAAGGATCAGTGTCCCAAGACTGATTTAGAAAAGAAGAACATGGAGGGTAAGCCTTATGCACAGCTGATTGGGAGTTTAATGTATGCACAGACATGCACAAGGCCTGACTTGGCTTATGCAGTCGGAGTTTTAGCACGATTTCAATCCAATCCTAGGCCTGAGCATTGGATTGGGGGGAAGAAGGTGCTAAGATATTTGCAGAAGACTAAGGCACATATGTTAGTCTACAGACAAGTGAAAAACTTAGAAATTACTGCATATTGTGACTCATATTTTACATCCAAGTTTCCATCATCCAATAAGTCCACCACTGGCTATGTTTTTATTTTAGCAGGAGGAGCAGTAGCTTGGAGAAGTGTAAAACAAGAATTGATTTCCACTTCTACTATGCAGGTTGAATTCATCGCAATTTATGATTCGGTGTGTGAAGGTGTTTGGCTGAAAAATTTCCTGATTCAGACAAGACTTGTTGATAGCATTTTGTCTAGGCCAATGAAATATTTAAGTGATAATTCTGCTGCTGTGTACTTCACTAAAAATAATAAGAGGTCCAATAATTCTAAGCATTTGGGACTTAAGCATTACAGTGTGAGGGAAAAGGTGAAACATGGTGAGATTGAAGTTTTGCAAATTGACACTTTATCTCAACTTGCAGACCCTTTTACCAAAGCCTTGACAGCAGTGAGTTTTGAAGAACATGCAAGGAGCATTGGTATTTTACCTGATTTAGATGCTTGAGGAAGTTAGAGAACAATGGGAGCATGTTTTGTTTATTTTATAATTTGTTCTTCAATAAATTTGTGGAAAAAATGTGTACTTGTTTCTCATATTGAAAGTTTGGCATTTTGCCACTTTCATTGGATTGCAATAAAATTTCAGTTCAAACTATATGATTGCAATGATATTTATTTGATTTCTGAAATTCATAATGTGAATACAACGACCTGTTTTGCTTGGATATTTTAAAGCAACTTTGCATATATGTGAAATGTATATATGCTGCATCATTCTACAGGTTAAAGGAACACATGAATATTTCTTTTGAAATTTTGTGTTGAGGTTCTTGCATACTGAACCAAGGATTGGACTGCTTTGCTTAAGTGTTTGATTATTTCCATTTTCATAAGGAAACACTTTTGCAATTCTATTATCTCTGATTAGTCATGTGTTATATTTAGAGTTGTGTTGGTGATTTTCAAGTTGATGTGTTTAGTGAATGTAGTATGCTAGAAATCCTGCATATCTCTTGTGTAATGACAGATCAACGGCATTTGTATTAACATGTGTATTGGTAATCTCAAGTGCACAAAGGAACAGTGTTGTATCTGATCTTATTATAGATTCTTGTTACAGACTTATAATGCTAGTCCAAGTGGGAGAATGTTAGAATGGACTTAGCATTATAAGTCCTAAGACATGACAACTTCTATAAAATAACATAATGAACATTGTGAGATTATTAATTACATTATCATGATATGTTTATGTAAATGAAATGGTTAGATAAACAATGAAATACATTTGAATTATCTTGTATAACAAGATAATAGGGATAGGCTAATATTGTGGTATTTGTGTGGAACTCAAACTCTTTGATGTTAAGAGTTTGAGCTATCCAAAATGCAGTATAAAAGGAGGTCCTTGGGCACACTCTAATATACGCCAAAAACTAGTCTCTCTCCATCAGAGCTTTGGTACTTGAGTGCTGCGCAGAAGATATCTTTTGGAAGCTTCAACTCACCTCTCTTCATCCCGATGGCTGCCCTCAACCTTGAGCAAGGTCCTACTTCTATTCCTTGAGTATATATATCAGTGCATGTACGTATATGTTGATGTATGCCTGATGTCATGATCAGTGATCTTGTTTATGTACATGTGTTTATGTTAAGTGTTTTGTCTTTGTGGTTTTAGTCTAAGATCAGGGCCGTTCGGCGCCAACAACGTGGCGTTTCAGGAGATTGAGGATGATGAGGAGCTCATGTTTCAGCCACAGAAGGGCAATGTGGCTTTTGTGTGTGCTTTGGATGGTTGGGTGATGCAGGAGCTATGCTTGGAGATGAACCAAGAGCCAAGAGAAATGTACAGGCGCCAAAATATCTTAAGGACTATGTTTGGTCCAAGAGATGATTCCTTATTATATTATGCTTTGATTATTTACCTATTAAGTGGTCGTAGTTTTAATGTTGTTGCTTACTTCCTTTTAAAGACTAGGTTTTGTTCTCTATTTAAAGAGATGTATTGGCTCTTGTAAGGGGTCTTTTGAGGATTGATATATTATAAGTATTGGCAGCCGCCAGAGTATCATCATCTTCTTCTCTTGTTGTCTTGTGTGTTTGAGTCCAGAGAGGCTTTGAGTTGTTGTGGATTGCTAATCTGCATCAGCTGGTATCAGAGCCAATGGCTCATAACAGGCGTGTTGGTTTCGCGGTGGGGCGTCGTAACAACCGCAACAATGACATGGAAGAAATTAGAGGATTGATGCAGCAACTCAATGATCGCGTTGCTCGCTTCGAGACCCGAGGCCGGGGTGGTGAGGGCTCTGATGAAGAGGAGGACGTGAACCCTTTTCATGGTCGCGCTCTGTTGAGGGAGCCACGTGGAGAGGGACAAGGTAATCGATATTTTGACATGAAGGTTGAGATTCCTGAGTTTGAAGGTAGGAATCGATCAGATGAGTTTGTTGATTGGCTTAATTCTGTTGAGAGTATCTTTGATTTCAAAGAGGTGCCAGAGAACAAGAAAGTCAAGGCTGTGGCTGTCAAACTAACAAAATTTGCATCAGCCTGGTGGGAACAGCTAAAAGTTCGACGAGAGCGGTTGGGAAAACCGAAGATTACTTCTTGGGAGAAAATGAAGAAAGAGATGAGGAAAAGGTTCTTACCGGAGAATTACGTACAAAACAATTATTTGAAGTTGCATAGCCTACGCCAAGGAGCTCGGTCAGTTGATGAATTTACTGAGGAATTTGACCTCCTAACAATCAGAAGTGGTGTGACTGAGGACGAAGAACACACGATAGCCCGCTACCTCGGGGGACTACTGATAGTCGCATATTTGTGCGACTTTTATCATGCTAATTATTCTTATTACTTAGTTATTTTGTGATGTTTTCCTATTTTTAATTAACTTTATTTGTTTTTAGGTGTTTTGAAGTCAAACAAAGAAAAGGAGATAATTAGGCTTAATTAGGATCCCTAATCCTAGTTGGGTTGGTGATGGAAGACATATAGGTTAACTAACCTATTTCTACGTGAAAGAGGGAGGGGAGAAAGAGACGAACAAGGGAGACAAAAAGAAAGGGAGCAGCCGAACCAAAGAGGGAGAAAGAGAAGAAAGAAAGAGAAGAAAAAGAGAGAGAAAGAGAAGAAAGAAAGGAGAGGAAAAAGAACTCGATCGGCAAAGATCTTCTTCAATCAAGTTTTCTTCTTCTCACCCTTATTTCATATTCCATGTATTCTCTGATGTTCTTAATCAAGATTATGTGTAACTAAACTCCTTAGTAGTTAGGGGCTGATCAAAGCCCTAGATATGTCTTCGATTTCGAACCCCAATTGATTTATATAATTTTAGATGAGAATTTCTTCACTGATTGTTCATTGATAATTCTATTGCATGTTTCATTGAGTCGACACTTTGATGCATGTTTTAGGGTTTATTATTTTGAATGTGTTTATGACTGACATATCGTTGCATATTCTATGAGAGATAACAAGTTCTTCCAGGTACTTGTGTGAAGTGATTTCTTGGTAATCTAAGGCTACCGACATTGACCTTAGATT
>NC_020494.1:4842996-4857014 GCF_000184155.1 Fragaria vesca subsp. vesca
TGAAGTGTTTCAAGTGCTCAAGTATTGGCCATATTCAATCCGAGTGCCCTAACCGAAGGGTTGTTAATCTCATTGAAGAATTTGGAGAGTCCTCTGAGTTAAAAGAAGACCCTCCTATCTATGACAATTACAACGATCATGAAGACGATGAAATTACGTGGAGTGACCAGGGAGAAGCATTAGTCATACAACGAGCAATAAGTGCTTCTAAAGTAGAGGAAGATCCTGAGTGGTTACGACATAATATTTTCCACACAAGGTGCACTTCAAATGGGAAAATATGTGACCTCATCATCGATAGCGGGAGTTGTGAGAATGTGGTGGCTCAAGAGATGGTAGACAAACTTAATTTGAAGACGGAGAGGAGGCCTACATCCTACAAGTTGGCTTGGTTCAAAAAGGGGAATGAGGTAACTATCAATCGACATTGCTTAGTGACATTTTCCATTGGTAAACATTACAATGATTCTCAATGGTGTGATGTGGTGCCGATGGATGCTTGCCATTTACTATTGGGTCATCCGTGGCAATATGATCGGAGGGCAGTTCATGACGGATATAAAAACACTTACACTTTTCATAAAGAGGGTGTCAAGGTGATTCTAGGTCCGTCGAAGTTGGGGAGCACTCCTAAACCTACAAAAAAAGATGGGGGAAATAATTATTTGTCTATGGCTGAGTTTCTAGAAGAAGTGAAAGCTGGAGATGATGTGTATATGCTTATGGTGAAAGAGATAGATTCTAAAAGGACTCTCCCTCCTCAACTTAAGCCTCTATTAGGGGAATTTAGTGATGTTATCCCAGATGAACTTCCTGCAGGCTTACCTCCAATGAGAGATATACAACACCATATAGATCTTGTCCCGGGTTCAAGCTTGCTAAACAGACCTCATTATCGTATGAGTCCGCAAGAGCATGAGGAGCTTAATAGACAAGTCACTGAGTTGTTAAATAAGGGTGTGATTGACACGACCCACCCCAAATTTCACCCTGAAACCCGGAGTAAGTCGTGCGGGGACCACCTCCAAGGAAAATTTACTGAAAAGATTAAGCAAATCTCCCTTGCAGATGGACAACCCTAACTCGAAAATTTCATATTACACTCTTAATTCAACACTTCCGAACATCACATAATCATCCTTCAGAAATTCTACACAAAAATATACAATAATTCCAAAGTATTCAGAGCTACTAAACACAAGCGGAAGAAAGAAAACACGAGTAGGTTGAACAGGTAACCTACTGACGAAAACTGGCAGAAATGCGGGTGACTATGCCTCGTCTCCTACTAGATCCAACCCGAACTCTGCAGACTGAGAAATTTAAAACGAAGGGCCCAGGGGAAAACATTTAATAACGTTAGAGTGAGTGGACAAAATAAAATAATAAATAAAATATTTATGTTTCCCCAAATTAATTTCTAAGGAAAAATCGAATGCATGCCGCAAGCGATAAAACTTTTATCCCATAAAATATCGAGCCTTTCAGACTCTATAATATATGTATGTATTTACACTCGTCCATACTCCCTATATAAATTCATGGGTCTATATAGGGCTACTACGCTCGCGTCCAACGCTCACGTCACGCCTTAATGCGGTGCTACACTACGCCATCAAGGTGGACAGACGGGTGTATAAATATGTGTCCATACCCCCTATATGAATTAAACACTCAAATAGGGCTACTACGCTTATGTCCAACGCTCACGTCACACCATAATGCGGCTATATGCTACGCCATTAAGGTGGACAGACACATATGGCTAGCTAGCATTTTTAATACATACTCTCTCATAAATACATAATTATATCCACCGAAAATCTCATTTTCGGTATCTCTCCAAGAGAAATAAAAATCGTCAAAATTAATTGACGTCAAAACTCCAACAAAAGGAAATGTTCAATCATGAACCATAGCATGCATATTATTTCAAATAAAAGTCCACTCACAAATTAGGCCGAAGCCTGATGTCGATCTGAGGTCTCATCTGTTCGAGCCTCCTCACGTCCTGTTCCAAATATAATATTAATTTCCCAACCAATAATCCAATATTTAATCAAAATAGGCAAAATTACCCGAGAGCCATAAATACGCTCATCATTGCCTAACTTCGATAATCTTAAATCGGAACAATCCGAACTTAAATATCATACTCAACAGTCGTAAATACAACCTCTCCAAAATACGACTTAAATCCTACGGCCGGATTCTACATTAATTACCCGCCAAAAATACCACACTTCGGAAATTCACAAACCTATCCAAATCTCATCCAAAAATTCCAAAATTCACCTCAATAATATCCCCTTAATATTCTACATCAAAAACCACAAAATTTCCATAAACAGCGGCGGCCGGCGACCAACTCCGGCGACCTGCAAATGCTACCAAATTTTAACAGAATCTTCCTCTCAATCTCCTCTACAACTTTCATGACCAACACATCACCCAATTCCAAGCCTAACTAGGCTAATCGAACGAAAACAACTTAAAAGCCCTAGAAATTTCAACTCCACATTTCTCCTTACCTAGCTCAAGAGGGAGGGAGCTGCTTGGAGGGGTTGCTGCACGGGAGGAGGGCTACAAAACCGTACCAAGCTTGCCCGGATTGGTGGCTGGAGGAGGGAGTTCCGGCGACCGGAAGTTCGGGGCAGCCTATCCTTTCGGGCGGCACCGCTCACTCACGGCGGCGCTAGGGGGGCTGCTACCGGCCTAGAATGGAAGCTGGGTTGGAGGCCGTTCGATTGGGACCGGAGCGGCGGTCTGGGGCGGCCGGACGGCGGCGGTCTGGCGGTCGGAAAACGGGACAGCGGAAGGGCTCGGGTGCGGGAGAGAACCGGGAGGAGAAAAGAGGAGAAAAAGAGAAAAGAGAAATGGGCCTCTACACCCGGTCCAACAACACTAATATACCCAACTCCTACAAATAAAACACCCCGAAAAAATAATACCCGAATAAAAATTACCTTTTACTAGCTAAAATTTACCATTTTTACCGTCGTCATATTTTCGCCCACGAACAATTCCCCGAAACTAATTATCTCTTAAAAATACCTCTAGGGACCAATTAAACTATTAACTCAATGACGGGGACGGTAAAATTCTTATTATAATCACGTTAGTAAATAAGGTAAAAATATAAGGGTCGGGATGTGACAGTGATTCGTGAGAGTATGAGTCCTTGCGCTGTTCCAGCTTTGCTAACTCCAAAGAAAGATGGTACTTGGTGGATGTGTGTGGACAGCAGGGCAATTAATAAAATCACAGTGAATTACGAGAGCCTATTCGGCGCACCCGTCATCTCCACCGTTTAATTTTTTTTTTTTTTTTTGGTCGGGTCAAAATGGACGGTGGATACACCCGGGTGCGCTGTATAATTTTCAGTGAAATACAGGTTTCCCATTCCTCGTTTGGATGACATGTTGGACCATTTGTCAGGTTCAAGTATATTTTCTAAGATTGATCTTCGAAGTGGGTATCATCAAATTCGAATGTGACTGGGTGATGAATGGAAGACGGCATTTAAGACATGTGATGGGTTGTTTGAATGGATGGTGATGTCGTTTGGGTTATCAAATGCACCAAGTACGTTTATGCGGCTAATGAACCAGATTTTTCGTCCATACAATGGGAAGTTTGTAGTGGTGTATTTTGATGACATCCTTGTCTTTAGTTGCAATGTTGAGCAACATATGGAGCACTTACGCAAAGTTTTTGAAGTGTTGAGAGAGCAAAAGTTATATGCCAATTTGAAGAAGTGTGAGTTCATGACCAAAAGCTTGATTTTTTTGGGCTACTTCATCTCTTCAGAAGGAGTCAAGGTTGACCCAAAGAAGGTTGAAGCAATATTGGAGTGGCCAACTCCCATGTCAATCCACGACATTAGAAGCTTTCATGGCTTAGCCCATTTTATCGCAGGTTCATTCGCAATTTCAGTTCACTTGTTGCACCTATGACTGATTGCTTGAAATCTAGTGTATTTAAGTGGACAGATGCAGCTGAGAGTAGTTTTCAAGCGGTGAAAAAAGCTATGACAGAAGCTCCCATTTTGACCCTACCAGATTATGAGAAAGTCTTTGAAGTTGATTGTGATGCATCCCGAATCGGGATTGGGGCTGTTCTGAGCCAAGAGGGTAAGCCGGTAGCCTTTTATAGTGAAAAGCTCAATGATACAAGGAGAAAGTACTCCACTTATGATGTGGAGTTTTATGCCATCATGCAAGCTTTGCGAGAGTGGAAACAGTACTTGATATACAAAGAATTTATCCTTTACTCGAATCATGAAGCATTGAAATTTATCAATGGGCAACAAAAGCTTAACCGACGTCATGCGAAGTGGGTAGAAGAGCTTCAGGAATACAAATTTGTTATCCGTCACAAAGCCGGAGTACAAAACAGAGTGGCAGACGCATTGAGTTGACGACATGTTTTATTAACAACAATGGAGATCAAGGTTGTTGGGTTTGAGAGATTACGGGATTTGTACAAAGACGATGTGGATTTTGGACATATATGGACAGAATGTGAGGCTCAACGTCCCTTCCAAGATTTTCATATGAATGATGGGTTTTTATTTAAAGGGAGCAGATTGTGCATTCCTAATTGTTCAATGAGGTTATGGATAATTGAAGAGCAGCATGGTGGTGGTCTTGGGGGGCATTTTGGACGAGACAAAACAATTGCTCTAGTTGGGGAAAAATTTTACTAGCCAAAGTTGAATAGAGATGTGATGAGGTATGTTCAACGGTGTAGAGTGTGTCATGTTGCTAAAGGGCATTCTCAAAACACAGGTATGTATACTCCTCTACCCGAACCGAATGCTCCATGGGAGGATGTGAGTATGGACTTTGTATTGGGACTCCCTCGTACTAAGAATGGTCATGATTCTATACTGGTTGTGGTGGATAGATTTTCAAAGATGGCACATTTTGTGCCATGCTCTAAAACCATGGATGCTAGTCACATTGCAAACCTCTATTTTCGAGAGGTAGTCAAGCTACATGGTATTCCAATTACCATCACTTCTTATCGAGATTCAAAGTGTGGGACATTTTTGGCGTACTCTTTGGCGAAAGATGGGGACTACACTTCAGTATAGCAGTGCTCACCATCCACAAACTGATGGCCAAACTGAGGTAGTCAACAGGACATTGGGAAATCTATTAAGATCACTTGTGGGGAAAAATAAATCAAGCTGGTCTGAAGTCTTACCACAAGCAGAGTTTGCCTACAATAAGTCAACTAGCTGAACCATTGAGATGAGTCCCTTTGAAGTGGTGTACGGCCGAAACCCTGTCAGCCCTGTGGACTTGGTTCCGCTACCCACCAACGACCGTATTAGTGGTGATGCACAAGATATGGCTGAATACATCAAGAAGTTGCATGAGCAGGTTCGTCAAAAGCTTGAAGCAAGTAATAAAAAGTACAAGGAGAAAGCTGACAAGCATAGAAGACATGTTGAGTTCAAGGCGGGAGATCTTGTGTGGGTAAATCTGAGTAAAGAAAGGTTTCCACGTGGAAAACATGTGAAATCGCATGATCAGGCAGATGGACCATTCCAGGTATTGGAGCGTGTTGGAGAGAATGCTTATGTACTTGACCTTCCAAGCAACATGAATGTCTCTGCTACTTTTAATGTTGCTGATCTACAAGCTTACCAAGGGAGCAATTCCGATGACCATAACCCAGACTCGAGGACGAGTCTTTTTCAACCTGGGGAGTCTGATGCAGGAGCTATGCTTGGAGATAAACCAAGAGCCAAGAGAAATGTACAGGCGCCAGAATATCTTAAGGACTATGTTTGGTCCAAGAGATGATTCCTTATTATATTATGCTTTGATTATTTACCTATTAAGTGGTCGTAGTTTTAATGTTGTTGCTTACTTCCTTTTAAAGACTAGGTTTTGTTCTCTATTTAAAGAGATGTATTGGCTCTTGTAAGGGGTCTTTTGAGGATTGATATATTATAAGTATTGGCAGCCGCCAGAGTATCATCATCTTCTTCTCTTGTTGTCTTGTGTGTTTGAGTCTAGAGAGGCTTTGAGTTGTTGTGGATCGCTGATCTGCATCATTGGGGGTTTACTGTTCCGCAATTTGAGGAGTTTTATTGAAAAAAATTCTGGTGGAGTACTAATGCATTGCAGAAGGCTTTATGGGGGCCTTGGTATTTTAATCACAAGGAGGGGAAGATTGTGGGGGTGAATGGTGTGGCTGGTCTGAGAATGGCTCGGCCGATGTTTGTTGAGTTTGTGCTTGAGCCGGTTTGGAGACTGTACCAGGTGGCTTGGAAGGAGAGGGAGGAGGCTGAAGCGTTGGTTAGGAAAGTGATCAAAGCGTTTAGTTTGACTATACCATCCAGGGATTTGAAAGTCGATTTGAAGGGTATGGTTAAGGCTGTGATGAGTCATTGGCTTCCTGTGCATGAGGCTATCCTGTCGATGGTTATTACGTGTATGCCTGACCCGATTGCAGCACAGTTGTATAGGATTTCGCAGTTGCTTCCAAAAAGAGCTGAGGATGATTCTAGTGTACCTTCAAGGGCGGAGCTGGTGAGGAGATCGGTTGAAGCTTGTGATTCTAGGCCTGAAGCTCCTTGTGTTGCTTTTGTTTCGAAAATGTTCCCTGTCTCTACGAAAACACTTCCGAAGTATGGATTAGACGAGGAAGTTTTGGATAATACGTCTGATGAGGGTGAATTGGATGAGTTCTTCCTTGCATTTGCAAGGATTTATAGTGGCGTTCTTTGTCGTTGTCAAGAAATTTTTGTGCTTTCAGCTTTATATGATCCCTTAAAAGGGAAATCAATGCAGAAGCATATTCAGGTGGCAAGTTGCATTCTTTGTATCTCATGATGGGCCAAAATTTACAACATGTACCAGAGGCGCAAGCAGGGGATATTGTGGCAATTCGAGGCCTCGGGCAGCATATACTTAAAACTGCAACACTTTCATCAACAAAGAATTGTTGGCCTTTCTCCGGTATGTCATTCCAGGTTTCTCCTACTCTGAAAGTTGCAATTGAGCCATCTTATTCTGCAGATATGGGTGCATTGAAGAAGGGTTTACGGCTGCTGAATAAGGCAGACCCTTTCGTAGAGGTCACGGAGTCTGGTAGAGGAGAACAATTTTTGTCTGCTGCAGGAGAAGTACATCTTGAAAGATGCATAAAAGATTTGAAAGATAGATTCGCAAGGGTAGGCTTTGTAGTGTCTAAGCCTCTTGTGTCTTTTAAAGAGACCATTTTGGGAGACGAATCCACACTTGAGAATTTAAAATCCTTTCTCGCCAGTACAGAATATGTTGAAAAAGCAACACAAGATGGAAGATGCGTTGTTCGGGTGAAGGTCCTGAAACTCCCACCTTCTCTAACTAAGGTGATTGATGAAAGTTCCAATATTCTAGCAGATATTCTAGCAGGCATGGCTGCCCAGAATTAAAGTTCGGATGTAAATTTAATTGAAACACTAAGGAAACGTATGATGGAGGCTGTGGAGAGTGATATTTTGTCTAGCGGTGAGACTGACAAGGATCGGGCTGAGAAATGTAAATTAATGTGGCAAAAACTTCTTAAAAGGATCTGGGCTCTTGGCCCTTGCTGTGTTGGCCCTAACATCCTACTTACTCCAGAAACAAAATGACAGGGTACTAACTCCTCTGTGCTCATCCGAGGCTCCTCTCATGTTTCTGAGATATTAGGACTGGTGGATGCTTCTGACAATGAGAATGCAGCTGCTGAGACATCTTCAGAAGTAACTGAAGCACTGTATGATGAAGCAAAGAGCCTCAAGAGCAGTGTTTTTTCCAGATTTCAACAGGCAACAGCAGCTGGACCTTTATGTGACGAGCCTATGTGGGGTTTGGCATTTGTGGTTGAAGCTTACATTTCACCATTAGCTGCTCATTCTGATAATTTGAAAACAACCGACCACCAGGTAATGACAACTGTTAAAGATGCGTATAGAGCAGCTGTGCTTCAGAAGCAACCACGGCTTGTGGAAGCTATGTACTTTTGTGAGTTGATTACGCCAACTGAACAACTGGGTAATATGTATGCTGCGCTTGGACGAAGGCAGACCAAAGTTTTCAAGGAAGAAATGCAGGAAGGCTCCCATTGTTCACTGTACATGCCTATTTGCCGGTTTCTGAAAGCTTTGGTTTTGCGGAGGATCTTAGAAGATGGACTGCTGGAGCTGCAAGTGCTCATCTTGTGCTCAGCCACTGGGAAGCACTTGATAATGATCCTTTCTTTGTACCAAAAACGGATGAGGAGAGAGAAGAGTTTGGCGACGGTTCTAGTGTGCGTCCAAATACAGCTAGAAAACTGATAAATGTTGTAAGAAAGCAGAAGGGTCTTCCTGTGGAGGAAAAAGTAGTGCAGCACGCGACAAAGCAGAGGACCTTGGCTCGTAAAGTGTAGGCAGGCAAGGTAGTATCGGTAGTTGACATTGTTGATAAATCCAATTTAGTGTAGAACATTTAGGGGACAGTGATTTGCTCCTTTTGTGGAAGGTATCTGTAATGCTCTAGTTACATATGAATTATAAATTGTGGATTTCACTGACTGTGTCTTTTATAAGGAAAGCGGGAGTGTAGATCGTAAAATGGAAAGAGTGAGTGTAGATTGTAAAATGGGGAGTGCAAACCCTTTAAAGTTCTTTCATGACAATTACCTCATAAACTTGTAATCGCTCAGCTACAATACTTCTAAGGCATACGAATATCATGGCTGAATTAACTCACTGATATATATATAGTAAAAGAAGCTTAAACAAGCATACCTTTGAAATATGTGAAACAGGAGACTTGCTGTGAAAAAGAGCCAGATCCTCAGCTGAAGGTGCTTCTGAATAGATAGTTTTACCTTCACTTCCATAGGCCTTAACATAGCACCAGTCAGGGATGTCTGTTGTACCAACGATCAATGCAAGGTTACAAACAGGATTCCTTGCACAAGCTGCAGCAAACTTCTCTGGTGCCTGCATCATTTCAGGCACAAGTTATCAAATTTCAAGAAAATGAAAGGTTCAATACTCCCATTCTAATGAACTAAAATAAGCAGTTGTCCATATACTAACCATCCAATATGAGAAATTAGATTTCTGCATATAAAACCACAAAGTAAATCATTTACATACTGCAGAGATGAAATTAGATTTCTACACACCTGGCCAATCAAGGGAAACTAACATACTTTCTGCATACTTTCTGCAGTACATCATTTACATCCTGCAGAGATGAAACTAACAGATTAGAAACTAGAAGTCACACACATAGTATAAAAGTAAATACTTTGGTGCAGGGTAAGCTAATAAATGAAATGGCACGAGAGTAGAACTCTACATAATCACCACTGTGCCTCTGCTGTCTGTTAAAACAAAAATTGAAAGTTCAGCTAAACTAGAGACACATGAGATGATGAAGAATACAGTCAATACACTATCTAGACTCAAAATTTCAAAAAAAATTGAAGCAGTAAATTGTGAACTATATTGCAGTTGACAGCTGAAGTACTTGGAAAATCTTGAAGCTAGCAGAGCAACACAAATGAGGAAGGAACATCGCAGACGGAGAGTGACGCACCTCACGCGCTAGCTAACTGGGATAACGGAGCCTCACGCACGCCCCAATAGCTGCATTCCAGAACTAAGCAGAGTATAGTTGGAGGGGGGCGACTTGGTAGTCATCGAAATTGTCCCTTCACTCCCTCGACGAGTCCGTCACACCTCTCCACTTGCCCTTCTTTCTTTTTAAACAAATATCTCTCTCCCCCTCTATATCCTTTCTCCTTCTCTCAGCTCTTCACCACCAAGCCCATTTCTCAAATGGAGGCCTCCACCGCACTCTCCCGCATCGGCCTCGCCGGCCTCGCCGTCATGGGCCAGAACCTCGCCCTCAACATCGCCGAGAAAGGCTTCCCCATTTCCGTCTACAACCGCACCTCCTCCAAGGTCGACGAGACCGTCCACCGCGCCGCCACCGAGGGCGACCTCCCTCTCTCCGGCCAGTACACCCCCAAAGACTTCGTCCTCTCTCTCCAGCGCCCCCGATCCGTCATCATCCTCGTCAAGGCCGGCGCCCCCGTCGACCAGACCATCGCCGCCTTGTCCGCCTACATGGAGCCCGGCGACGCCATCATCGACGGCGGCAACGAGTGGTACGAGAACACCGAGCGCCGCATCCACGAGGCTTCCGCCAAGGGCCTCCTCTACCTCGGCATGGGCGTCTCCGGCGGCGAGGAAGGCGCTCGCCACGGCCCCAGCCTCATGCCCGGGGGGTCCCACCAAGCCTACTCCAATGTCCAGGACATTCTCCACAAGGTCGCCGCCCAGGTCGAGGACGGGCCCTGCGTCACCTACATCGGCGAGGGCGGCTCCGGCAACTTCGTCAAGATGGTCCACAACGGGATCGAGTACGGCGACATGCAGCTCATTTCCGAGGCCTACGACGTGTTGAAGAACATCGGCGGCCTCTCCAACTCCGAGCTGGCGCAAATCTTCGAGGAGTGGAACAGGGGAGAGCTGGAGAGCTTCTTAGTCGAGATTACCGCCGATATTTTCAAGGTCAAGGACGATTTGGCCGACGGCTTTTTGGTCGACAAGTTGCTGGATAAGACTGGGATGAAGGGGACTGGCAAATGGACGGTTCAGCAGGCTGCTGAGCTGTCCGTGGCCGCTCCTACTATTGCGGCCTCGCTTGATTGTAGATTCTTGAGTGGGTTGAAGGAGGAGAGGGAGAGCGCCGAGGAGGCTTTGAAGGAAGCTGGTTTCAAGGAGGAGATTGGGAATGTGGTTAGTGGGATTGATAAGAAGAGGTTGATCGATGATGTGAGGCAGGCTTTGTATGCTTCCAAGATTTGTAGCTATGCTCAGGGGATGAACTTGTTGAGGGCTAAGAGTATGGAGAAGGGATGGAATTTGAATTTGGGGGAATTGGCTAGGATTTGGAAAGGAGGCTGTATCATAAGAGCGGTGTTCTTGGATAGGATTAAGAACGCGTACCAGAGGAATCAGGGTCTGCCTAACTTGATTGTTGATCCCGACTTTGCTAAGGAAATGGTGCAGAGGCAAGCCGCGTGGAGGAGAGTTGTGGGGTTGGCTGTGGCCGCTGGGATTAGTACTCCAGGAATGTGTGCTAGTTTGTCATACTTTGATACATATAGGCGTGGTAGGCTTCCGGCTAATCTCGTTCAGGCTCAAAGAGATTTGTTTGGAGCGCATACTTATGAGAGGGTTGATCGCCCCGGATCATTTCATACAGAGTGGACTAAACTTGCTCAGAAGAGTTCGGGTGTGGGTGCTCTCAACTGAGCTGTTGTTACTTAATAGTTTGGTTAGTTGTTGGGACGTTTATTGGTTTGATAGTTGAATTGGAATTGTATGTCTCTTTGAGGCTTCCTTGCTTAGGCGTAACGATCATTGCTTACCCTTTTCAATAAAAAGTGTTTGCCTTTTGAGTTCAGTGAGCTAATAGTCTTCTGATGTTTTATTTCTTTGTTCCCTTCTGCATTTTGAAATGATTACTCTGCTGAATAATCATTTTGCAAGAGGGGACATTGCACCTCAGTTCTGAAGTGTGACATCTTCTCTGTTGCATTGTATATGAACTGGAATTTACATTGAAGACGATGTATGCCCTGTTTGACTTGTAACGAAACTCCGTTGATACAAAATTATTCTGTTTTTGCTAGTTACGGCCATGGTTGATGAATTTTTCTTTCTCCATTGATAATAAGGCATTGGTTCAGAGTCATGTATATATGGAACATAATTTCTTATGATTGAATTTTGGACTAAACATTCACTTTCAGACTATGTTCATCAGCCTCTGAATACTGTATTAAATTTTGGTGTCTTTTCTCTTCATTATTTTTTCTTATTTAATCCGTTTTGAGTGTTGTTTTTCTGCCATTCTCTATTGCCTGTTCTCCTAAGTGTTAGTTCTTTAGTTGATCTTGATAGGTGTTGATGCTTCTTTTTCTTGCTTCAGCCCGGGACCCTGGGATTATTACGAAATTCACATCCGCCTGAGGAAGAGTTCAGTTATGATTTATCAGTGTCTATGGATGTTGGTGGAAGACCAGGGAGTGGTAATTTTGGTGGAAGACAAACTCCTTCAATTCCCTGGAACAAAAGAAGTGTGTGTCAATGGCTTCCAGTAGGAGTGAAGTGTAAGGTAATGCAACACCCTCCTCATTGTTCTCGTTGTTCTATCTGCAACAACTGTGTGGAGCGCTTTGATCACCACTGCCCTTGGTAAGGTAATGCATTGGCCAGGTACCTAACATTCAAATATTTTGTTTGTGTGAATTGTATTTTACCCATATGTTCTTGAATTTCAGAATAATCCTTGTATTCTTGTTTGTACTTTGTACTTATTCTTGCTTCCTTTCTCAAGTTGGCATTTGTTTTAGAAATCTAAGTTGGCATTTGCACAAATGGGACTTACTAAGAACCTGGACAAAAAAGCTACCAAACCTCTAAGATCTTCTAGAGCTAGACACACGCATTTATAGATTTCTTTTACATGTTTCAAGTGCTCCTGTTTCTGCCTGAGCAAAGTGGCTCAAGCACATAAAATTTTGGATCTTAATTTTATCCCCTTTGTATACTGCTCGTTACAGATATCAAACATCAACCCACCTTAAAGTACAGAATTTTAATACTTGACCTTAATTTGATACAATAGCTTGTTATTGATGTCAAACATGAGCCCTGCTAGCTAACTACGGAATAGCAAAAGCGAATCTCAAATTTAAGTTTGAATTGCAGTAAAATGGTAGTAAGCAAGTACTAGTTCAGACAGCAGAGAAATAGAAGTTCGAGTTAACTGCAGTTGCTTAGGTAGTTTGTAGAAATAGATTATTTATCTTATGAGAACATTTACTTCGTTTTGATCTTATTGTTGTGCCCCTGTTTGATATAATATGACTGCTGCAACAAGCTTTTTCAGATTTTCAAAAGTTCCACTTGAGTCCCGTTAGATCTGGATGTGAACTGGGAATTTGGTAGCCTCTCTCTCTTTGTCGGAGGCACCTCAAGTCTCCAGCTCAAATATTCAATTTCATTTTGAATGACACTATCAATGATATTTGTGAGGATTTCTCAGTTTCGTAGTAGCATGCTTTGCAAGAGATTACATTCTTTACTTTAGCAGCCGTAGCTCTCTCTTGCGTTATCTAGTTATTTGACATGGTGGTTATGGATATGTCTTTTCAGTCTCTTTCTGTGGATAAAAGCAAAGCTTGTGATGTGCACAAACATGTCTGGTTTCTGCTTGGCCTTGTCGTACTATATGTAGTGCTTAAGACTTTTTGTTAATTGCTTATTTCATTGTGGAACAAAACAAAACTTGCTGCTCTTGGTTGAAATTCTCCCCCAGCATTAGCCTGTTGGACTCGTTAGTATTGAGTAGTCAAAATTAGCCTTTTATTTTTTTTGTTAAGTTTCCCTCTTTTCTTACATTTTTAATCTTGAAGCACCATAGTAGTAGAAGATGGACAAGAATTTTTCTTTACAATTTCGATATCATAACCCTCTGTTATGTGAGTTTATCTTCTATTCAAATTTTCGACCCTGTTAGTGCTTTGATTTTTTTTTTTCTTATAGAGTACCAGCTAGATGCATATAGGAGCATGTTCTGTTTGAATCACCTGTTAGCTTTGTGTGTTTCCCGCAGAAGCATATTACTATAATGGGACTTGTCTATTTCTTCGATTGATTTTCAACACAACAAGCTCTATCTAAACTACTGCCAAAAACTTCAGGTGTTCAATTTGGTTGGACAGCAAGTTGCCTCTTCAACTTGACACCTTACTCGTATGGGAGTACTTTTTGTGGCGAAAAGGTCACGAGTATGCAATTTCGAATCACTACGATCAACACTGTATGGGAAGAGGTTGCTCAAGTAAAAAATTGAACAAGTATAACCATACCATCGTAGATGGACAGTATGCATTCTACTAGGATGATGGTCTCACAATATTTAACACATTGGATCCGAACAAGTTTCTTCCCAGCAGGA
>NC_020494.1:4857034-4863970 GCF_000184155.1 Fragaria vesca subsp. vesca
GTTCTTTTATCATCGGGGCACACACTCCAATGTCAATTTGTTTCCTGTCTTGGTTCAATGAGGTTGAGCTGTTTACTCCTCGGGATCAGCTAAGGTTTGCCTATACATACCAGAAATTAAGAAGGATGAATCCTGAAAAACCTTTTCGTCTTAACATGTTCAAGGTGAGAATCTCTGTGGAATCATTCTTACAGCATATAAATGGGGAACTGAGTGAATAAATTGGACTCAAGTAAACCTACAGTAGCAATTACCGCTCCTGAACAATGAATGAATAATAGGAATAATGGTTGGTTCCTAATGGATAAGGACCTTTAATCTGTACAGGATGCTGAGGTGGTAAATCAAATCTTGTGAAAAAAGTTGGGTCGATTTAATTCAGGTTGTAAGGTGGAATGGCTGTTCATGCTTAACCAAGTTTACATACACATGAATAGTCCATGCATAATACTGTTTTGAATCATGAACTGCATCCAACAATTTTGTTTGTTCCCCAATATTGCAGGATTGTGAGAGAAGAGCCATAGCTAAGTTGTTACGCCACAGGTTGGAAGAAAAGTCGAGTACTAGGCAAAGAGCTACCGAGTAGAATGTCTTCAGCACCAATGCCAAGAATAATTTGGAAACCAGAGATCCATTGACCATTATGATCACGAATCACACCACCTGCAGCAATTCTTCCAAAGATTGACCTTGTACCATCAACATTGAGTTGTAGAAATTTTCAGGGGGCTTCTTCCAAGAAAAAAGAATGTAATCACAGTTTATTGTCACAGTTTATTGTCCTCCATTCATCAGTAGCATCTAGAATAATTTTCCGAGGGCAAGAAGGAAAAGTATAATTAGGATACATTTTTTTCGGTCACACCATTTGATTTCCTTACGAGTAATGAACTTGAAATTAATTTGAGTATGATGCCAACCTTGCCAATCAAGAGAGAAGGAATTGGAAATAGAAACAGGTTTAGAGATTGAATTCCAGACCAGTTTAGCTTAAGGGCAATCCTCTAAAAAGATGCAGCACTCTTATCAGCATCATTGCATATAGAACAAGTAGCAACATTAGTAAAACAACGTCGAACTTTCTGTAACATTACTCAACAATTTTCTATGCAACACCACCCAAAGAAAAGATTTCAGCTTAGGGGGAATGTGAAGACACTCCAAATTATCTTCCATTGAGAATCAGTAGGTTGATCAAAATCAAATATTGAATTACAAGCAGACTTCATAGTGAAACAACCATTAGAGTGGCAGACCGAATTCTTGTATCATGACCATCTCCCTCAAACCCAATACGGATATTAACAATGAGATCAATAATGTGTCTTGGAATAACAGTAGATAAGAGCTCGTTGTTCCAACCAAAATCATCCCAAAAATCACAGATAGTTGCAAAATGATTAATACGGACATCAGGGATAGCATGGGAAATAAGAGTAGTTGGGAGTACCTAAAAATAGGGCTGGCAGTAGTAGATATACCGACTTTATTTACTAATATCATGTACCAATTAACTTATGATTGGTATAATTAGTAGGTAAAATCTTCTACCAAAACCAACCGCTAAAGTTGGTATACCGACTTAATTGGTACGGTTGGTAATAGGCCTCTACCAAGTTTAGATTGTGGCCCAACAACTGAAGTGATAAATATAATTTTTGCATAAATATAATGCAATGATAGCTTTGGTTTAGTGGTATATGGTCATATTTTTCATCAGAGCAGTTATGGTTTCTAAACATACCTCTTGTCAAAATTTAAACATTTTATATATTTTAATTGTATTTATATATAGGATGTTATAAATATAAAACAATACATGTATTATAAGAATGAGGCCTAATGCTTTAGTGGTTGGGAGCGAATGTTGTTTGGAAGAGGTTGGAGGTTCAATTCTCGTTTCTTACATAGATATGGGTGTATTTTTATAAAAGTACACATATATGGTTAGCACGGTATACCGATGGTATGGAAATCTCAATATCAAGTATCAACCATGTTACCAAGACCTGTATGGTATACCATACCAAGTAAGTCGGTTACCGATTCTTTAGTATACCAACTAGGTTGTTACGGTTGGTACTCGGTTGGTTGGTTTCGACAGGGTCTAAATTACCAGCCCTACTTAAAAATCAAACCATATGTAGTTCTTCCTTAACTAATTTGTTTCATATGATGAAATTACCTTTTTGGGTGATTGGCATCCGAGAATGCATGATAAACCAATTTCTTGATGCGCTCTGTCGAAAACTTTGGGTGATACAGAAGTAGAAAATGAACACTGAAAGCATAGAGATTGACTAGGTAATAGTGATAATGATCATGATTAGTACACTGTTATAAAAGCAACAGTGTCGATCATAACAAGTTTAGTTAATTACAGGCCAAGACTTGAGATTTTTAGACCTAAGTCGAACTCTTAATGTTGGGCCCTTGAATTATAGTTTGCATCTCGGTAATTTTTTAATAAATATTTTCAAGAACTAAATCTATAAACTCAAAATTTACTATAAAACAACATATCCAAAATATTTAGATTATGATTAACATTTTAATAATTTTATTTACATTATAAAACCTATTTTGAGCTCCTACCTCTTCTTTTTTCTTTTTGAAATTTACTTTCTTAAATCGTATAAACTTTTAACATTATTTTCTTGTTTCTTTGACTCATAATATTATATATGTACCTCTATATACGTATATATAATTATAACATATTTGCTTAGGACCTACTGTCAGTAAAAAAAGAGAAGCTCTGAGCCTCTGACATAATGATTATTCCTTGCATTATTTAACTGTATTTATGAATGAAGAGAGTTGTGATTTTTTTTTTTGGCCCTTTAGATCTCTGGGCCCTGAGTCGACCGGCTCTTCGGACTCTTATCAGATCCGGGCCTGGTTAATTAGTTTGGACAATATGATGTTGAATAGATTGCTTGAAGCTTGAAGGGGTTTTGCCAAACTGATTTCTATCACTCTTTGAGTTACAAAACCAAAACTCCTAAACCGCTCGGGTCATATAAAAAATCGTTAGGTTTCGGCACCTATGTTTCAAGATTTGAGGAAGTTCAGGAGATGGTATTATGTGTATGCACCTGAGACATTACCCCCAACAGTTTGGCAAGCCCTCACTATTTTTTAATTTTTTTTTTTTATTTCTTCTAAATTAGAGTCTTAACGATTNTAAGTTAGGTCCTAATACGTCGATAAGACATATACTTATTAATTAGTATAGGTAACAAAGAACTATATATATATATATATATATATATATATTACAAGACACACACATTGCATATATAGTGCGTGACATATCACCTTAAAGTTTTGATTGGAGTTAATTAGCTACTTGCATGGTCTGAGTGACTGAGTATATTCACTTTTTCATTATTACTTACCTGGTAGCTGGGTTAATATTAATGTGCTCACCATCTGATACTGTAATAGCTAATAGGGTAATTTTTGTTTAACGTACATATGAATTTGTTGATAATTAATTATTTGTGCAGAGGGCAGTATTTGGAGCAATAAAATCTGGATTGAGCGTTGCACATGCAGTAGGAAATGTTGCTTCGTGCAGCATCATGTGATATTGTGAATATATTTGTGATCGATCGATCTACATCTGTTTGTAACAAGTTTCATCGTATTTCAATACGCATGAAGCATATTGATGGTTTAAACTGATGCATAACAGTGAATAAGGATGATGAGATTTATTCTCAAAGGTGTTTTGCATAATTTTTCTCTGCTAAAGTTAATTGGGCAAATGCCTCTTTGCACAACCCCAATCCAATGACAATAAGACTTTGACCTCAATTAAATGAAAAGAAAACTTATTTGTGCCCAAATACATAAATCTTTATTAAAACTATAATAAAATAATATTTTTAAGACATTTTTGCATTTGGCCCTTATACATGCTTAAAAGAGATCGAGGGAAGGCTTTGCTGGAAGCTCACCAGATCTCCATACACCGGCCACTAGACTCCGGATTCCAGTGACTGAAATCTCGCCGTTTTTAAATGTCACCGGACTTTGCTGGAACCATACCAGAAAATTGTTGGAAGTTTTCTGAAGGTTAATAAGTGTTGAAAATAAATTTTCTTGACGGCAGTAAACTTCTACTTTAAGTCAATAATTTTTTTTTTAGAGGGCAAGATAGATGCTTGGAACATCATCAACGAAATTTATAGAATGTAACAAACATATTATTGGGGATAGTAAATTTTAAGAAAAAATTTATTACCCTAATAAAAAAAATTAATGAACAATAAAGAAAAAATCTTACCAAAACAACCTCAAATAATATATTGAAAGTAATAAAAACGTTTTATTAGGGGTAGTAAATTTTAAGAAAGAATGTACTACCCCTAATAAAAAAAAATATTGAGGAAAAATAAAGATAAAATCTTACCAAAACAACTTCAAATAATATATTAAAGGTATTAAACGTAAGGCTGTCAATTGGTCGTGTCGGGTCAAGGAATTTCACGTGTCACAAGATACAAACCCAAACTCAACCCGTTTAATAATCGTGTCAAAAATTTAAACCCAAACCCAAACCCAACCTGTTTCTTCAACAGGTTACCCGTTTTCAACTTAATTGTTTAACCCATTTAATAAATAGGTGGTACACGTGTCGTGTTCGACAAAATGACCCTTGACAACTGTGACCCATGTAATAAAAAAAAAATCATTTCATTGTTCTAGGATATTTCATATGTGTGCCTTGGCCTTATGCCATCAGGATATGTAGTTGGAATAAGACTATGTATTCCTTATCATTACCATATTGGTACTTTGTAATTCCGTATATAAAAGGCTCCTATCAATGAATAAGATGATGATTCTCTATTCTCTTACTAGATATCTTTGTCTCTACCCTTTATTCTTGTTTATTCATTATATTCATTAAAACTCCACAAAAGCATAATTTTATAACTCATGAATAATCAAATTCAAATTTCCAATATAAAGTCAAACACTCCCAATCTGAAATTGAAAGACATATCCATAATTAAATTTGAAGTTTAACTCTGAATGTAAAAGCCTCAAATCCTAACTTCCAAGTCTTCTTCACTTTATTCAGCATAAAAGGCAAGAGTTGATCAAGCAAAACTAAGAATGAATCAAATAATTCTCATATATAAAGTTGTCATTGACGTGACCAAAATACCTTTATAAAGAACTGATGAGCCGCGATCATAGAAAGCTAATGAGCCGTGAACCGTAGGGCTTGTGTATTGATACAAGACTAAAACAAGAGAATTTATAGTGTTTCGTTAACCCTAAGCTAAAGTGAAGAAAAAAATATTGGACCCTTATACACATGTAATATTACTTTTTAAATGGGTCGTGTATGCGGGTTATATATTTGTGAGGATTCTTTTTGATTGAGAGGTAACTAGACCAAAATTAACCCAGAGTTTTGGATTACTAAGTTAATCTTGTGCGTGATTCAAAGACGAAAGAAGCTTGTAGTGTGAGTCTGGTGTGGGAGCTAAAGGCACACCGTAGTAATGAGAACTTGACTGATTAGATTTCTGAGAAGAGGTTGGGTTTCAAGAATAGGGATTGAAGGATGATTGGTGGGGTTTTGGCTTAAAGGCATGAGAGTTTTGAGTGTTTGGGGATTTTTTTGGGTAGGTTGCTTGTTGCTTTTCTCAGCTCCAAGCGAGCCCCTCTTCTTATAGGTTCCAATGGTTGAATCTAGGGTGGCTCACAATACCTAAACCGTTGGGTAGAAGGATTTCCCTCCTCAAACACGTGACTTTGGCCTTAAAACCTAGGAAAGAGAAGCTTGCCTAGCAAGATGAGAGAATCGACTCACTGCAGGACGGTTGCAGACTTGCAGGGATAGAATACCAAGAAACGAGGTTTGACCAAGTAACTTGGAGCTCACAATCTCGTTATTTGAGGATGAAGGAGCAGCTTTGAAATCAGTCGCACACTCTCCTTCATTGTATTTAGAAAAGAAGGGACTTCCCCGGGAATTTGGCTTGGACACGTGGACGTGGCTTGGGCCCACATCAATGGGCATGTTTGCTTGGCGGGTTATAATTAAGGATTTAACCTAAGACTATGGGTTTTAGCATAGCGTGGCAAAATGCGTGATTTTTCGGGTATCAACAATATTATATAACTCGACCCATCTAATAAACGGATATGGGTTCATTTCGTGGTGGCGGATTGACCCGTTGTTGACCCGTTTATTAAATGGGTCATGACGGGTTGAGCCGTCGTTTACCCGCTTTTTAATCGTGCGGGTTTCGAGTCGCGTTGTCATGTCGGAATTGACAGCCCTAATTAAACGATTTACAGAAAGAAATAAACATATTATTAGGGGTAATAAATATTGACAAATATTTTTACTACCCTTAATGGTGATAACAGAGTAATCGACGCCGTGGATGACGATGTTATTGGAGACGTAGACGTCGGGATGCGAGAGTTGGTCTTGAAGAGGCGGAGATCGGCGTAGGTGAGGTATTGAGGGACGACGTGATAAGGCAAGATGATCTGGTTGGTGACGGGAAGGCACAAAACAACGGTGTTTTCAGGCATGGTTGCAGACCGAGAGTTAGAGCTTGACGACATTGGAGACTTGAGGAAGGAGGAGACGCCAATGCGAAAACCATACGTACGGGGACTAGTTGGAGAGGGAGGAGGAGATCTAGTCGGTCAGAACAGGCGCCGTGGTGATGGAGCTGGACCAGATCGAGCCGGAGATTGACGCAAGCGAGACGTTGGTCGCCGCCGGAGATGAAGGTGTGGTGAGGGAGGTGAAGTTGTGGACCGCATGGTGATGGAGCCATGGAGGTGAACCAGATTGAGCCTGAGAGAGAGAGAGAGAGAGAGAGAGAGAGAGAGAGAGAGAGAGAGAGAGAGAGAGAGAGAGAGAGAGAGAGAGAGAGAGAGAGAGAGAGA
>NC_020494.1:4876099-4890047 GCF_000184155.1 Fragaria vesca subsp. vesca
GACTATGTAACATGGGCTTATTTTTTATAAGAGTCCTAGCTTCCTCAAGCCCAACTTAAATCTTAATAAAACTTGTCATGTGTTTGGTGCATGTTAGACCAGAGAAGAATTCGAATGAAAAAAAATTTGGAAACTCGAGTTTCAGAAACTCGAATTCCGGCTTGGGGAGGTTGAAGTGGCCGTTGAGCTGCGGCCATTCATTGCTTTGAGGCTTTGAGGCTTTAGAAGATGCGAAGTTAGCTCGAGAAAAACAAAAACTTCGATTCCACAGTCCCATAGTTTTTGGGCGGTCTATGGAAGAAGGTCTAAAAGAGAATTTGGGACTATGTATGCTCATTTAAGAGACTCTTTTGTTGCTAAACGTGAGATTTCATGGCTTATACTATGGAAAATAGTCCAGTCCAGTCCAATCCTAGGTAACAAACGTGCACTTAAGGGCATATTTGTTACCTAGGACTATCATTGCTCACTTAATTTAAAAACTATGATAGTTTTGTGTAGAATATTCTATAAATATTTACTTTTCTTGTATGTGTAGGTTACATATTATGTATAAGTGTAGGAGATATTTTTTAATATATACCACCTATTTAGAGATGAATAATATCAGATTATTCTTTTCTACCTAGTACTAGAGCAAGTTCTGATCATGTGAATTTGCACTCGAATACCACCACAAATTGCCACCATATATATTATTCGTTATCCTATCAATCTCAAATTTCAAATCACAAAACCTGAATTCCCAAATACCAAAACCCTAGACCTATCAGTCTATCACAATTCACAATATGTTAGACTCTATTAAGAAATAAATTTAATATAATTCATGTAAGGTAATACTAAATCAACTGAATAAAAAAGGTAACTAAATCATCTAGATGAGATAAGAATTTGGCATAATAATTGCCTAATTTAGATTTGATAAAGATAAGATTATATGTCCTAAGGATGACATGACATAATTTTATTAATTGATAATGTGTCTATGTGACATGACATGTCATATAAGATTAAGAACAGAAATCTTAAGCCCTATTAAACCCTCTAGTACTAATTAATGATGTGTATAAGTAACATGACATATCACATCACATAAAAGTAAATCCATAAATCTTAAATCTTATTAAAACCCTCTGCCACAACCCTTATCCCTTATCTATCGTTCTCCGACTCTCCAAGTCTCAAATCACAAAACCTCCCAGATACCAAAACCCTAGACCTATCACACAATTCACAACACACAAAAAAAACAAACCAAATAAAGAAAGAAAAAGCAAAAGCCACATACCTTTTTACTTTCTCCATTGACGACAAAGACTACTACGCTTTTGCCTTTGTCTGCCATTGCAGCGGTCCCCACACCCACATACATAGTGAGAGATTACTTTTTTTTTTCTTATGAGAGAAAAAAAAGTAACATTACGGGTCATCTTATACATTTGTACCCAAGAAAGAAACCATCTCCAATCCTAAGATGAACAAATGTACCTTTACTAATATCACCAAAACATTACGGTCATCTTACTAGTTAGATGAACAAATATACGATTTTTACATCCTAGCTAGGGTTTAGACTTTTATATTGATTTCACTGCATCATCTGCATGAGGAAGCTTAGCTTTGTAGCCTTAATTTGTATAACTTCTAATTCGCGTCTGGTTTTTATATGTTTTGAGCCGCTAGTTTCACAACTTCTGGTTTTGGAGAAAGCTGGATGAGTTGAGTGTAGTGGAAAGAAATTAAGCAAATGAATTGACGTATGCCAATAGCAGGAAAGCAGTTCAATTATTATATGGAATAACCATAACAATCAATCAGCGTACGTAGAACTGTATAGTGTCAAATTAAGACTTATCCTGTATAGTGTCCCCAAGCTAAACTGCTCAGCTCCGGCGGCCTCAACCTGTCGTTCCCTCCCCTTTCCAATCCATCGACTCTTCACTCACATCATGAAGCTATACAGTAAAACTAATATGCAAGAGTACGTTTTATAACTATAGTTAACAAATACAGACACAAAGAGCTAAAGACTGTGAGTTAAGAAAGGGATCAGGATTCTCTCCTTAACTACTCAATGTTCTGTTCTCAACTTTTAATCCTAACCTTTTAATCCTAACCATCGATGAGAAATCTAAAGGCCACCTATCCACGTCAGCAAAAATACATTAAATGCAGACTTTTAGGATTTCTATGTTAACATAACTTAAACGTCATCCAATTCGTGTTATTCTCTTCTGGGTATTCTTCGCCTTCACACATTCAAAGACTTTCGTCTTCCATGGAAGCAACTGTATCTTCCTCTCTCTCTCAACTTTCTTTCAATTGGAAAGCTCTAACTCATCGCTGACCGAGTGATGGAGACCCCACAACCACATTCAAGCTTCATTCAAATAAATCCTCCCTCTTCATAAGAAATGATCGATGGATCGAGATTAATACAATTAAGGGATTATTCAATTGATTGGGTTTGATCTTGGGTGGGTTTTCTTGCACGTTGTCCACAGAAGAAAAGGGATTCTTCATTCTTGAAACCCAACCTCAAACACAAGCAAAATCACACAGGGAATTTCTCAGATTGCTCTTGATCGACATTCAAAACTGGGGAGTTAGATATGGTATAGTGTTAATTATAAGAAAGATATAAAATCAGAAGAGAGATTATTAGGTATATATGATGGATTACAAGATATGTTTTGAATTTCATAACTCTTAGAGAGTGCAGGTGAGGAGGTGAAAGAGCTTTCTCAGATTTGGAATCTGGGATGAAGATGAGGCAAAAGGTGAAAACGTGAAAGTTGAGAGGCAAAAAAGAAAAATTCTAAACGGCGTTTATTATTGAAATCTTAAAACTTTGCATTTAATATATATTTTGCTGACGTGGTGTATCGGTGGCCTTTAGATTTCTCATCGATGGTTAAAATTAAAAGCTAAGGACAGCCGAGGACATTGAGTAGTCAAGGAGAGGATCCTGATCCGAAAGAAAGACTTTGATGTGGGTTTTTCTTTGGTTATCATTTTAGCTTGTTTATGTTTTGGTCATATTCTTTATCAAGTCTACAAGTCTTGTTCTCCAAAATATATTAAAATTCGAGCTAACCTACTTGCAATTATCTTTTAAACACCACAATTAATTAAGGGCGAGTTTTAACATAAGCGCGCATTTGATAATGGATACCAACCTAGCTATATCTCCATATCTGTATATATAGAAGCTAAGCCTTCAGCTTGATTACATAATCGAGAGCTAGAGATAGAGTGAAAGGGAGATCACAAAAAACATGGAAGAAATACGTGAGGCAGCTTTAGCTTACTACCATAACTTGCCAGAGGATCTACAGAAGCTGGCATCTGCAAAATTCAAAGAAATTGATTCAAATGGTAATGGAACAATAAGCTTGAGGGAATTCAAGAACAGTATGCGAAGCTCTTTCGACAACGACTCCGTGATCATGAAGAGAAGCTTCAAGGAGCTGGACAAGAACGGAGACGGCAAGCTGGATTTCAACGAATACATCACTCTTTACTATCTTTTGGAGAGCGGTAGGCTGCTGATTTATTGTGCGGGAGATGGATGTGAGGACGACGCACCTTTTCTCAAGGGACACTATTTCACCTGCGTCGACTGCTTCCACCATAACGAAAATGAAACTTTCGATCTCTGCACCTCCTGCTACCGCAATGGAAAATTTGCTCATGAACACACCAACTTTTTGGATAATCATGTCTTACTTCGTTCCAAGGCTGCGTGTTGTGATGAAGCCATATCTGAGGTAACAGTTAGTCATCTCTGATTTTCAGAAAATCCCTTTCAAAACTGAACTAATACTCTGATAGTTTTGTCATATCTATATATATGATCGAAGACTTCTCTCTTTCAAGTACTATAGTTTGGTAAAATAACTAATCACGTTATCTACTCCGTCAATATTATTGATTCAATTATGATACTATACTTTTGCATAACGATCAGTTGTAAACGTTACCAGACCATCTTCTTATTTGTACCAAAGAGCTAGCTAGATATGTGTAAATAGAATAAGCTCCTCACTTCTTTCGGGAAAGAATATGCATGGTTCCTCATTTCTAATACAACATATTTGAGTAATCATAACAGTGGATTTATTTGAATGTGTAGCCAAGCTCTTCAGGGTCTGATTCTGAGTCCAATCAAGTTAGTCGATCTGGTTCACAGAGAGAGCAAGTTAATCGATCTGGATCAAAGAGGGTGAGTTTGTTCTCTTCAAAAGCAGTAAACAATTAATCACGAATATCTTTTTACTATTGACATGAATTTGTCTATGAAAATATAATTGAGAAACAATAATCAAAGATATCAATCGATGATATATTTTCATTATGTTCTTTGCCTTTTAAGTTACATATTATAGCGATGAGATTGCGCATGCATTGATTTCAGTTAAACATATCCTAGCTACTTGGATGCATGGTCTGAGTAAATTTTTAATTATACATTGTTTCATTACTTACCTGTTAGATGGGTTAATATGCTCACCATCTGATTACACTGTAATAGACTAATATGTAGCTAATATGGTAAACTTTGTTTAAGAAATGAATTTGTTGAAAATTATTTGTGCAGAGGGCAGTATTTGGAGCAGTAAAATCTGGATTGAGCGTTGCGCAAGCAGTAGGAAGTGTTGCTTCTGATGTTGCTTCGTGCAGCATCATGTGAACGATCCACATCTGTTTGTAACAGTTTCATCGTATTTTAATAATACGAATGGGTGTTTTTCTTTATTTATCTCTGCTAGGGTTAATACAAAAGCCTTCGTGTTTCAATCAGCTTTCTTGCTATGGCAAGCCTAGTTTTTGTACTTCTCATAAGATCAACCTCGTGTTTCTTTTTAATTGAGTCGTCTTGTAACGACTGAATAAATCCCTTCACTTTTTGTATGTTACTGCACCTCAGTAGTATCATCTTTTTACTGTTCAAATCGGATTCAGCTAAAACAAGCAAAGCTAAGAAAGCTACGATGGATCGGAGGTTAGAAATCAATATATGAGTGCTACAAATAGCGTTAATGAAATTCTGAAGCTACTGAAATACACTTAAGAGCTTTTGTTACGTAGGTAGGACTGTCATTCAGGGGCAGAGTCAGGATTATATATTAAGGGGGGCCGAGTTAGAAAATAAAAATTACATAAAAATTGAATAATTTTATATACGAGTACAAAATTAAAAGATAATTAACTTTTGTATTTTAGACATCATACTAGACTTAAAAAACTAATATGAAATTAGTAGTTCATCAATACAAAGTATTTGTACGTACATAATAGAATGAGAAAAAAGAATAAATTATTCATTATATAATTGATTACGAATAGAGTATATGACAAGATATGATCAAGGGAGGAGAAGTAAATTGTATAACGTACTTAAACCTATTAACAACAAAAGATGTTTATGATTTATTATTAGAAAGAAACAAGGGTCAGACCTTATAATTTACAAAGAAATACATGATAATACACAATTTTTAAAAAATTACGAGGGGTGCCTTGGTCTAAGTATAGCTCCGCCTCTGCTGTCATTGCTCACCTTAATTTAATTTCTATGACAGTTCTGGACTCCTCTAGTTTGGCTTATGCTACCTTAACCCTTGAATCATGTTTGGTGATGATAGGACTAATAAGGAGCAGCTAGGCAGCATTTATGTAGAAAACTCATATCAATATGCAACAATTCAGTAGAAAACTGTTGAAAATCTAAGTATAGAATTAACTATCAAGAAGGCCAATCACATGCAGAGTTGTGTTAACAAACCCCCAGCCTCTCTTCTTTTTGTGTGTGTCAATTATGTTTCTGCCTTTTCTTAATTTACAGTTCCTTTCTGTTGTACTTCAGCTCTCTTCTTTCTATGTTAGTTTGAGGTGCATGTAATTCCTCTCTTTTGTATATCCCTCGGTTGCCTCTTTGGCACTAATGAAATTTCCTTTCGATAAAAAAAGAAAAAGAAAAACGAAGAAGGCCGATGACATGTTTCAAAACTCAATTAAATTAACCCAGAAACACTTCTCAATCAACTGTTTTAAAACCCAAATTTTGATCCAAAAGTTTTAATCCCAGATTTTTGGCAAACAACTCGATCAACTGATGAGCCAAACATATATTATTAGCACTACCTGAACCAACAAATTTACCCAGATCGATATGCAATAACAAAACATATTCCAACCCAGAACTCAAAATTAATTCAATAACGATTCCAGAACCCAGAAACCCAACCTTCAATAACCACCCAAACATATATAGTATAGTACTTCCCTCTAACTAAAACCTACATTCCGGAATAACAAAAGTCAGAATCTTGGGGCAAATACGTTAACGTGACGCAGATTAGGTTACGTAAGAACTAATTTTTTATTTTTTATTTTTTGGTCAAGACGTAAGAACTAATTGATTAACCTTATATTCAAATGCTGAACCAAATCATGAACCCTATACCAGCTTGCAATTATTTGTAAAGACCGAGACTTATAATATAGAAAATGAAAAAGTCGACCATCCAGATAAAGACTTATGGTATAAAAAAAATAAAAGAAAGACTTCGTGTTAGGTAATTGAAACGCTTTTATATAATTAGTTACTTTTTTAGGTTGTTGCGCTTCCTTTTTCCTTTCTTTCAATTTGTTAATGGCACTATCAATTATTTAAGTCGTGAAACATGATGGTAGGAAGGAAATCTGCTGTGCCTACAAACCCAGTGCTAAACCTGTGCCAACCCTATGCATATCATGACATTTGTCTCATCATTTACTGAGCAGCTTAACAGAGTTAACCCTATTAATTTAATTACTTTTCAGCTTCTTTTTTAATAAAAAATAAAACACATCATACTCTAAACTTTTTCCCCTTCCTCTTCCCTGTAGATCTGTATTCTTCTTGTCTTCTTCTTTCTCTACAATTGCGATCATCCCAACCCAATTCAAAGCCTCAATCTCGATGCTTTCTTTGTCCAAAACGCCGACGAAGGCAGGAAGGAAGCCATTGAAATTCGCCGGAAATATGTGATTGTGGTTCTTAAACCGAAATCAACCATCTTGGACAAGGAATTTAAGAGATTTTTGTTGAATTTATCGTTCTCGTTGACAAGATATTGGACGAGGCTGCAGAGTTGTTGGTTGAAGAGAGTAGGAGAAGAGACGGCGGAGGTTGAGGTTGATGAAGAAACGAACTCTCTTATAGTAAATCTGGGCTTGAATCGATAGAAAAAAGAGAAAAAGAAGAAAAATATATATATTATAAAAAATTTATTACTTGTGTTTAGTGAGAGTTAACAGAGTTAATGGTGGTTAGGTCAGTGATGATGTGTCAAATTTTCATTTGTGGCACAGGTTTGGCACAGAGTTAATTTTTGGGCACAGCAGATTTCTTTCTAAAATTGTAATGCTAGAAGGCCTTAATAAGACCTAAGACCTAAGATTTATGACCTTAATTCTATGTGGCATGTCATGTCGAGACATTTTCTTCATGAATTCAAATCACACGCATATTTTTTATTGATTAAAACTTTTTTGTTAGGGAAAATTATTAACTGATCCTGGAACACCACGTGTTAGAAATGATCGAAGTTTTTGAGTTATGGAAGCAAATTACATGTTCAATGTTAGCTAACCGCCCAAGTGATCAATATCAATCGATGACAGATTTTTAGAAGGAAAGTACTCTCTGATCATTTATACAAGCAGTTGTAGGCTAGCTTTCTACAAACATATAGAATTAGGGCTGGGCACGGGACGGGACGGGCCGGGATTTGGTGAATCCCGTCCCGTCCCGAAATAAAGAACGGACAGGACGGGAAGGTGTTTTAAAATCTGTCCCGTACGTCCCGATTCCGATCGGGATTGGGACGGGATCGGGGATCCCGACTAAATTTTTTTTTTTTTCAAGTAACAAATTAATTGATTATCAAACACCACCACAGGTGGAAAAACGGTTGAGAAACTCTAAGCATTCAAATGCTCCACCACAATTGATCAGTGTATGAAATTTTCGACATTTTTATGCTGTTTGGAGCAACATTAATGAAATTAATGGAAAAAAAATATCCAAAAACACATAAACAAAAAAAAAGAACATTGATGAAATTAGAAGTACTAAAAATCAACAAGAACATAGGTGCATAGGTGCTAAATTACATCCCACTCTAAAAGTACTAAACATCCCACATTAAAAATTAACCCTCAAACAACAACTAAAAATATCCAAAATCACACAAGCAAAAAAAAAGAACATGAATGAAATTAAAAGTATTATTTTAGACCAAATTAAGTGTGGTTGAGTGCATTGTAACACCATGCAACCTAAAAAATCAAGTATAAAATGAATAAAATCAAGTATTCTAATATTACGGGACGGGACGGGATTTTTCGGGATAGTCCCGTCCCGTCCCGTCCCGTTATGGTAATGTTAAAACGGGACGGGATGGGACAGGATTGCTATTTTCAAAACCTATCTCGTCCCGTCCCGCTAACTTTCGGGACGGGACCGGTACGGGATCGGGATTCCGGTACTAAGTGCCCAGCCCTATATAGAATACCAAAGTTACTGTCTTACTGATAGAATAAGATAGATGACATGGGAGTTCGATACAGAAGCTACATCATGCATGCAGAGAGTTTATCTACGACGTCGAAAATAATGCATTGATATGTTAATGTGTAATCAAGACCTAAACATATATTACTTTCAAAAAAGACCTAAACATATATTATCTTGCTGTAAAATTTGGGGAAAATGCCAGACAAAAAGTGTGTTGTTTTAAGCCAACAAAACATCGATCTTTCTGTTAGTAGCTAATATTATTTGTCTGTCTTTAGACGAAACTAGGATTAGTCTTTTTTTTAATCTCAATTTTTAGTCTTTCATTTAGCTATTTCTTTATCTTAAGGTTGGGTTGAACTCTCGCTATCTCTTGGGGTCTCAAGACTCTGATGAGTATGTAGTCTTTAATTTACTAATTCGTATTTACATCCGTCTCTTTTCAGCAAAAGTTTAATATTAGACCCTATACTTGCATTTGTCAGGGATGATTATACACCACAGTGCGCGTTTGATCGTTGAAAAGTCTTGAAGCTGCGTTTGATAGTTAACATGTTGTCTATTATATATTAGGACTAGGGTTGAACCTCAACTCTACAATTTACATAAACCGAAACTCTCGATCAGAATAAACCTTATACAGTAGAGCGCGAACAAAACAGAGAGAATAGAGTGAGATATGGACATGCAAGAAATACGCAACGCTGCTTTAGCTTATTACCAGAACTTATCTGATGAGCTAAAGCAGAAGGCAACTGAAAGATTTAAAGAAATGGATTCGAATGGTAATGGCACAATAAGCATCAATGAGTTCCGGCGGAGTTTGGGTAGCTCCGAGATCAAGCGCTGCTTCCAGTTGCTGGACAAAACCGGAGACGGCAAGTTAGATATTAACGAGTTCATCACTCTTTACTACCTTGTGGAGAGTGGGAGAGGGGTTTTCTGTAGCGGCAATGGATGTAAGGCCTCCCCTTTTCTCAACGGACTGTATTTTACTTGCGTTGAGTGCTTCCACAACAACGAAGCCGCAACGTTTGATCTCTGCACCTCCTGCTACCGCGATGGAGAGTATGTTCATAACCATGCTAGCTTTTTGGATAACTACGTCTTCCTGCGTTCCAAGGCTGCTTGTGAATCTACCACACCAACTGAAGATGATCATCATGAGGTAACATATATATGAACTTCATATTAATTGCAAACAGAAAATCATATACTGATGCATCACGGTGAATCTAATAACGTTTTTACGTACAGGTAAACGCTGCAGAATCTGCTGAACCAATTAGTCGAGGACTTGTAAAAGTTTCCGATCTATTTAGTCGATTTGGGTCGTCTGAATCTGTGAGTTTTTCGTTCTTATTACTCGAGCAATCTACACTTCTAAATATTCACAAGTCATATACTATTACCTGAGGTGTCACAACTTGAGTTCTAGACACATGTGACATCCGCCAAGAAATTCGAATTTGACCAACAAGAATGTTTAGTATTGGGACTATTGGATAAACTAAAAGTTAATATGGTGGTGTCATGCATATATGATGTTTTTATAGATTTTATCGATCTCTTGTACTTAATTAATAATGAGGGAAGTTTTACGGTACATATCCGTATGAAATATCCTCACCGATGACATTTTTACAAGTTTATGAATAAATTGTTATCAATGTGGTAAATAGGTTCAATAATATGTAAATGTGTAAAAGAAATTAGGTAATTTTGTAGTCATTATTGTAAATTTGGGTTGACAGAATTGTAATTTTAATTTATTTAGTGGTAAAATAAGTGTATGTTATATATTCATGTTATACATAGACAACCCTAGTTAATGAATCATTAGAATAAATAGCATAGACTGTATAGTAAGTCTTCCCTTTCATTTTTAATACATAAAACAGTTTAGTTTTTCTGTAATTGTAACAGAAAATATATTTGTTTATGTAGCCAAGCTCTCCTAAGATCGATGGTGGGTCTTATGAGTCTGGTTCTGAGTATGACGCTGAATCCGATCAAGTTAGTCGATCTGGGTCTAAAAGAGTAAGTTCTCTAACCCTAGACAGCCTGTTTTGTTCAATGTTTTTCTCTGGTCTTGTTATGTAATTAACACAGTAAAGAAGTAGGTATATATACTTGCGTTATTGATTCGTTGTGAGATGGAGCTAGCAGTGGTTATTTTACTAACTTGGTATGGTGATAATTATTCTATCAGAGGGCAGTATTTGAAGCAATAAAATCACTGAATTCCCAAGTGAGCATTGGAGATGCTGCTGCAGATGAGTCCAGTTGCAGCATTATGTGATTGATTGCTATCAAATAAATGCATCTTAATAAACAGCTTGCTCAATGTCACCGGCCAATAAATCGCGCGCGATTGGGTTCTATCTATTTGGAATGGTCATCGGAGCCTCTAATGGTCACTGGATTGGGTCGAAACGTGTTGCCGGCGGATGTTGTATTCTTCTTGGCTGCGCGCTGCTCTTGGTTCTTGTTCATTGTTGCGTTCTCCATTGGCTGATCAAGAAGGTGGGCTTGCCTGGTTGAAGCCTGCTGTGTCTCATGGGTGTTGTTTTCCTTGGACCTTTTTAAGGTCTTTGTTTGTTATTTATGTTTCCCTTGGAAGTCCCGGTTGGGATCTTCCTCATGTAATAGTTTCCCTTGTTTAATTAATGAAGTTCCTTTTCGCCAAAAAAAAAATAAAAATAAAAAATTAATTGCGCGCGGGGATTGAATCTGCTATATGTAATTTGAATTTTATTATGGATTTCGAATAATTTATGCTTGGAACTATTTTGGGGTTGAAGGATATTTTGAATATGTAGACTTGGAGAACTTGGAATATCATCCTGCTGTTGTATGTGTTATTGTGCTTTAGTTAATTGAGATATTTAAGCATGTCATGTTTGGCTGGATCATTCTCAACCAGAAAAAACCATGACTAATTTCTCATCAGGAGTGTTCACAAACCATCGCTTGAATTAATGATTGTTTCGTATGTTTTAACCAAAGATTAAAATATCGGTATCGGTAGATATATCGGTCTTTTGAAAAATGGAGATTTTGGATATATCGAAGATATATCGGGGAAACCCGGGAAAAAATATCGGTATTTTGGGAAGAATTTTTTTTTTTCTGAAATATTTAATTTATTGAATTTATATATAAATATTACAAATATCAACTTCATCTACATCCAGAATGAGAATCTAGGTTGTTGATAAGAGTCATAAGACACACACTGATCCATAAAAGTACAATAATCAGACCAAGACATATGACTCATATAGTACAAATTGTAGTGTTGAATATGATAATCATATATGTCTTTGGAGATGCCGACTGTTTCCCCTATAAGTGGATAGTAAGGATGAATCCAACTAGATGACTGATCACTGACTTCCGCGCGTTGATTATAGCCATAAACATTATAGCCATATTGATTGTTGCCTTCTTGGGATTCATTTGAGGTTCCAGTCCCACTACCTAAACTGATAGAATCAAAACTTAGCGTAACTGAACTTAGCGTAACTGAAGCAACATCTTAATCATCATTTGGACCTCTAGTCCTCCTCCTATACATGGTATCCTCTTGGGCTCCATACCTAGTACTTCTATAGCCATGATCATGGGAGGCATGATCGTAATTTTCTTCAGATGAAAAATTGTTCAATCCACCAACTGTAGAAGATTGTCCATATACAAACCCGGTGTCGGTATTTCCACCACCTTTTCCGCTTCCACCATCTTCATCATCATCAGAACTATCCAGAGTTGTTGTGCCATCCCATGCATCATCACTGTCTAAATTATCTTCTGGGTTTCCAACAACTTCTTCAGATAATACCCTTTCAATTTTTTGCAGATATTTTTTTAATATGTTGGTGATATATCGAAAATATCATAAATGTCAGAGATATTTCCTAAATATCGGGGAAATATCGTAGATACGGTGGAAGATAAGATATTGACCCCTATAGATATATCGGTCATTAGAAAAAGGGAGACATCGGAGAATATATCAGATATATCGCAGAGATTTTAATCCTTAGTTTTAACCATGAATAGTATAGTATAGTATAGTATAGTCCTTTGTATCATCATATATATACACTGCCATGTTTAATCATTGCACATGTGATGTTACAGTATATAGAAGCTAGTACCCTAAGATGATGTCGGTAAAGTTAATGAATAATAATCGTCTGGTCGATCATCCTACAAAGTGTTTCACCAATTGATCAACTCATCGGCGTCTTCGTTTGTTTTTTCTTTGATAGAAAGTGGAACTATATTAGATCGAGATGCGTCTAGAGCACTTAAGTTTACAAAATCAAAAGATAGAGCAAAAGTGGCCTCCGAGGAAACACAATCCGGCCATACGCCACAATTGTCTACTCTATGACTCAATTGACAAGTACATTAGCAACAAAGTTAATTAGCTTCTCTAAACACATGCTTAAGCTAATAGACTCAAAGGAACTTCCCAGCAATTTAATATCTTGGATCAGGCTAAGCAGTCTCCAAGGAGGAGCGGAAACTTGGTTGACAACATCGATGACTAGCTTCAAGTCACCTTCTACATCATTCTTCGAATAACCCTTCTCTTTTGCACATATGAGGCTATTACGAAGAGCTAAGGCTTCAGCAATTGGAATTGTGGTGTTTTCGGTGTTGAAGGCAACATCAACAAGAGGCTTGCCTGAGTTTGTTCTGATTACAAAACCACTCGTTGCTAAGCTACTCCAAAAGGATCCATCAAAATTAATTTTGACTCTGTCTGAGAATGGTGGTTGACCACCTAATCATTTGATTTTCATTCATACTAGTTGAAGGAAGACTTTGCCCTCTAGTGATGCAGTGAGGCATTGTTGTGGTGACATGCTGCTGCAGCAATGGTTTGAGGAAGTTCCAACGGGTAATATATTGATGCTTTGAGTGAAGTGTTAGTTTGTTACTTTTCATGGGGCATGGCAAATTGGCAATCAAGTCCTATCAATTCATTTGGCTTTACACACGTACAACTGCAAACATATATATATATAGGACGTCCGCACCAAAGTTTTGGTGCGGATTTCCATTTTTGCACCACTTCCTGATCGAATTTCTTCAAACTTCCTTCTAGACATATCTAGGTCATCTTGTGTAGATCATCTCTGCAAATTTCAGCCAATTTGGTGATCATTAAGGCTCTCAAAATCGGAAAAACAAATCGACGGCCTGTATTCTGTCCGATTCAGGTATATAACAGAAAAACGCAAGTTTGAGGGCTTTAACGATCACCAAATTGGCTGAAAATTTGCAGAGATGATCTACACAAGATGATCTAGATATGTCTAAAAGGAAATTTGAAGAAATTTGAAGAAATTTGATCGGGAAGTG
>NC_020494.1:4890403-4904518 GCF_000184155.1 Fragaria vesca subsp. vesca
AACACAGTGTGTAGATCATTCATGCAAAGTTTCATCAAATTTGAAGATCATTTGGGTACCGAATTAGATTAAATAAATCAACATAACAAAAGTTGTCCAAACAGAACCGTTCGTGTGAATTACGATTATGGAAGCTCAAATGATCTTCAAATTTGATGAAACTTTGCAGGAATGATCTACACACTGTGTTTTAGACATTGTACGGTTGAGATGTGAAAATACGACCTGAAAGTGAACGAAATAAGGAGTCTTGCACTTTAATCTCAAAACGGGATCCCACCTTGGAAGGGAACTGTGTGTGTATATATATATATATATATATATATATAATGACAAAGAGGTAGGTACATGAGTTAGTAGATGTCTTATTGATTAGTTTTGTTGTATATAGTCATGAGATATATGGATACGTACTCTTGAAGACTGAATGCCCAAGTTTATTTCTTCATCCATGATCGATTTGGAGATGACATGCATGCATTTTTTGAGTAATTAAGGAAGAATGATAAGTAGATTGAAAATATGTCCATACGTCACAGTGTAATCACATAACCAATCAGGTTAACTATAGTAAGGAAATCAACCTAGAATCCCTTGACGAACAAGGAAATTAAACCATATGGATGGAAGTATCTTAATCCAGAAGGTTAACCAAATAACCATGGTGAGTAACACAACCAGACAATAGATCTAGAGGTGAGTAACCGTAGTTGTTATGGTCTGTATGTGGTTCATCTATATATAGCTAGACTATAGTTCGATTCAGATCGATGTAAATTAACTCCATACATATATGTCAATTTAGGAATACTTGATCTACTTATTCTCTATCAAACTAGTCCGCGTATCAAATTGAGTCCACTTAATTATAATGTATTGGTGCGCACCAATATACCGTAGTAGCTAAAACTTCACGTACAAATGAATTGAAGAAGAAGATTACTAGTGACTAGCTAGACTTCACTTTGCAGTAGTCACTCTTGTAAGTTTGCAACTTTGCATCAATCATGCCTGCAGCATGTCTCTTCAGTCTTCAGTTCACTGCAACTGGGGAACGTACATGAATAATGTTTGGAACGTTCAGTCCATGCATGTTTCTGATGAAGTACATACAGGCATACAGGCATATATTGCATGTTTCTGTGTATTCATCTTTTTATTCATTTTTTTTCTTTTCAATAAATTATCCTCGTTTCATCCAGGTTTAAAGAAAAAAAAACATACAGCCATACATTGGCCTGATGGAATACTTGTTTTGCTCTTTTGGCGAAAGAATCGTCAACTCTATCTATTCACAAATGATATATTAGAAAGGATCTAATTTTGAATTGAGTAATAATACCTCATTTTATTTTCACTCCTGGAATCTCAGAGTCGGGCCTAGCTTGTTGTCGCTTCACTGGGACCTTTCTAGCTCCTTGGTTCCACTTTCCTTTGTGATCATTTATGCATGTGTGTGTTGCTATGGAAGACAGACCATTATTGCAGACAGTAGTACGAATTTAGGGGGTAAAACAGAGGCCGGCCAATATTAAAGAAGAGTGCAAGGATAGGTAGTAGAATGGTGGGGGTAGAATAAGTGCGAACCAGTAGAATTGAACGACATTATATCATCTCTAGCAGCTAGTTATCTGGTTCTGAAATTTTTTATGGCTAGTTTTACTGCTACGTTTTCGTATCTGAGGGTCGCATGCGATGGCCTTGGATGCAATGCCTTGATCCAGGGACGGTATTTTACTTGCCTCGACTGCTCCATTCCCGGCGGACCTAACAGTTTCGATCTCTGCATCTCCTGCCATTTGAACCGAAACTACTCTCACCTCCACACCACTTTTGTGGAAAAGCACGTCTCTGCGTTTCCGGCTGCAAATTACCGACTAGCAGCGTTTGCAACGGTGCCCCAACCGGCGGCGAAACTGAATTACAACAATGAGGTGAAAAATGTTATCAATTCTGGTGGTGGTCTGGGATTAACTAACAAGTTCATTTGCAGGCTCGCTCAATATCCAACACTAATACAACTTTTTATGCAGCCTGCTGGCACAGAGTCTCGATCTTCTAATTAAGTTGATTTGTACTCATAAATTGGTACTCAGACATGTAGTTTTGGCTTCATAGATTGCGTACATGCGATGATGCCACTACTTGATTTGCAGTTCTCAACTGGTTATCAAATATAAGTTGTGATTAGTTAGGTTTTAAAAGTACTATTGTACACCAATATATGGCATGGTTCAAGCTAGCGAGCAAACCGGGAATCACTGTGAAATTTTGTTTGTGTATGTGTGTGTAACAGTAGTTCTCGATCTCATTCATTATTTGATGGGTAATGTACGTATTCTTATACTTCAGGGAGTAGCAACGAAGGGAGTAGAAGCAGTCAATACCGGTTCTACCATTCCACATGTAACAGATGATGTCTGCTGCAGCATTATGTGATACCTGCTAGCTAGATCACTGGATCGATATGTACATGTTATAGCTAGTTTTCCTCCCAAGCTTAATTCGAACATGCATTAGAATAATATGCTTGCATCTTGGATTAATACATGGCGGTCGATCGAGAGAATAAGGATTGTACGTGGTATGTTTCATTGGTGTTGTGTTTGTTAATTGGCATGGTTAATTTACTAATGTTAATTTGCTAGCTTACATGTAATGAAACACATCTGCAATGTTCAGTAGAGATCGTTCGAATTCTTGTCAAGCTTATATATAGTGAGCTGCGCGCCATATATATTACAGGCTTTATAACAAAATTATCCATTCTCTTTTTCGATCAGAATGAGCTACGAAATCAATTGCATTGATCACTAGTAGAAATGGTAGTTGCATGCTGCAAGAGAGTAAGCAAAACTCAAAGGAATTGCTGTCACAATCTTGAGCAACAAAAAGAAACCAGTCAGCCACCATCAGATTCACTAGAATCGTTAGTCGCAACCACAAGAGCACGTAGGCAAAATCTGTGAGAAATTAAAGAGGAATGTAATATAATGTTTTTAGCTAATGTGTCATCAAATAGACAGGGCTGTTCAAAACTAATAATCTGTCGTCTAGAAACCGTTATTGATGTACAACTAGTATATCAAAAAAAATTTACTAAAGAAACATTTATCATCAAAATTTTTCCTAGTAGTAGATCATCATCCACAAAAACGTAAGATAATCCATTTGAGATGACAAATGCCAGAACAGCTCATAATCTAGTCGCACAAAAAAAAAAAAAAAAAATAAAATAACGATTAACCCAATTCAAAAGCCCAATTCTATCGTCTGTAAATTTCTCTCTGGCTCCGTCGTTGAGATTGACGAGCAAGAATGGCAGCCATGGAAGCCGCGCTCCTGAACCAACCTCCTCCGCAGCCGCAACAACCGCAACCCGCGGCGGTGGAGAAGCTAAACGACGCCGTAGTGTCGCAGCTGAACCTCAGGTCCGTCAAGGACCGAGCCACAAACCTGTTCAAGAACATCACCCGCATCCTCGAAGATCTCGACGGCCACGCTCGCACCAACACCACTCCCAAATGGCCTTACCTCCTCAGCCAGTACTCCATGGTCAACCTCGAGCTCCTCAACATCGTCGAGGAAATCAAAAAGGTCTCCAAGGCCTTCGTCGTCTACCCCAAAAATGTGAACGCCGAGAACGCCGTCGTTTTACCGGTGATGCTCTCGTCCAAGCTCTTGCCGGAGATGGAGGTCGAGGACGACGCCAAGAGAGAGCAGTTGCTTCTAGGGCTGCAGAGCCTCCCAGTCTCGACCCAAATTGACAGGCTGAAAGTAAATTAGATGACTTCAGACTTTGCTTGTTTTGTTTACGGTGTATACTTTCGATTCCGTAATTATTAAAGCTGAGGATGGTTGATTTGGTTCAGGCTAGGATTGATATGATCGCGGCTGCTTGTGAGAGTGCTGAGAAAGTGTTGGCTGACACTCGGAAAGCCTACTGCATTGGAACTCGGCAAAACATTCCTGTTGTTCCGACGCTAGATAAAGCTCAGGCAGCGAAAATTCAAGAGCAGGAGAATCTACTCCGAGCTGCTGTTAATTACGGGGAAGGTAATGCACTAACAAGTCACTTTGCTTTGACTATTTTCTAACTATAACTGATTTTCAATGTGCAATTTCTCTCTTAAATGACCTGACTTTAGTGATTTTGGTAGCTCGGTTTCGTTCATTTCCCTTATTTTGGGTTCATTGATATTCTGAAATGCAATGCTATTAGTTGTTATGCTTTCTCATGCTGTTGCTCCTTTTACGGATACATTACACAGAGTAGTATGGTCATAAATTCGTATATCCATTTTTGAATGCGTGCAGCTTTACGGTTACCGGCAGACCAAAGGCAGAATCCACCTGCACTTCCGATGCATCTGGTAGATGTGCTCAGTGGAGGAGATGGTGTACAAGCATTTCCTGAAGCATCTGGTAATATTGAGTTACTGTTTGTTCAAGGCTTCAAGCATAGATTAGCGTCGAGGTTTAGGTGATACTGCATTCGTTTTTGGCTGACTGTAACTAACTTTCCAGGTATGTACTTGAAGAATACTCCTGTATCATCAAGTAACTTGTCTGGCCAGAGCCCGTTGATGCAGGTTAGAATTATTCGATCATAGACTTCTTAAAAGGCTGTAATTGTGAATTTAAATCCTCAATTCTTATTTGAAATTAGTGTGGCAAGCTTATCAAAGTATGTTGACGACTACATCATTAGGTTGTGCATTCATTTCTTGTAAAAAGAACATTATTTTCATCCTTATAGCTCTGTTTACATTTATAAGTTGCAGAAAAGGGGTTTGTCAGGACCTGGAACTCTGTTTCTTTTCCTTTCGTCTTCCCTCCCAACATTCATTCTGGCCATCGCTTTTACAAAAGTCCCCATGGTCCTCAAAGTTTATCAAGTTCAATAACATTTTCCATAAAAGCGCTTTGCCTTTTCTCAAGGCTTTCTACTTTGGTTTTTGCGTGCGAAGTCAGTTGTAAGGGCTTTTAAATTGTTATGACTGCAATGATTTTACTATATTCAGTTTTGTTTTTGATTTTGGTCTACCCAAACTGAGTTTGATGGTGGCGTAATGATTGATCCTAGTTGATTTTGTACCGTTCTTTAGTAGCAGGTTGACAAGCAAACTTGTTAATTTCATCAGCTTCATAGCTGATCATTTACTTCAATTTCCCTTCCACTATATACATACTAACTTGAATCAAGTTGAGTTGGGTCCACCTCAAACCTAAGTGGTGAACTGAATTCACCTGTAATAGAATATATCGTAGCTGTAATAGAGTTGCATTAAGTAGATATCACCTGACAAAATCAAAAGCAGGTTCCTGGATCACAACTTATGGGAAGATCAGCTGCATCTCCTGGTGGCACAAGTATTACAAACTTCGATAACACAACATCTCCATTACCATATGCCAACTCTCCAAGGTCTAATACAAACATTATGAATACGCCATCTCCTCAACAACAAAACCAGCAACAGAAGCAGCAACTACAGCAGCAGCAACAGCAGCAGCAGCAGCAGAAGTTGATGCAATTACCTCAGCATCAACAGCAACTCCTGGCCCAGCAACAATTTAGGCAATCTACAATGCAAGGACTTGGACAAGTAAGGTTTAGCCTATATACTGTTTTGCAGCTTACGAAGTTAAAAGTGATTGAATTTGGCAAAATTATGAATTAGGATCCAATGCTTTTTCTTCTTTATTTATTTATTTATTTTTTTTACTTTTCTCCTCTTTCACTTGCTAGATCAATTTCATCGCCATTCATTAAAACACAACTTTTGACTCTCACGTTGGTTTTGCAGAATCCACTGCAGCAGCTGCATGATTTGCAGGGACAGACTCATCAAAAGTTTCCATCGGTAAATTTGTTGCTTTGCTTCTTTTTTCTTGTACTTCTTTCAGGAGCCTGTTGGCCATGAACCTGTTATACATTTCTGTTACTCTATCTCCCTCCCTCTCACTCCTCCACTTCCCTTTCTTGTTATAGTTACATGCATTTGACTGAGAGAGAAGACCTTTTGTTAGTTACTGCAATTCTCTATATTCTTGGTTGTACTAATAAATTTTGGTTATTGATCTAGTTACAAGGACAACATCAAATGCAATTTTCTCCATCAATGGGACACCAACAATTTCAGGGTAGGCAGTTGCCTTCTGGACATGTTCCACATGGCATTGGTCAAAACCAACTTAATCCAGGAAGTCAAATGAATCGCCATCTTAGCCAGTTTTCTGGTGCTGCTAATAGTGCATTGTTTAATGCTGCTCAGACAACACCAAATCAAATGGTTAGATAATTTTTCTATTCATTGTTCTAGTTTTTATCTATTTCATCAACTGTAATTTCTCAATGCATTACGGTGCAAAGTGGATGTTAGATTCTATTGCCCGTTTTTCCCCATAAGTCCATTAGTACTGTGCTTGGATTCCAAAATATAGTATAATGTTAGCAAAACTCGAGTGTTATTGTTTGTTTCCTTTTCTGGAAAATGATGTCTTCTATCCTCTTTTGAGTCACTGTCTTATTGGTCTTTAATTCTTTCTGTTCCAGATACCAAACATGTCAGCAACCATGTCTTCACAATCACTTCTGCCACGAATGCAGGTACTGCCAATATGGTATCCTTTGCTTTGCCTTGGTGAATTAGTTAGAAAAATATGGGTGAATTGTTAGGGTTAAATGCCTTTGAGCATTGAATGAGATGCTCTTGAATTTTGGATTTTAAAAATCAGGTTTCAGACTAGAAGAGGGCCTCTAGGATTAGGAACCAGTCTCCTAAAAAAGTAGAAACTGTTCTAATCACTTCATTCCGAGCATATTCTAGTGACGGACCGTAGAACAACATCATGTTCGAAATTCTGGGATTTGGAACCAAAGTCTCCTAAGAAAGTAGAGAACATTCTATCACTTCAGTCCAAGTCATATTTTGGTGACGGACCAAAGGACAACGTCTTGTTTGAAATTCTGGTCTTAAGTTCTAAGTTGCTAATTACATTCTAGTTGACGATACGATATATGCTTTGCCTCTTCGCTGCTGAAGGACACCAACCTACAAGTTTATCACTCTGAAACTTATACCATACCATGTGCAAGTTTTTGGAGTCTTCATGGGCTTTTATTGATCTAATTAAATCACAACAACAAGACAGAAGTTACCATTTTGTGACTTTTGAGCCTGTGACCTTTTCACTTGGCATGTTCATTATATCTTTTCCGCTAATGTGTAACTTAATGATGGCTGTTTCATTTTAATGATCTGAATTGCATCATGTATTTGACAATCACTGATAGTATGACGACTAAATGCCAATTTGATCTTTTGCCACAGTTTGAATTGCCTGGCAACAATCCCCAGAGAAATCATGCTTCCCAGATTTTGACCGACCAAAGTATGATATAAATCCTTTCTCTATCTTATGTAGGTTACTACATATGCAACTCTTGTTCCTGTATTGCTAAGAATGTACAGCGTTTATATATTGTTGGCTGTTTGCCTGTAGTGTTTAATATGGGAGCCACAAATACTGGTGGCATGATGCCCTTACAACAGCAGCAGCAACAGCAACATGGTTCACAAGGTGCATTTGGTAACATGACGCAAAATGCTCAGAATCTCCAATCTAATATGGTACAACTTCAGGGCACAACACAGAATCATCCCAATTTTTCCCAACAGAGACAGCAAAACCAACAGCAGTAGAACCAATTTAACTTGTTTGTGCCATATGTGGTCTTAAAAACAGTCCAATCACTTGATGTATGTTCTGGGGTTATAACGGCTAGACCCTGGCAGAGATGCTTATGAACATTCGAGGTAAACATATGTACATAATTCTAACTTAGTTAGTGGGTAAAACTTCTGTTTGATTTTAAGCCAATCTCTTCAAATATCTAGTCATTCGGCAGGAACTGTTTCCTCCGTGTCTCTCCGACATAGTGGTGCTTCTTCCTTTCCAATAAGGTGAATCTGGAATGTACATGGATTAGTCTGTACATTTCGTTTGTCAGTTTCATTTTGTTTCTTTAGAATCACATGCTAATTAGGACTGATTCTTGAGAAGTCATTCCATGGTTATTTGTCTGCTGCCCGGAAGCTAAACAAAGTTGAAAAGGAGAATCGAACAAAGAAGGAACTTGACGCGGCCAGGAGACATCGACAAAGGCAAGTTAATTAGGGTTTAGTTTGGTAGAGTAAACAGCAATTCAATTAAGGTTTAGATTAGATCAAGAGCTTAAATATCATGAAACTGACGTAAATTCACAATCTCCTCAGTCACTTTGGAATAGTGGGATCCGTAAGGATGTTAGTTTTCCAAATTGCGAGTTTAATTGGGCATTATCACATAATTACGGTATAGAATTAGGTTTTAGTATCAGAGAGTAGCACTTTCCAGGTTTGGAGGGAACCAAATATGCCAACCATCAAAATTTGGTGGTCATGATGACCAACCAATCACATCTCTCTCTCTCTCTCCTTGTCTCTTGTCTCTCTCTCGCTCTCTCCCTGTCTCTTCTCTCTCTCTCTCTCTGTGGCAGTGTTTGATTGGATGGTCTGCTTGACCAGTAAAAGCTGCTGGTTGGCAAATCTGCATCCGGTTTGGAGCGGGTCATTAGGGAAATCAGAACAGGGTACTTTCACTCTTTTAGTCACCCATCAAATTAAGGTCTTGGTCTTCTTGTCTTGGAGACTTGGACTGTGTCTTGGTCACCTATGGGAGTAACCGAGTCTTGATCTTATGTGTTTAACCCTTTGTGTGAACCAACTAAGAAGAACATATGAAAAGTCTATATTTGCAAAATGCATAAAAAGTCTGTCCTTGTGTGAATTCACTTGCTAGTAAACATTCACAAAAAAACAAAATTTAAGTCATTAAAAGATAAAATTCAAGTTACTGAAAAAAAAAAAATATAGTGTGTGAATTTAATTTGAGGTATATAGATTTCACAACTCTTTCCATATTGCGAGTTTAATTGAGCGTTATATAAAATTAGATTTTAGTATCAGAAAGTAGCACTTTCCAGAGGACGACCATATCATGATTTTGACTTGGAGGTTTGGAGCGGGTCATTAGGGAAATCAGAAGAGGATACTTTCACTCTTTCAGTCCCCGGAACCGTGCTGGATAGTCACCCATCAAATTAAGGTCTTGGTCTTCTTGTCTTGAAGTAATTATGGTGTCTAGCTTGGAGACTTGGACTGTGTCTTGGTCACCTTTGGGAGTAACCGAGTCTTGATCTTATGTGTTTAACCCTTTGTGTGAACCAACTAAGAAGAACATATGAAAAGTCTATATTTGCAAAATGCATGAAAAGTCTGTCCTCGTATGAATTCGCTTGCTAGTAAACATTACGTTTTTACATTTATATTGTATTACCACATTGGCGTACAGATATTTGAACGGCGTAAATTGTTATTTTTCCTTGAAAAACATGGCAAATTGGCCATAATGATGCTTTGCCAAAATAATCATTTTGAATGTTCAAGTCTAGAGATCATACATAATTGCGATGATTCAAGATGAGCTTGCAAGAGGAAGAATTGTGATTGAATCTAAGAGGGGGTTTCCGTGATTATTAGTATTTTGGCGGTCAATATCCTACTTAAAAGATTAGATACGTAAGAATTAATTAAGTCTGAATATGTGAAGATTTAGAGTTTGTTTTGTTAGGGTTTCTTAGCTAGTTTTGTTTCACGGCAATCTATCGATCACCAATCACTTTTTATGAATGTGGATACTACTCATTATGATAAAATACACATGAAGTTGTGTCCTTGCAACCATTGTTGATTGAAGTTATGATATCATAGGTAAATTAAACACATGTGTATTCAAAATATCATTTCCCTTGACCTCATCGGCCTCCTCATCGCAATGAGGACATTTTAACGGCACACATGAGATGTATGTCATAAATGACTATATTTTAAAGAGAAATTTTAAATACACACCCCTAATATCTTAATACACACCCTTTACTTAATACACCACCTATCAAGTTTTTCATTTTAGTATAATACTTAATACACATCCCAAACTGCCTAAAATACCCTTAATTTATGAAATATTCCATTATTTAATATAATTAATATATATTTACTATTTGGTACCTCTTTTTACATATTTATGTTGTCTAATTTTTGTTAGAAATTTTTGGTTATCATCATTCAATTTATAATCAAATGATTATTGTTATATCCCAACTCCAAATCACCAATATAAGTTTTCAAAATTCACAAACTAGTAGAATTGTAAAAGTACAGTAGCTATTAAACATATATAACTAGTTATTCGATAAAACATGTCATGATAAATATGCATTACTTGACAACATGATCTGCAAGATCAAACTAAAGCTGATACAGATAAAAAAATTAAAAATTAAAAATTAAAAAATAAAAAATAATAAAAAGAAGAAAAAAGACAACCCAAATGAATTGTGGAGAAGAGTTGGGGTTATGAGAGAATACGTGTTTTCGATGATTTTAGGGTAGAATATGTTGAAAAGAATACTTCTAGCGGGATTTTTATTTATTTTTTTAATAATAGATGTTTATTTTGGTCATTTAGCTTACCTATAAAATCTCAATACAAACATAAAATAATAGAGATGTGTATTAAGAGATTAGGGGTGTGTATTTAAAATTTCTCTATTTTAAAACACATACTAAATGTGTACCACAAAATAAAAGATATGAATTTTTATAATGTCGATTGTTTAACCTTTGGATGCTGCTAAATGTACCCAGCAAATTACAATATAAACCCAGCAAAACAATTTTATTTGAAAAGACAATTCTATTCTCATGCGAAAAGACATTAACAGTCATGCTAATTAAGATAATAACAAAACAACCATAAAATAGAAGTGGCTCTTGAACTCAACAATCTAAATCTACACATCATCAAATACATTCTGCATTCGAGCAAACCCAAACCCTACACGACTTGAAAGCAGTCTTGAGACTCTTGATGAACGATATATTAATTTTTAATTTTTATTGAAAATTCGTTGAAGAAAATTCTTCCCAAAGCTTGTTCTTCAATTTCTCGTTCTTCACTTGAGAAAGAAATTGTTTTTTTTTTTTTTGTGTAAGTACTTCGTCCTGCAATTGGCCAAAATCATCAGTACGGACAAATCAAATAGCTAAACCACTTAGCCATGTTCAAACATAAGGACACCAACTCTTGTAATACTATCTGTACTTACATTCTCTTCAATGTAGTTCAGGCAACCATCATTTGGCACAAAAGCAGCAATTCTTTTTTTTTTTTTTTTTTGAATAAGCTGGACTCGAGCACACTTTCTAATGGCAGAGTTAGGCTGCTTAGCTTCAAAACCACTGCACCAATTACCATACAGAGTTAGATACAATCTACTGTTGAAGTATACCTCATAGGAACATTAACAAGTTAAAGTGATTATCCTTACATTTTCTCAAGAAAGTACAATGCCTTTAGCATGGGAAGATCCAGCAAATGGCTTCTTCCACTCGTTTCCAAGATGAGACTTCTTGTACGACTTGTCAGCCCACCTTTGCCTCCTGTGGTGGTTCTTCAGCTTGCGGGCAGCTCCCATACCACGTGTCTTCCTCATGATGACTGAGCGAGAAGAGAGTCGGCGGAGAAGGTCTGAAACAAAGAGCTGCGGAGGCGCAAAGAGACGATATGAGGAAAAACCCTGAAGAAGAAATTAGGTTTGAGTTTTGCTGGGTTTAATAAAGAAGGGTATTATTGGAAAGTTACTGGGTGTATTTAGAGATTCTATAATCTTGCTGGGTGTAAATAGTTTATTAGGTCTACATAGAAATTTATTGGATACATCTAACAGCACCCAAGTTTAATTTAAATTTAAAAAGGGTTGCCTAGTAACTGAAATAAGCTATATGCTGAAGTAAAAATAAATATGATCATAGAAACAATTGACAGCTAGCTTAGTCGTGTGTTAAGCATAACTCAAAATTCATAAGTCACAAGTGATAACTTTCTCTTTTTTGTGGTCGAAATAAATCATAGTTTATTGACCAATGATTTGTTACAAGATAAAATGTTGTATTAATTTTCTCTGCTTGTACCCTTCTACAGCTATATTATAAATAGACGAAACACTTGGAGATCTTCCACATACTGACATAAATCTGCAAACTGAGACAGATCAAGTTTGAGAGAATGGGAGACATGAAAGAAATTCGTGATGCTGCTTTAGCTTATTACTATAATCTGTCTAAAGAGCAACAGCATGAGGTGTATACCTTTTTTCAAGCAATGGATAAAGATGGCGACGGAGCGATAACCATCGAGGAGTTCGAGCAGATTCTCACTCTCTTTTCCCGCGACTATGTCAATCGCTTGTTCCGGGCGATAGATAAAAATGGCGATGGTGTTTTGGATTTTGAGGAAGCTATCACCTTTTACTATGTTCTCTGTACTTATAGGATGGTCAATTGCGATGGATGCAAAGATTCTCTTCTAACGGGACTGTACTTCACTTGTGTCGACTGCTTCGATCATAACCAAACTACCACTTTTGATCTTTGCATCTCCTGCTACCGCACCCGCAACTACGTTCACGAACACTGCAACTTTGTGGACAACTATGCCTTGCTGCGTACCAGGGCTGCTTATATCAATCACGTATCAACAGACCAGGTCCAGGTGATTTATCAATTCAACTCTTTTGCATGGATTAATTAAATATTGAGAGAAATAACTATGTTTCAACCATCATATAATTTACATCCAACGACGTCATTTGTGCATCTATAAGTACTGAGTATGAAATTCATTGAGTATCTGAACTATTTCTACTCTCATATGTAGATTTGATGATGATTTTAATTTTATAGCAAAATATATATTAATGATTTACTCGCTTTGATCAAGTTACAATTGTTATCAAACGTTAAATTTTAACATTCACGTCAACTGTTTTTATTTTGGGTTATTTTCACTATTAATTCTCAATAATCTTTTTTATTTGTGCAGCGAACAAGTTCAGAAAAGTCGGTTGATGACTGTCAAGTTCCTCGATCAAAATCTAAAAAAGTAAGCTTGTTCTCTGATTGTTTCTTTCTGCCTTTTGCTTTTAACATTCTGATAAAAATAATGAATCTCATTGCATAACGTCAATATTACGTTGTTGACTACTAAGATAAATGCTAATTTTAACACGACAACAATAATTAATAACGAAACGAGAGCCGCTGTGAGGACATGTTTTGAAACGGTTTAGTGTTTAGTACCTATATTTTGAGATTGATATCTTGGTATAGTGAGATTTTTTTTTTAAAGTGTTGTACTATATTTATTGTCATGTTTGAACAATCTAATTTTTCATTTTGTCCATCCTCGATCAACTGATTGTTCTAATATTTTGTTGGTGATTCTTACTTCAGCGAGCAGCTTTGAAAGCCATCAATACCAGTATTGATATTGGAAATACGGTGGGAAACGTTGTTGCTGACACGACCCACCCCGAATTTCACCCTGAAACCCAGAGTAAGTCGTGCGGGGACCACCTCCAAGGAAAATTTACTGAAAAGATTAAGAAAATCTCCCTTGCAGATGGACAACCCTAACTCGAAAATTTCATATTACACTCTTAATTCAACACTTCCGAACCTCACATAATATACAATAATCCCAAAGTATTCAGAGCTACGAAACACAAGCGGAAGCAAGAAAACACGAGTAGGTTGAACAGGTAACCTACTGGCGAAAACTGGCAGAAATGCGGGTGACTATGCCTCGTCTCCTACTAGATTCAACCCGAACTCTGCAGACTGGGCAATTTAAAACGAAGGGCCCAGGGGAAAACATTTAATAACGTTAGAGTGAGTGGACAAAAATAAAATAATAAATAAAATATTTATGTTTCCCCAAATTAATTTCTAAGGAAAAATCGAATGCATGCCGCAAGCGATAAAACTTTTATCCCATAAAATATCGAGCCTCTCAGACTCTATAATATATGTATGTATTTACACTCGTCCATACTCCCTATATAAATTCATGGGTCTATATAGGGCTACTACGCTCGCGTCCAACGCTCACGTCACGCCTTAATGCGGTGCTACACTACGCCATCAAGGTGGACAGACGGGTGTA
>NC_020494.1:4904787-4907882 GCF_000184155.1 Fragaria vesca subsp. vesca
GCATCCACCGGTCCAACCTATATCAACCCAATTCCAAAAAAAAAAAATGAAACACCCCGAAAAATAATACCCGAATAAAAATTACCTTTTACTAGCTAAAATTTACCATTTTTACCGTCGTCGTATTTTCCTCATACGAATAATCCTCCGCACATAATCGTCCCCGAAACCCCTCTAGGGACCAATTAAACTATTTACTCAATGACGGAGACGGTAAAATTCTTATTATAATCAGGCTAGTAAATAAGGTAAAAAAAATATAAGGGTCGGGATGTGACAGTTGCAGTCGCTAGTTCATGCATAATTATGTGATCAATTTCAACATCAAGAGTGCTTGTATATCTAGGTGTCTGGATGGTGTTGGTAGCCCGCTTTGTGCCCATTTATTTTTTCGACACTTTGTTCTCGTTGTTTGTAATAATGTTGCAAAGAAATATTACTACTGAAATGCAAATAATAGCTCCTAGACCAAGATTAAAACTCACAAACTTGCATATCAAAATTTTTATATAAATCTAAACCCAAAAACAACAATAATAAGCCTGATCCGAATTTTTGCAGTAGGATGATCGACCAAAAGAAGAAGCTAAGCACATAGATTTGTTGGCAATTGATATATCACTCAAGAACTAAGCACATAGATATGTTAGATTTCATTATGTGCGTGATATTGTTGAAAAGAAGAAGCTAGATTGCGGTCTTCGGAAGATACCTACTCCATACAAGAAACCAATTACCATACATAACACTAAAACCAATTCCATAACTTCACCATTTAATTTTGATCTCAACCTGACGTCGATCACCCTCATTTTACAACTCTGGCAAGGCCAAATTCGTAACACAAGCGTGAGAGGACTACATTAATGAGTTACGATTAGGATTTCTTAAGCTGCTTACCTAAGTGTTCATTTGAATCATACATTCAACAAGAACTCTAGCTACTTGATTTTGATTTTCATACTTTGGGTTGTGTTATTGGTTTTTCCTTGTAATTTCATTTCTTGTATGGAGAAAAAACCAAATGCCAGTTTTGGCATAGAGTTATGTTAGGACAGCTGATCAGTGATCTCAATCATCTCATCCCTACGGAACCCGTCGGGCCCTTGGAAAGTTGCCTCCTTTATCTCCTCACCGGTGACTCGGGCAAGTAGCTCATCATTCATTGCGTTTGTTACGACTAGGGTCACCCCCAATAAAGCCATACCCCATTCCCTATTCCCTGTACTGTACTGGGAAACATATATGAGCTTATACTGCTTAATTTGGAATACGAAGAGGAAGACCAAGAGAGCCACTTGCGAAAGACGAAGATGAAGACGAACAGAGCCACTTGTGGAAGAAGAAGACAAGCTTTCTTTAGACAAGAGTTGGTTGTTTGAATGTCACAGACCCCAGATTAATTAAGAGCTAGGGTCCCAAGTCCAGGTATGGATCGAGAACTTAATTCCATATACTAATCATCATAAGGTAAGGGCTATTACATGAAAGATCAAGTTTGAGAGAATGGGAGACATGAAAGAAATTCGTGATGCTTCTTTAGCAATTATTACTATAATTTGTCTATGGAGCAACGGCATCAGGTGTATGCCTTTTTTCGAGCAATGGATAAAGATGGCGACGGATCAATAACCATCAAGGAGTTCGAGGAGATTCTCACCATCTCTTCCCGCCCCAATGCCAATCGCTTGTTCCGGGCGATGGATAAAAATGGCGATGGTGTTTTGGATTTTGAGGAAGCTATAACCTTTTACTATGTTCTCTGTAATTATAGGATGGTTGGTTGCGACGGATGCAAAGATTCTCTTCTAACGGGACTGTACTTCACTTGTATCGACTGCTTCGATCATAACCAAACTACCAGTTTTGATCTTTGCATCTCCTGCTACCGCACCCGCAACTACGTTCACCAACACTGCAACTTTTTGGACAACTGTGCCATACTGCGTACCGAGGCTGCTTATATCAATCACGTATTAACAGACCAGGTCCAGGTGATTTATCAATTCAACTCTTTTGCATGGATTAATTAAAAGTCTCCAATCTTGTTTACCTACGTAGCGATTATCATGTGCAGTTTATACTCAACTCGATCTTGTTATATCTAAATCGACTATGGGGAATATTGAGAGAAATAACTATGTTTCGACCACCATGTAATTTACATCCAATGACGTCATTTGTGCATCTATAACTGAGTATGAAATTCATTGAGTATCTGAATAATTTCTACTCTCATATGTAGATTTGATCATGATTTTAATTTTATAGAAAAATACATAATAATGATTTACTCGCTTTGATCAAGAATTGTTATCAAATAATTACGTGTGTTTTTACACACGTAATTAGTACTCAAACAAGTAAATTAAGCTAAATCTCACGCGGAAGTTAAGCAAATTGGAGTTTTAAGCAAAAGGACGAAACTGTGGAAATCTCAATTATGCAAATTAAGTTTAATTAGTTGATTATGCAATTAAGCTTAAATGCTTAATTAAGCTAAAGGTAAACTACACAAAACTACCCAACCAAATTTCAAATAACAAATTAGTCCTAGGCTTATTTTCTTTAACAATTTAGGACAAAAATTTACATTTTAGTCCTTTTTGTCTTTTATGCTATATTATTATCTTTTGTTTTACCATTAGTATTTAAATATTGACGGAGCATAGTGGGCCTATAAATTTGTTTATTTACCATAATACAAATGTATAAATCTATCATCTATACTCAAAGGTAAACAGTTAAATTTTTCATCATTGAAGAATATATTGTCACAATATTAGAATATTTAGCAGAAGCTAAACAATCACTACCAGGACAAGCACTTTAGCCGACGAAAAATTTTCGTCGGCCTGTTATCTTAATTCGTCGGCTAAGATCTTAGCCGACGAAGGCTCGTCGGCTATAGTGTCGTCGGGAAAAGGTCGTCGGTGATGACTTTAGCCGACGAAATTTTTATTTTCGTCGGCTATAGTCCCACAGTTAGCCGACGAAAAACATGTCGTCGGTTTTTTTCCCAGACTTTAGCCGACGAAACAATTAATATATTCGTCGGCTAAAGTGTGTAATAAATAATTAAAAAATAACTATAG
>NC_020494.1:4909691-4931678 GCF_000184155.1 Fragaria vesca subsp. vesca
GCCGACGAAAAAATTATTCAGCCGATGAAATATTACTTTCGTCGGCTAAAGTTGACTATAGCCGACGAAAATTTTAAATTAGCCGACGAAAAAAAATTCGTCGGCTAAAGTCCACTTTAGCCGACGAAAAAAAATTCGTCGGCCTGGTTTTTTTTATTTTCGTCGGCTAAAGCCTTTCTTCTGGTAGTGAATCATATAAGGAATTGCAAGAAGAAAGAGAAAAATTCAGAAAATTAAAAGAAAGAAGAGATAAGCTTCCTAGAAGTACCAAAAATTACTGGGATATTATTTTCCTATTACAAAGAAGAATATACGAATCAAGAGAAGAAATTGAAGTTCTTCAAGAAACTTTTGAACAAGACCAAGAACCTCTTGATATTTTAAGCATCGGTTAGATCCGTCTTAGCTGGTATCAGAGCCTGCTTGGCTCAAAAGCAGGTGAGAGTAAAAGACTTATGCCACAGAGTTGGCTTCTCTTGACTAACAAGAGAGAATCCAAACTTAAACATTATCAGTCTTTTTGTACTGCAAAATGAACTGATAAGTGGGAAGTGTGCTTTCATACAAGGCATATTCAAGAAAATCAGTACTCCATTGAATACGTTTGTAGCGTATTAAATACGCTCTACGACGAACATATTCATCTCCAAAGAGAGATCAGAGTAGAAGAGCTTGATCCATCAAGACCAAGCTTAATTGAATTCCTAGATCATTTATCTAGGGATAAGACATCTGATAAAGTTTCAGAACAACTCGAGAGATTTAATTGAGGAAATAAATTCAAAAATTGCCAGGCTTGAAGTCAAGCTAGATTACCTCAAAGAAAAGCAATATCTAATAAATATTGAAAGAAAGTTAGTTCGCACTAAGAATCTTGCAAACAATATTCATCAACAAGCAGTGGAACTAAGAGAAACTCAGGAAAACCTGAAAAAGCTTTTAGAAACTCTTATCTCCAGAATAGGATGAATCAAAGAGTTGATCTAAAAGTAAAAAAGGAAGATGTTAAAGCTATTGGCTTTCATCATCCTACAGAAAAACTTGCTGAAAACATGGAAGCAATAATCCATCAGCAGAATTATAGTATCGCTTATCTTCAAGAGATAAGTATTGACCTCAAAGTTCAATTTCGAGAGTTACATAACAAGATCTCAACTCTACAAAAGATTGTAGAAAAGATGAAGGAAGGAGAGAATTATGAAAGGATAAACGAAGAGGCTCTAGCTCAAAACGTGGCTAGTAAAATCATTATCCTAACTCCATCCTCACCAACGGGAGAAGGAAGGCTAAAGTTTAGTGAACCAAAACTTCTGGAATGGAAAGCAGCAAAAGCATCAAAATCTACAACTAAGAGAGATATGAAGATGCTGAGTAGAATCCTTAGTAAAAGGAACACAGTTCCGGTACAGTTAATAAATGCTCAAGAATTTGAGTATAATGAAATCGAATCTAGTGTGCTAGAAACATCTGCGCCTAGATTTAAATTTAACGAGATCTATAAGAAAGGATCTTTCATTATGGATTCTCACAGATTCAAGATTCTTGAATTAATTGTTCTAGCCACAGGTGGAGAAATAGATATCAGATTGATAACTCTAAAAGAAGTAAATGAAGCTTTCCAGAAAAAATATTCCTATATGCATATTGGAGCAGTCCAGGTAAGAATAAAACTCTTAACCAGAGATGGTATTGACTGTTCTGTTCTATGTGTCTTACAAGACGATAGAATAACAGATTTTAAGAAAAATCTGTTAGGAACGGTAGAAGCTTCCTTGTACAACCAAGTTGCATATTTCAACGTGTTCCCAAACTTCAATACACATCTCAGAGATGCTGCTCACTGTTTAAGATTGAGAATTAAGACATATGAGATTTCTATGAAAAAGGGAATGATGGAACTTGCGATAGATTATCGAATCTATTATAAGTTGATGAGCTCAAATGTAACTCTCAATACCAGATTTCTAAATAGTCCTGGGATTACTACATCTGTTCTCACCAACCTAAAAAATAATGCTCAACAAAAACATGTCACAAAATAGCATGAAGTAACATTCCCAAGAGAATGGAATCTGACCTCTCCGGTCAAACAGCTTGAAGTAACATTCCCAAGAGAATGGAATCTAACATGCTTCAATTTATGAAGACATGGGAGGAAAGATAAGCTTACAATTTCATCAGCATTCATTTGCTAATTATGAAGAAGCTAGTTCTTTTGGAACTAAATCAATCTTTCATGAAGAAACATTTGAGGAAGAAGATACCAAAAGACCTATGAAAATGCTTAGGGCAGAAGAGTTAGAAGGATTATATGCACAAGCAGAGACTTGTGAATCCATAAAAGAATTAGAGAAAATTATGATTGAAATTTCTCAAATTCAACTTGGAAAGAATAAGAGGAAGATTCTTTCTTATTAAGCTGCAAAAGAAGAACCGTCAGGTTCATCTTTTATGCAAACAGACGAAGAAAGGCAGGTCCCTCCTGATGGTGGTCATACCATAATACAGAACATTACAAACAATCCGACTAAGATCATTCGGGAAAAGAATATCATGCTCCCAAAAGGGCAGGCTCCTACAAGGAGTGGAGAACGAAGTTCTCAGAGATATATCCCTACCGAACCTAAATGGGAACTGTCAGTGTCCGAAAGAGGGGTTTATCTGGATTTAGACCAGGTAGGAGATAAAAGAAAGACAATAGATAACTGGGTAGCTAGTTTAAAGCTACCTTAGGCTCTAGTGTTATCAAAATTTGTCTATGAGGACGCTCATGCTTATTATGAGTCAACCTTAACTGGAATAGTCCATAAGTGGTATCAGTCTTTCAAAAGAAGTTGTCAATGGACTGATTAGGCAGGCAAGTTAGCTCAGACTAATAATCCTTTAGATTTTGCAGTGCCTATCTATGCACAATTTTGTGGAGATATAACTGGGCATAACGAGCAATCTAAAGAATGAGTAAAAGCAAATATTCATAAATTGAGTATTTGTAACATGACGTATTTTGAGGAATACACCAATGAGTTCCAAAACTACTTCTACACTATTGAAGATGTTGAGAATGATGATCTCATCAGAACATATTATAGAAAGTTGCCAGAACCCTGGAATGATGCAGTGGCACAGTCGTTAGAAGAAAACCCTTTTCAGTACTTTACTGTAGGAGAAATTGCAGAAAGAGTTAGGGATCTCCTAATAAAACAATGCACGGAAAACAGAAAATTCAAAACGGCCAAGAAGCAACTCAGAGGAGTTAAGAATATGTGTCCAAAAATATTGGATACTCCAACACAATGGGGATGTCATATTCCTACAGAAAGAAAGCACAGAAGAAAGTTATCTGGCACCAAGCATGATAAGATCGAAATTTGCTTCTAAAAAGAAATATAAGTTTAGCAAAAGGCTTGGATATAAGAAAGAACAATTTTCTCAAACTTCTCCTATAAAGAGATTTTTCAAACGAAAAAAGAAAACTAATTTTTCTTCTAGAGAAGTAAAGAAATGCATATGTTGGCTTTGCAAAGCAGAGGGACATTATGCAAATGAGTGTCCTAAAAAGGACAAAAGAACTTCTAAAGCTTTAATTGCTGAATACAATGAAGCAATAAAGTATACAAATCTAAAAGGCTTTGAAGTTGCATACTCTGATGAAGAGAATGAATCAATGTATTCTCTTGAGTACCTATCAGATAGTGAGACAGAAAGTGTTTCAGAAAACTCTGAAGAAGAAGAAGAAGAAGAAGAAGAAGAAGAAGATATAGGATATCATCCTATATTTTTATTACAAATACAAAACTGGAAGGAAGATAACTCTGATATTATCAGTACCTTTCATCCTAGTCCGGGAAACTTTAACTATGATTATTGCAAATGTGATGATAATAATACAATTCCCATGTACTGTTAAAGTACAGGAGAAACTTATCATCGAGAATGCTTTATTGCATAACTCAGAAGAAAAACCAAGGATAATGAAGCACATACCTTGGTAGAAGAGGAATATAATGTATTCCATAAAAAAGAAAATTAAAAGAACCTCGCAGTGGATATAAAAATGATGAAGTTTGTAACTTCATTAAGTCATAATAAGGAAATCAAGGAATCTCTTAATTCTCTTAATTCCATAAGTGCCAATCTAATACTGGGTCTAGCAAATGATAATCCTCTAGAGTCCATAACTGAAGAGAGAAGGGTCAACCCTTTTACAGATTTACTTGATGCTCCAAGAGAGCAGGCGCGAGTAATGCCAGTCCAGACAAGCATATATAGTAATTATATTACTATAGGACTGAAGTTTCCCAATTACAAGAAGTATCATCTACATGCATTTGTAGATACTGGTTCAGGGTACAATCTTGCTAAAAGATATGCAATCCCTGAAGAATATTATTGGGAAAAATCTCCAAGAACAGTTACTGGAGTTGCAATGGAAGAAAACAGAATAGTCATGGATACAATAGCTAGAAATGTAAAGGTTTCCTTAGGAGGAGGAAATTTTACCATCAAAATCATTTGGCAGTGTGAAGGTCAGACAGCTGATTTGTTGATAGGAAATGACTTTCTTCTTCAACAAACAGTAATTCAAACTCCAAAAATGGTTGGGTTTGAGAAAAATAGAAAATACTATTGGGAATCCCGATTAACAGACGCAGTACGCGTTACCAGTAAAGGATTTACATACCAATATCAGAAGTCACCAGCGAAGAGTGGTGATTATTATAAGCCAATTTTAAAGCCAATTTTGTTGCTACAAGAATAGCTTAAAGGGCATAGTGAGATATTGGTAAATGAAGCAACAAGTTCAGAAGACTCTGATTCAGAGGAAAATTCTGAATATCAAAACAATGAGAGTTCTGATGGAGAAGAAGAATACATCAGAGAGCATAACTTAAAGGTATATGCTAACAAGATAGAGCAAAAGAAAATACAAACTCTCGCAGAAATAGAAAATTTATTAAAACTAGTAATCAGTGAAGATCCTCAACTGTATTGGGAAAGTGACCCAATATATTGTCAGTTAAAAATGCATGATGCAAATGTTATTTGCCATGTTAAGGCCATCCCTCATTATAGGGAAGAAGATAGAAAAGAAATGGAGAATCAGATCCAAGAACTTCTAGAAAAAAAGTTAATCAGGCCTTCAAACAGTCCTCATCATGCTCCTGCCTTTTTGGTAAGAAATCATGCAGAACAATTAAGAGGAAAAGCCAGAATGGTGATTGATTACAGGGATGTAAGCAAAAAGACCGTTAAAGATGGTTATCAAATAGCTCAGGTGAGAGTTCTCATCAACATGCTTAAAGGAGTAAAAATCTTCTCTAAGTTTGATGCAAAATCAGGCTTTTGGCAAGTTAAAATGCATCCTGATTTCATTGCTCTGACAGCCTTTGGAACTCCTCAAGGGCATTATAAATGGTTAGTTATGCCATTTGGTCTTAAGCAAACCCCGTCTATTTTTCAAAGGAAAATGGATAATATCTTCAAACCTTATTCAGATTTTTGCATAGTTTATATAGATGACATTCTTGTCTTCTCTAGAACTATGAATGAACATCTAAAGCACCTTGAACAAGTGTGTAAACTTATTGTCCATAAAGGTATCATCCTTGGGCAAAAGAAGATTCACCTTATAAAAGGTGAAATTGATTTCCTTGGCATTCATGTTAAGGATAGAGAGATTCGTCTCCAAGAGCACATTGTTAAGAAAATCAGCCAATTCCCAAACAATATCCCAGATGCAAAATCTTTGCAAAGATTTTTAGGAGTTGTTAATTTTGCGAGAGACTTTATTCCTCAAGTCAGTGGTCTCACTGCACTTCTCTCTCTAAAAACAAGTTCTAAAAAGAAATGGTCTTTCACAGAAGATGACAGTAATACTATTAGAAAAATTAAAGAATTAACAAAAAACCTTTCTCCTTTACAGTTACCTGAAGAAGGAGATTTGATCATCTTGCAAACTGATGCAAATGATTATTACTGGGCAGGAGTCGTTTTAGCTATTGCTCCAGATACAATTCATGAAAAGATTTGTAAATTTCTGTTAGGAAAGTTTAATGTAGCAGAATTAAACTATTCCATTGGAGACAAGGAAGTCCTTGCCTTAATTAAAAGCATTAAGGGTGCTGAGGCATTTTTAGGAAACAAATTTGTAGTAAGAACTGATAACAAAAGAGTTAAAAATTTTAAAAACTACAAATTAACTGATGCTGCTGATAGAGGAAGAGTTCTGAGATGGCAAATGTTTTTAACTCAATATGAATATGATGTTGAAATGGTTGCAAGTAACAAAAACTATTGCCTGACGCTCTTATAAGAGAAATGGCGATGTTTAAAAGAGAGGGTCGCAATCCAAGAAGCCGGAAACCGGTATTAGAGGAGAAGAAGCTTTGGGAAAGATACAAGAGCGGTGATAAAACCGTAGGACCTCTCCATGACGGACCAGGTTATCAATACATTGTTTTTTATGAAGCTGCTGAGTCAAGCCAGCCTTCGGAAAGAATCAAGCCAAGACTAGATCAAGGATGGGATGAGTTTTCAGACCATTCTAAAAAAAATGCAGACCAGTCTGTTAATTCTGATGAAGAAAAACTCACACATGAGTACTTGTTGTGTCCGAAAGGAACAGCCTCAACTGATCGGTCTCAGGGTAAAAGACTGACTAGCCCGTCTCAAACGGCAGACAGTAAAGGCATATCAAGTCTGTTTATGGCTGCTGCTTTGCCAAAAAGCAGAAACGCCCCTTTCAGGGCAAATAAAATACATTTAGTTACTAGAAAGAAGGTCATTCATGATCAGCCTTTGAAGATCTTTCAAAAACCAGTTTTCAGAACAAAAAGGCTATTGGCCTTTCAGGGCAAATAAAATATATTTAGTTACTAGAAAGAAGGTCATTCATGATCAACCTTTGAAGATCTTTCAAAAATTAGTTTTCAGAACAAAAAGGCTATTGGCCTTTAAGCAGAAGATTATTATTGATAATATTTTGTATTCATTCTATGAAGAGAATGAAGCTCACTTGCTTCAAACACTTAAAGCTTTAACAGAAGAATTGTATGGATTCCATACAAAGGACACAGGTGTACAAGCAGAAAATCAAGCAGGAAATTCTAAGGCTGTTTACCTTGAAAATCCTGAAAGTGCTAAAATTCCAATGCTAGCACTAAAAGAATCTGAATAGTATAAGTTTCATAATCTCTTAGGAGAATGAAAAAATGTTCTTTCAAGAACATTATCAGTAGTTCCTGGCCCATATTATGGGAGATATTTGGTTGATGTTCAAGCAGAACATCCCCAAAAATACAAGTTGTGGCTTGTGGAAAATAGTTTTGTTCATAACCTTTGGACAAAAACTAATGAAGATTTAAACGGATTTCCAGATATAATATCTGAAGCTGTCAAAAACATTAGGCCTGATGGATGTATTTTGAGATTAAAATTCATCTCTACTCCTCCAGAATGGACGGTAGTAGATGGACAGACAAATTATATCTCTCCTTATTATTTTGTTAGGTTAATCCAAAGTCCAGTTCAAAAACCATCCGTTGCAGGTGGCAATGGTAGACCAAATCAAAGCATCCCATGGATGAAGGCTATGGCAATAGCTATTATCAAAGATGTGGTCTTAAGAGGCTATGATGCAAGTCTTTTGGCAAGTGGAGAAAAAATAATGGTCACTTGCTATAATCACCCTCCACCAGAGAACTGTGACTTTTTCACAGCTCTTATGAGGAAAGAAGTTGAATGCACTCTGTCTACCACCACATGGCTAGAAAAAGTCGAGAAGAATGAAAAGTATAAGAATTCTTTTGCTTTTGATTCTGATCTTGATAAAGAAGAAGATGACACTACAAGAGAATGGGAATATAGTGGTCTCAACTCTTCAATAGGATATGAAGAAGATCTAGAGGAATATCACAACATATAGTAAATATGTTGGAAAAATGAACGGTTGTCGACGCATCAAGACAAAACATCTTTTCTTTTAAAAGAAGTGGCTACCGACGCATGAAGACAGTCGACTTTACTTTTTCAAAAGTAAGTTATCAGGATAAGATTCCTCCTGTCCTCCACTTAGTATAGGTGTGTTTTATTTCTTGTTTGAGTTCTGCTCCTTATATAAGGAGCCTTAGACGTATAAGAGAAATCAGAAACTTGAGATAGAAGTTCTCTCAACCTTTCTCAAGAAGTAAGATAGTCAGAATATAGTTGTCTAGTATAGTGTGAGAATAATAGAGTGTTTATAGTGTGGTATGTTGCAATCATCTGGTGTGGAGTGCTGCTGTATATACAAGTAAGTGTTTATCTTGTAATCATGAGTAACTAAACAGCCTTTAGTTGTTTACCTGAGAGCGAGGCTTTGGGTTTTATATTTGTATTCATGTTTGAATAAATAAATTATGTGTTGTGCCCTATAATCAGTCACAAAATTATATCGATAATTGTATTCAAAGTTTTAAGAGTCTACATATATACTTTATATTCACATATTTTGCATGTCTGTATGCTTTGTTTATAAGTACTAAGGAAGTTTTATTGTACTAAGGCAGCAGTGATTCCGCCAAAAATAGTAACCAGAAAGACAAGGTGTCGTTAGGTGAAAAATTGGCATGTTGAAAGCTAGTCCTTAAGAAAAGAAAATCTTAGTCTTATTAAGTAAAGTAAAAGTAAAAGTAAAAAAAAATGTTAACTTTTACTGAATTGTATAAGTGAAATTATTGTGAAATTTTTCAGTAGAACTAAACTGTATAAGTGAAATTATTGTAGACTAAATTGCTAAATGAAATGTTGTCGGGTACTGAATTGTATTTCTCCCGCGAGCTAAAAACGTGCAGACCAGCCATGTTCTCATCTCACGTGGAGCACAACTTGAGCCAATTATGGCTTGACACATCACCATCAAATCAGCTCTCCTCTCTCTGTGGAGACCAGCCGAACCACACCCTTGAGCTATATATATTCCTTTGTGAGGAAGAGAGGAGGGGGACAGAGAGAGAAGACGGCCGCACACAGACTAAAGGTAAGGGCTAAGGGCTTTGCCCTTTCCCTTCACCTCAACTCCATTCATCTCATCCTCTTTTTCCCCTCAAGACCACCCAACCATCATTCACCCTCTTCTCAATCTCTCCCTCCTCCTCATCCATTTTCTTAGTTTATTTGATTTTCTTTGGGGCATTTTAAGGATTACTCACATCAAGCTTCAAGAAGTCATCAAGGTCTTAACCTCTACAAGATTGAAGACTTGGGGAATTGTAGGAGATGTAAATCAAGACTAGTTAGCTATTTGTGACTATTCTTGTTTTCTCTTACATTTCTCTACTCTTTTCTATTTCAATTTTATAATCTTGATGTCTATGATTATGGGTTGTGAGTACCTCTAGCTTAACTTTGATGTAATGAACATGTATGCTTGGCAATAAATGATGTATTTTCATATGGGTGCACTCTAATTACTATGTTTATTGATTCTTGATGCATGAATTTAGGGAATTGACCACTCTCTTTGTTATGTGTTAAGATTTGTGATATGTGATTCAATTGGTGGTTCTTTTGTTCACTAGCTTCTTGTAATTAGTGTGGTGTGTCAAGTAATTGTTTAATCGGGAATTAATGATTGCTTAAGTTTCTATTCTCTTATACTCTTCGCCTTTAGTTCTATTGTTGTGGCCCTAACACGGCATGATAATTGTGATTAGAGAGTTCATTCTTGCCTTGATCGGAAAAGTGGATACCAATTAAGAGAAATTAACTTAGTGGCCTTGACCGGCATTAGGTACGGAACTATGTAATCATGATATTCTAGGTTGTAACCATTGCATGCTTAAATCCTTAACTTTTAGGACTCTTCGCCTTTGGTTTATGTTTTAGTAGCCCTTGATAAGGTACTAGTCCATAATCTAGAGAGTTCATGTTTGCCTTAATCGGAAATGTGAATACCTTTGAGGAAGTTCGGCTTAGTGGCCTTGACCGGCATTAAGTACGGGATTTAGTACTTATGAAGATTTGGTACTCATGAAGATTTGTTTATTGGCTTGAAATTTGTTTGTTGCATTGAAATTGCTAGAGTGATCCCTAGCACCCAAATCCCTCTATTTTATTTACTTCATTTTATTTTTCATTGTCAATTTAGTTTTCATTATTTTTCACTCAAAATTCCAATCACAATTTCGAAATCTTGACTCATTATAAATAGTCATCATTAGGCATTAGTATTGATTAGGTTTTGATGCAAACCGAGGCCGAGCATTGCTAAGGCTTGGTGCCTTAGAGTATCATTTTTTTTTGTTTTTCTTTCTTTGTTTGCATTAGTGACTTATTACCGATTACCCAAGGATTGTGGTTACTTAGGGTACGACACTTGGGGTCCAAATACTTCCCTTTTCTTTAATGACCGTGCTACATTGTGCATTAGTTGCACATTCAAAAAACACCAAATTATCAAACGCTAAATTTTAATATTCACGTCAACTGTTTTTATTTTTGGGTTATTTTCACTATTAATTCTCATTAATCTTTTTAATTTGTGCAGCGAACAAACTCAGGAAAGTCGGTTGATGACTGTCAAGTTCCACGATCAAAATCTAAAAGAGTAAGCTTGTTCTCTCATTGTTTCTTTCTGTTTTTTTCTTTTAACTTTTTGATCAAAAATTACGAATCTCATTGCAGAACTTCAATTACATTGTTGACACTAAGGAAAAATGCTAATTTTAACATGACAACAATATTAATGAAGCTCCCGGCTAGGTTGAGATCCACACTGTATCCCTTAAGAAAAAAAAATGCCAATGATAAAATGGTTACTTTAGAAGTAACAAATGATAAAACTGTTAATAAATGTTCACTGCTGATAAAACAGTACACCCATTTAAAAGCCTTAAACCGTTGCCCATGAAAATAATAAAAATTATGATCTTTGCCACTGAAATCTCTTAAAGCGTTGCCCCTAAGAATAAAAATAATTACGAACTGCCACTAACGCCGTTACCCCATCCACGCCCCGTTACCCCATCTCTGAGTCTCCATCGATTCTCATTCACTTCTCAAATCATTCATTCTCTCCCTCAAAACTATCGAAACCGCTCCTCTCTCATTCTACGAAAACTCAATCTGCGAAATCAAGTTAGAAGCCGATTCTTAGGACGAAATCAAGTTTCGGAGCCGATTCTTTAACTCAGGTAAAATCTCGAACTACAGATCTAGGGTTTAGATAGATTTATGCTGATTTGTTTCGTATCTAGGGTTCATAGAGCAATTTAGGGCTTAGAAATCTGATCGGTGGGTTCATAAACTCCATGATCTCTTTTGCTCACCGATAAGAACCAGCGCCGGAGACGCCCTGCAACAGATGGATAACAAGTCGGGCCGCCGCCACCGTGCTGAAGAAACCTAGGTTTCGGTATAAGGCTATTCAAGCCAATGATCGGTGAAAATCTATCTGACTATTCGATTTTAAGTTCGGCGTTGTTAGTATTTATTCTTCATTGGATTTTGCTTTGGTTTTTGCTTCCTCTGATTTGTGTGTAAATATTAGATTCTAATGTTCGTTAGTCCTTTGCTTTTGTTCTGTTTAGTTTGGCATTATGAAGATAGCTATTGGTGTGTATTTTTTTTCGGATTCTACAGTTCATAGGTATGCATATGTGATGCAGGGACTTGAGTTGTATTAGTTACATGCATAGTTACATGCATAGTTACATAGATAGTTACATAGATAGTTACATGTAACTATCAAGTAACTATAACTATCCAATACTACTGAGACTTTCATTTTTTCGTTTGATTACTGTTCGTTATTCATTGTTTTTGTTCTGTTTAGTTTGGAATTATGAAGATAGCTATTGGTGTGTATTTTTGTTCGGATTCTACAGTTCATATGTATGCATTTGTGATGCAGGGATTTGAGTTGTATTAGTTGTTTTACATGTAACTATCCATGTAGTTATCAATCTCTAGTTTCTTAATGTTTATATGTTGTTTATTTGATGAAGGGAAATGCATAAGCGAAAAATGAACGCAATTAATGAAGAAGGAAAGAAGAGAAAGAGGACAGTTGATGAAGGAGAAAAAAAAAAGAGAAAGAGGACAGTGGATGAAGAGGATGATGGTGTACTGCTGTCCAAACTATTTCTGGGACAAGAAATAAGGAGAAAACAAGAGAAGAAAACTAAGATAGAGGAGCCAAAGAAGAAGAATGCGAAGAAGAAGACATCTGAAATGTAGGAGGAAGAAGAAGATGAGACAGAGAAGAAGAAATCAAATCAGTTCAGATCAACATGGCCTGAAATGGACAGTTTTAGAGATGTATTAGATGAAGAAGCACTTCATGAGCTGAGAAATGACTCGTTTGGTTTAATTTTTGAAGGATTTTATAAGCATGTCAACAAAAAGCATTTTGGGAAGTCGAACAAGCTCATTGAATAATCGCTGACACTTACAATGAAAAGCTTGATGCATTTGTGATCGGGGAAGGAAGATACAAAATCACAAGCAGAGATGTATCTGAGATTCTAGGACTTCCTAGAAAAGGTGGCTCTTTTGACACAATGCAAGTGGAAGAGAATGTAGCAAATACATTGTTTGGGACAAGCAAAAGAGTGACAAAATAGTGTGTGATAGATACTTTAAGAAAGCTGAAGGACCAGCAACCAACAAATGAAGAAGAAAGAAGAGAAAAAATTTGGTTAGGCTGGTGATTTTAGAAATTTGCATAAAGTTTCTATTTGCAATAGGGGAGGGAATGTATCAAACGAGCTGATAAATGCAATATAGGGGAATATAGAGAGCTATCGATGAGCTAAAGAGGTTGGAAGATTTTTGTCGGGTTGTTTAAGACAATGACTAAAATCAAAAGGTAAAGGGTCGAGCGGGTTGAACACAGTAGACTGTGCGCATTTAATTCTGGTATGTATTTGTGTTTGTAACTAGCTATATTTGGTAAATAACTGTTTTTTTATATTTTTTGTGTGCTAGTATTGGCTCTGTGAGAAGACAAACGTCACAAAGCCGATTGAAGGCACAGAGGATGAGGAACATAAGATGAGGAAATATGACCTCACAAAGCTAACAAAGAAAGTTGAATTCAAAACGTTGACAGTATGGGTTCTTATACAACTTAATCAATATATGGACATTTCATAGTAGTCAATCAATCTTTGCTTATATATACCTCTTTAATTCTGGTATTTATTATCTGCTAAAATATAGAAGTACGTCTAGCATATAGTACACTGTAGGCAGGTTAATGTAGTTACACAAGTGTAGCATGTATGTAACTACCTAAGTAACTATCAATCTGTAGTTACATTGATAGTTAAATTGATTGTTACATGGATAGTTACATTAATAGTTACCTTTTTGTGCATAGTTACATGGATAGTTACATGCATAGTTACATGGATAGTTACATAGGTAGTTACATGCATAGTTATATGTATAGTTGCATGGAAAATTGATAGTTACATGGATAGTTACATTGATAGTTACATGCATAGTCACATGCATAGTTACATGGAAAATTGATAGTTACATGAATAGTTACATTAATAGTTACATGCATAGTCACATGCATAGTTACATGAAAAATTGATAATTACATGAATAGTTACATTGATAGTTACATGCATAGTTACATGGATAGTTACATTGATAGTTAAATGTATAGTTACATGGAGAATTGTGATAGTTTTCAAAACAATACACCTCATATGTTTGACTTGATCAGTTTTTCAAGTGTCTTGGAACTATGTAACTGTCATTGTAACTGACAGCGTAACTATCCATATATCTGCTGTGTGTTTTGTAACTATATAATTAACAATTTTTTTTCTTTTTATTACAGCAACTATTCGCTGGAATCAAGTCTGATCCAGAAAAAACATATTGTGAATCTGAAGAAGAAGAAGAAGAAACATGGAAGGCAACAGAGGAAGGAGAAAGGCCACCGTCCTCTATAATATCCGATCAAAGCCAAGAAGGAAACCAAAAAGTAAAGGAGGTTGAAATGAGACGCTAACAGAGGAGAACGAAAGGATGCGCTGTCAAACTGAAAGCTTGAAAGAGGAAAAGAGAAACATGGAAGAAGAGTATGAATCAAGGCAGACAGAACTACATGAGAAGTTGGAAAATGCAGTACAGGATTTGATGGTTGAGAGGATAATTATCGATGAAACAAGGATGGAGAATGAAAAACTCAATGAAGAACTGAAGAAGCTGCAAGTTTTGGTGGCGGCATTAGCACCAAACTCTCAAGATGAGAGAGTTCTAGAAAGCAATGAAGATGATCAGGATCCTAAAGGAGGAGCAAACAAGGGAGGAAAAAACAATAAAGATCTGAAGGACAAGGAAGCTGATAAGGTAGCTGAAGAAGATGATGATAAGGAAGCGGCTAAGGATCCTGAAGGAACTGGCAAGGAAGATGAAGTAGCTGAGAAAATAGAGCAAACAAAAGAGAAGAAGGAGGAGACGGCAGAGAAAGATGCCAGTGCTGAAGATAAGAGTGAGGCAACAGAGAACATAGCTTAGCTTCCAATACAAAATTCAAAAGAATTAGATCTTCAACCATTAGAACAGGTTGAGAGAGAGAGCTAAAAAAGAATTCAAAGAACATAGCCGATGAGGATAAAGAGAAGGAGGAGGCAACATAGAAAGATGCAAGCGCTCATAAAAAAGAGATGAGTGAGCCTTAGATTCCAACCCAACATTCAGAAGACTTATATGTTGAAGAATTAGAACGGGTTGAGGAAGAGCTTAAAAAGAAGAAGAAAGCAGACGATGAAACAAAGGGTAATTCTCAAGAATTGAACTTGAAATAAATTGTTTAGAGTTTTCGAATCAGATCTTTGCACAAAAACATATACATGTATGATTTTAAAAATTCTTTTTGAGAATGAACATATATATGTATGATTTTAAAAAATCCTTCTTGAGAATGAATTGTGGTTCATGTTCAAATAATGTTTTTTATACTGTGAATGTTTTCAAAATCATAAGATGTAACTGTGCATGTAACTACAGGTAACTATGCATGTCTATGTAACTATTCATGCAACTGACATGAAGTGGATGGTAACTAACATTATTTATTTTCTACTATGCAGCTTACTGTGAGCAGCCACCAGAGTCACCACCAAGGAGGACGGTTGCGGAAGAAGCTCGTTGGTCGCCGAAAACACCGGTGACCCTTTGATTTGGGAATCTCTCCTTGGGTATCTTGGAATAGCTCATTGGTGACTAGAATAATAACCATTCCAGAGAAGAATTTCAATACTCCCTCTAGCCCTCAGATAATTGACCTTACGATGATGGAACGAGAACCTGCAAAATACCAGATGATCGTATCTCCACAGGTATGATATTGTGATTTTTTCTGCATTCTATGTAACTACACAGGTAACTGTCAACTTATAGTTACATGGATAGTTTCAGGGGTAATTTAACATATGGTTCTTTTCTCAACTGCTGCCTTTATGAATTACTGGTTTATTAGTGAAACTATTTAGAGTTATGTAACTCTCCATTTAACAAGTTATGTATGATTGTCTCTCCACAGGTAGCAGTTCATGTCATTAATCTAGATGAAGAGGAGAGTGATATCAAGATCGAGCTGACAGAGGAAGACTCTGGAAGGACAACATCATCCTTAGGGATGTATTCCTATGTGGCTCAGATCAAGAACAAGCAAAGAAGGCCAGCAAAAAGAGATGATATATACTGGTGGGGGGAGGTTAAAAACACCAGAGAGAAGAAGGCCAAAGAAATAGCAGAAGAAAAAAAGAAAAATCTTGAGCAGAAGAGGAAGAACAAGATAGGAGAAGGAGATTAACTGACCGAGTATGGAGATGTAATTCATACTATCGGTGATGATGAGATGGAACCGATGCCAATACAGATTGTGCCAACCACCGCGAGGCCAATACGGACTATGACTAAGAAGGCGGTCTGGACAACTTTCAAAGCATTCAAGTGCATGGATCCATTAACAAAGAAAAAATGGAAAACTTGCTAGGACAACTTAAATGACGGGTAAACTCAAACCACTTTGAAAATTCATTTTTGATATAAAGTTTTTCATATTGGATTTGGTTGTTTAAATGTCTAGGTGACTAGCATGTAGCACACTAGTAAGGCCTTGTGTTAATATAGTTACACAACTGTAGTATGCATGTAACTACCCAGGTAACTATTAATCGGTAGTTACATGCATAGTTACATACATTGATAGTTACATGTATAGTTACATGCATAGTTACATCCATAGTTACATACATGGATAGTTACATGCATAGTTACATAGATGTAACTAGCAATGTAACTACCCATGTAACTACTGAACAAAATGAAACTTGAAACAAACAAAGCAATGAAACTTGAAATAAACAAAGCACTTGGAAAAACAAAAAAAATGAGGTTTGCATTAATATTTGCAGCGTGCCGCTACACCGTGAAAATGAGATACACAGTTTCCACTATCATAATAAAAAACAACAGCTAAATAAATGAAACATCCAACAGCGAAATTGTAACTGTCAATGTAACTACTAAAAAGAACTTGAATCCATCAATGTAACTACTGAATCCATCAATGTAACTACTGAATCCATCAATGTAACTACTGTATCCATCAATGTAGCTGTCATATGTAACCAAAGGCTATATTGGAGCTTTACAACTCGTTTTGTTATGCCCATCGTATTTCCTACACTTGGAACACTTGATCTACCTTTTTACCTCACTCCTACTTCGGTACCTTCTTGTTTTTGGCCTTCCAGCAAGTCTTTTAGTCAAAGGAGGCTGCAATTGAAATGACGATCGAGCAAGATCAACAGGCATTGAAATGGAAGGGATTGGGTTAATGGTGTGAGAGTAGGTTTCTCGGAATTTATCCACCTTGAAAAACAAGCAGTTACGTGATCAGTTACATTAGTAGTTACATCATCAGTTACATTGAAAAACAAGTAGTTACTGGACATGTTAGTTAACAAAAGAAGGAAACAAGAATAGATATGGAGTAAAAAGAAACAGAATGAGTAAAAGAGTACCTTATAGTAAGGGCTGACATATAAGTAAGGAGAGACATCATGTTGCTAAATTGCAACAAGGGCATGTGAACAAAGAAAACCATGACATTTTCATTCCCCACACGAACAAACGAAATCCTCTCCCTAGTTCACCATAACCCTGTACTTTTGTCATTGAACTTCATAAACATATGTATCAGATCTCATAACTCGCCAATGTCGCCCCATCGCCAAGTTATTAATCAATTTCGTTTCCATGTTTAGACAAAAAACAGTGACCCATTCCTTTGACCCTTCCTTCCGCTCAGCAATTCTCTCCATAGACTTGGTTATAATACCTTCATTCAGATCATAAATAGGAAGACTCTTCAAATCCCCCACCCAATTGTTACAAGTCTCGGCCAAATTGTTGGTCATTTCACCAAACCTCTCCCCGTTAAAAAAAGCCGAACACCAGCTCTCTTTGGGAAGGTCATTTAGAAAATCTTCAACAATAGAACCCTCTTCCTCCTTCAATTTTGCAAGGTTTGGTCTCATACGAGTCCGGGGTGCGAGAATAAGCACAACACATGAACAAACAAGGAACAGATTTATGAAGGGGTGACTGACTTGGATACTTTTTGGAGAGATTGTCTACATAGTCGCTCACTCGCTCGTATTCCCGCGCCAATTCTCCTGGTAACAACTTGGTATAATTAACTGATTAAGACTCGGTATAACTACGAGTACATAGATTAGTGGATTTATTTTTGTCAAGTGGATAGTTTACTGACTGGTGCATGTTCAGGGTTGCATATACAGTCAATGTCTTGAAACCCATGAAGTATGTTCGTAACTTGATATAAGTGTAGCTCAAGAGTCACCACTGGCTTCCGATCATAAGTCTAACTAGGCCTAAATTGGTTAAGCTGATCCAGGGAAGCTAATTACTTCTTTCAGGAGGACTTACACGACGCAAGGACATCGATCAATTAACTTTTAAGGTGAGATGAAGGACTCGACTTGATTCAAATAGCTATGAATTGAAGAACTTAACCAGTTAGTTAGATGATTTTGTTTCTATGTCTGGGACTGTGTCTTGAATCTTTTATTGCAGGTCTAAACTAGGTTCATTTCCAATTAACAGATGATTTTATTAGTGACTCAAACAGTCAAATATGTCATCTTCTGGATGCCTCTTTATGCTAACAGATCGATTTCTGTATTAAACTATCTAGCAGTTAACTACATGGCAATGGAAGAACTTCATGCAGCTGCTTTAGCATACTACGAAAATGGCACTCAAGAGCTTCGGGATCTGGCATGGTCTTTCTTCCGATCTATGGACACGAACGGTGACGGTCATATCGATCAGCTGCTTGGAGTTCAATGACTTCCTCCAGCAAAGCGGCTACAACTGGATTATTAACAACCCTAACTTCTTCAAACTACTCGACCGCAATGGCGATGGTGGGTTGGATTTTGGAGAAGTCATCACTTTCTACTATATCATTAAAACGAGGTACATCCGATGCCAAGGGCACCACTGCGGCGTACACCTCTGCGGTTTGTATTTCACTTGTGTTGCTTGCTTTGATGGGGCTCATGAGCATCGTTCTACCTTTGATCTATGTGCTACCTGCTATCGCAATCGGAGTTACTATCACCACCAGCACCACACTTACTTCTTGGATAATCATGTACTGTTGCGCTCCAAACGAGGCCTCTCTCCCTATGCTCGACCGGATCTCAGCATGGTACCTAATTATATTACATTCTGTATCAAATTTATGCAGGATTAATCAATAATCTGCCTTCCATATATGTGTGATAGCTCGTCAAGTACATATATGATATATCCATTCAGCTCAAAACGCTCATATAATATCAAGTTGCTGATCTTCATCAAGTGTATAAGCAATAGTGTTAAAATGCAACCAGCAGGATTTGAGTACAGATATATGGATCCATATATAGAAATGACATTGAACTCTGAAAGTAGGTGAATGATCCCGGTATATTTGAGCATACATAATGTTGAAAATGCTCACTAAGAGAAGGTGCTTATCTCGAAGTAAAATCAACAAAGCATACTTTGATCTCAGCTTTACATTCAATTGAAGAACTACCATTTGAAACATCAAACTATAGAACAAAATCAGAGAGGAGAAGCAGGCTTTCTTATAAATGTAAGAACCTCTCATAAATAGAGTTTTCACCATGATATGTTTATATCACAATTCACAAACAAGCAATTCATAGCTGCATGTAAAGAGAGAAAGAGAGATTACCCAGAATATCTCTAGAAGCAATATCACAAGCTTTAACAATGTCACAACACAATTTAAGATCACTCAGTATTGAAAGAAAATCAGGACGTGGATTTAGTTTACTACATTGATTCTCTCTAATCATAGTAGTGATCCTAGCAATCTGATTTGAGTAATTGTTGGATCATGAATGTGCAGTTGTAATTAGCATTATTGCTTTCCTAGAATAGAGCTTGATTAGATGAGCTAGATTAGTTCCTCTTGTTTCTATATAATAGAAATGGTTGTATAGTGTTACTGATATCAATATAAGAACTATTACATCCATATTTTCTTATGGTATCAGAGTACCGATCTTAGTGACTCTAGAGACTCACCCATCTTTTACAAACACATCAAACACTCAAAACTAGACACTACCAAACCGGCATTATGGCCAACACACAAGGACACACTGTCCAAAGCCAAACAAACAGATATGACATGCCTACCTATCCTACCCCATTTCGACGCATAGTCACACCTACTTGCAATGCTACACATCATGATCCGTATTCAACATTATACTGGATTGTGGATAGTGGAGCAACATATCATGTATCACACTTCACTCCTACTCACAATAACATCAAGCATCACATGATTTTGTTGGTTTACCCAACAGAGGACAAGCTGCAATTTAGAGCATTGGATATATCAAATTGTCTCAAGAATTATCTATGGATGGTGCCTTGCATGTTCCTAAATTTCGAGTAAACTTGATATCTGTGAGTAAATTGACTCAAGCCTAGAAATACATTGTGATATTTTATCTGGATTTTTGTGTTGTGCATGACGTGGATACGAAGAGGACAATTGGTTTGGGCAAGCATTTTAACGAACTCTATTATCTCAGACCAAGCCAAAACCCTCATATAGCCCACCATGTCACTCGTACCTCAGACCTTTGGCACCAACGACTTGGGCACCCATCATCCTCACCCCTCCATTCTTTGTCCCAAAACATTCCTGAAATTATGGTTCATCCCCAACATGAATTTGATATTCATCCTTTAGCAAAACAATCTTGTTTATGTTTTCTATCAAGTTCAATAAAAATGGTTGTAGCCTTTGATTTGATTCATTGCGACATTTGGGGTCTACATAAAACTCGCACCCATTCTGGTGCTCGTTATTTTCATATCATAGTTGATGAATTTTCTTGTTTTACTTAGGTTAATCTCATGCGATTTAAGTCTGACACATAACCATTGATCAAATCTTTCTTCTCTTTGGTCAAAACTATATTCAATTGTGACATCAAAATTCTTCGTTCTAATAATAGAAGAGAATTTATATCACTACGTCCCTTCCTTGACAAACGTGGTACAATTTTTCAACACACTTACGTCTACACTCCTCAACAAAATGGAGTTGTTGAGCGCAAACATCAGCATCTTTAAATGTCGACCGTACTCTTCGGTTTCAAGCGAACTTAGCTTTAAAATTTTGGGGTGAAAGCATCCAAATCACTTGTTACCTCATAAATCGAATTCCTACACCTCTTCTTTCTCATAAAACTCCATACGAACGTTTTCATGGCACCTCACTCACTTGCTCTCATCTTCGAGTTTTCGATTGTCTTTGTTATGCCACCATTCTTAATCCTACCCGCACATCGTTGTATTTTTCTTGGGTATCCACTTGGATAAAAAGGTTATCGTGTTTATGATCTTGACAAAAAGAATTTTTTCACTTCACGTGATATTGTTTTCCATGAAAATACTATTCTTTTTACCGATTTCCCACAAGAAGACCAAGAAGATTCACGAGTTTTACCAGTCATTGAGCCTAGCCCAGCTCACTTGTTCTCTTCTCTTTCCCAGCCCACACCAACGGCCCACACTCCAACCCAAAATCAAAACTTACATTCTGAATCACCCCCACTCGACATAACCTGCTCAGCCCCAATTCCCGTCGCCACCTCAATCGCCAGTCACTACCACCGTCATCTCGGCCTTCCCAACCCGTCCTCACCTACCAATGCACCAGACGTGCGACATTGACGTCTGGTCCTCAGCCGGATTCCACGGCGCCTCCTCCGATCTCTCCAACATAACTCTTCCTCACCGGAAGCCAAGCCTCTATCACCGTCAATCCCAATATCACCGGCACTCCAATTTCAGACCATCAAGCTATATCTTCTCCATCAAAGCCTCTTTTGACCTCCCCCTCGGTGGTTTTAGGATGCTCCTCGTCTCCTCAGCCTCCTAGCCTGATTCAGAGGTAATGAAGTTTGGACCTTGTTATGTATTTGAGGAGAGCAGTGTGGAGTTTTCGTTTAGAGAAAATTACATAGTAGCACATGACCAAATTTAGAATAACAAAAACCCCACTTCCAATAATTTTCTAACAGATTACTACATGAGCCTCGGGCCCATGGTCCATGGCACCAGGCCTGATCCACAAACGCGTTTGCAAATGACCAAAAAACCGTAGCGTTTCTTTTAATTACATGGATGCCACTACGCATAAAGGATCTGAAATTCCTAATTTTGGTTCAGTAGCAAACACAGCGTCTCCTTCCTTCCGTCTCCTCTCACCGTGCCTAGGGTTTTCTCGCCTTCATCTTCTTCAACCTCTCTCTGCAATTCCTCTGGTAAGTGATGCTACTGCTCTTCTTTCTCTCTCTGCTACTGTTCTGGTTCAATTTCTTTTATCGCCTTCTCATCTCACTGAAATTCCCA
>NC_020494.1:4931698-4933289 GCF_000184155.1 Fragaria vesca subsp. vesca
AATAGGGGGCTTAGACCTTGCTCTCAAAACCCAACCATTGAAGCTCTCACAAGCATTGTTAATGAGCATATCACAGTCATAACCAGCTGAGAAAAGGGTAAATCAGTCGAGAATTCAAAGTATAGGGGTATACCAGTTTTAAAAAAAAGTGAGGGACAAAACTGATTTTAGGTGTAAACTACAGGGTGTCACAAACATTTACTCCTTTTATTTTTGTTGAATCGATTACCGTTGTTGTACTTATCTTATGTTATGGAGTTTTGGCGGGTAACCCGGTAACCCCGGTAGAAGAGCTCTTCTCGAACTTATGAGTTTTCTTAGCCCAATTTTAACCAATATGTGTAGACAAAAAAATGATGTTGAGTTTAATGTTCAAAAACACTGCTACAAGCCTACAAGTATAGCATAATAGCAAGCAAATGTATGACGACAGGCTCCAAATTGTAACAAGGTGTTTACAAGGTGTTCATATCACTTTCACAATTTGTGATGGTGAGTTCCAAAAACAAACTTGCGTAATAAATGAAGGGAAAAACGGTGAAACGTGAAATACTTTAGAGAAAATTACATAGTAGCACATGACCAAATTTAGAATAACAAAAACCCCACTTCCAATAATTTTCTAACAGATTACTACATGAGCCTCGGGCCCATGGTCCATGGCACCAGGCCTGATCCACAAACGCGTTTGCAAATGACCAAAAAACCGTAGCGTTTCTTTTAATTACATGGATGCCACTACGCATAAAGGATCCGAAATTCCTAATTTTGGTTCAGTAGCAAACACAGCGTCTCCTTCCTTCCGTCTCCTCTCACCGTGCCTAGGGTTTTCTCGCCTTCATCTTCTTCAACCTCTCTCTGCAATTCCTCTGGTAAGTGATGCTACTGCTCTTCTTTCTTTCTCTGCTACTGTTCTGGTTCAATTTCTTTTATCGCCTTCTCATCTCACTGAAATTCCCAATTCTGGCTCAGTAGCAAACGCAGTGTCTCCTTCCTTCCGTCTCCTCTCACCGCACCTAGGGTTTTCTCGCCTTCATCTTCTTCAACCTCTCTCTGCAATTCCTCTGGTAAGTGATGCTACTGCTCTTTTTTCTCTCTCTACTACTGTTCTGGTTTGTTTTTGGTCTTTGGTTTCGTTTTTGGGAGAAAACCAGTAGCAGTAACCTTGTTTCCTTCGATATCGAAACGATTCCTATGATTTTGCTTTGATTGGGAGAAAATCAGTAGCATCTTTCATTTTATGGAAGTAGCAGTACAGTTTGATTTATGAAAGTAGCAGGCTCTAATGATTTTATGAATGTAATTGTGTTGAAGGTGGGGAAGCAGACTCTAATGGTGTGATTTTCACATTTTACAGGACAGTAGCAGCTTTTGTACACAAAGATATGGACAAAAACAACAAGGTAATTATGTATGAATGTGCATTTAATTTGTAGTTGCTACTGCATTAACTTGGAATGTTTGTGTTTTTTGAATTTGAGAATGTGAGAATATGAATGTGCTACTGTCTGCAGGTGCAAAATGCTACTGTCTGAAAATTGGTTGTAATTATACTATTGATGTGTTTATAGTGTAGAAACTTGGAATATGT
>NC_020494.1:4938231-4964042 GCF_000184155.1 Fragaria vesca subsp. vesca
ATCTCAGAGAAGAATAGATCGCTTCTACGAACCAGAAGAGAACTGATGGTGACGAATAGAGATGATCGGACAAAACAATTGAATTCCGCAACTGATCAACGCCTGATCGGACTCTCTCCTGAGCTTTCCGGTAAGCAAAACGACGAAATTCCTCCGGCGAATGTCTCCGGCGACACTGTTCGTGACAGAGAAGAGAGAAAACAAGAGAGACAGTCGATCACGTTAGGTTTGGGAACTGAGATTTTTGATTTTTTCGGCTATTTTTATGGATGGGGAAGAAGGGTATTTGGGTAAAATAGGTAATGACAGATGGCATGATGATATTAGTTTGTCCTAATTTGTTAGTATTTGTCCTTAAATGTGTAAGATATTGTGTAAAGGATGTATTTGTAAGTTGAAATTTGATTAGTAACTAAACTGTAGTTTACTATTTCGTTTATGCTTTTTTCTGAACAATTTGTTGGGTTGCTTATTGATTGGAATTTTCGTTGCTACTTTGAATTGGCTATGTCATTTTGTGATTCTGAGATTGGGTTCGTACCAGGACTATAAAAGTGAGCCTAAATGATCAAAGTTCATAGTTTTGTTATTTGTCTCTGAAATTTTACAGGAACTCAGGTATACAGACATAACCATTTGGTATGTCTTCTTCATGGAGCTCACTTTCAGCTCAAAAGAGGAAGTTTGGCTATGGTCTTCTTCATAATTCACTTAAGAGTTCCAGTAACGTCGTCCCCCAGTTCTGCATACGGAGACATGGAGAGTTGACTTGCATTCGATCGTTTTCACCACTTCCTTGTTCTGTCACATTGGAATACCGTCTTTGAGTTGGATTCATGGCAGGTCAATCTCAGTCTTGCATCCTTGTATCCTTCAGCCTGCAAGGGAATTTTGCACGCTACATGATGTTGAACCTTCTGATACTGATTCTTGCAACGATGCAAGTGCTTATTTGGAGGGGTCCGATATTGATTCTGATGGTAATGTGGCAACATCGGAAGCTAGAGTTAAGTATGAAAAGCCTATAGATTTCACCAAAGTGAAAAAGAATCTTCTACCAACTGTAATTCTTGTTGGGCGCCCAAATGTGGGCAAGTCAGCTTTGTTCAATCGTTTGATCCGCAGGCGGGAGGCCCTTGTATACAACACACCAGATGATCACGTTACTCGTGATTTCAGAGATGGCATTGCTAAATTGGGTGATCTACGATTCAGAGTATTGGACTCGGCTGGCTTAGAAACAGCAGCTACTTCAGGTTCTATTCTTGACAGAACAGCAGGGATGACTGCGAGTATTTTGGCAAGATCTCAGTTTGCGGTTTACCTTATAGATGTGAGAGCTGGACTACACCCACTCGATCAGTAGGTTGGAAGGTGGTTGCGCAAGAATGCACCCGGAATCAATATTGTAGTTGCCATGAATAAGTCGGAGTCTCTTTTTGATGGTAGTGGGTCACTTGCTGCGGCTGTTGCTGAAGCTTATAAGTTGGGATGGGGTGACCCTATTGCCATTTCAGCTGAAACTGGACTTGGTATGCAAGACCTTTATGGGAGTCTAAAGCCTATGCTTGAGGATTATATACTGAATGTCTTAAACAATGATCAAAACACTGATGAGGGCAATTTCAGTGACGACAGCTCCTGTGAGGTTGAGGATAGTAAGCTGCCCTTACAGTTAGCAATTGTAGGGAAACCCAATGTTGGGAAGTCAACTTTGCTGAATACATTGTTACAAGAAGAATGTGTGCTGGTAGGTCCCGAAGCTGGTCTGACAAGAGATTCAATTAGAGCCGAGTTTGAATTTCAAGGAAGAACTATATACCTGGTTGACACTGCAGGCTGGTTGCAGAGAACAAAGATGGAGAAAGGACCATCATCCTTGAGCATCGTGCAGTCAAGAAAGAGTCTCATGAGAGCTCATGTAGTTGCTCTGGTCCTGGATGCCAAAGAGATCTCAAAGGCCAGAAGAAGTTTGAAGCATGATGAAGTAGTTATAGCTAGACAGGCTATTGAAGAAGGGCGTGGCCTAGTGGTGATTGTGAACAAGATGGATCTAGTGAAAGAACAACAAACTTGTGACAAGGTTATGAAAGCTGTACCTCAAGAAATTCAGACGGTTATACTCCAGGTTACTGGAATACCAGTAGTATTCATATCAGAATTGGAGGGAAGGGGTCAGGCAGCTGTCATGCGCCAGGTTATTGATACATGTGAAAAATGGTGTACAAGGTTGTCCACAGCTCGTCTGAACCGTTGGTTGTGTAAGGTTATGAGCAGGCATTCTTGGAAAGATCAGTCTGCTCAACCCAAGGTTAAGTACTTCACACAGGTGAAAGCACGACCACCTACTTTTGTTGCCTTTGTTAGTGGGAAGAAAGAGCTCCCAGATACAGACGTCAGGTTCTTAAAAAGGTCTTTGAAGGAAGACTTTGATTTGGGTGGAATTCCGATCAGGATCATGCAGAGGAACATCCCACAGAAGACTGCCAATAGCAATAGCAAGAGCAGCCAAATTACTAATAGGATGCCTGTTTAATGCTGCTCAGACAACACCAAATCAAATGGTTAGATGATTTTTCTATTCATTGTTCTACTTTTTATCTATTTCATCAACTGTAATTTCTCAATGCATTACGGTGCAAAGTGGATGTTAGATTATATTGCGCGTTTTTCCCCGTAAGTCCATTAGTACTGTGCTTGGATTCCAAAATATAGTATAATGTTAGCAAAACTCGAGTTTTGTTGTTTGTTTCCTTTTCTGGAAAATGATGTCTTCTATCCTCTTTTGAGTCGCTGTCTTATTTGTCTTTAATTCTTTCTGTGCCAGATACCAAACATGTCAGCAACCATGTCTTCACAATCACTTCTGCCACGAATGCAGGTACTGCCAATATGGTATCCTTTGCTTTGCCTTGGTGAATTAGTTAGAAAAATATGGGTGAATTGTTAGGGGTAAATGCCTTTGAGCATCGAATGAGATGCTCTTGAATTTTGGATTTTAAAAATCAGGTTTCAGACTAGAAGAGGGCCTCTAGGATTAGGAACCAGTCTCCTAAAAAAGTAGAAAACGTTCTAATCACTTCAGTCCGAGCATATTCTGGTGACGGACCGTAGAACAACATCATGTTCGAAATTCTGGGATTTGGAACCAAAGTCTCCTAAGAAAGTAGAGAACATTCTATCACTTCAGTCCAAGTCATATTTTGGTGACGGACCAAAGGACAACATCTTGTTTGAAATTCTGGTCTTAAGTTCTAAGTTGCTAATTACATTCTAGTTGATGATACGATATACGCTTTGCCCCTTCGCTGGTGAAGGACACCAACCTACAAGTGTATCACTCTGAAACTTATACCATACCATGGGCAAGTTTTTGGAGTCTTCACGGGCTTTTATTGATCTAATATAAATCACAACAAGAAGACAGAAGTTACCATTTTGTGACTTTTGAGTCTGTGACCTTTTCACTTGGCATGTTCATTATATCTTATCCGCTAATGTGTAACTTAATGATGGCTGTTTCATTTTAATGATATGAATTGCATAATGTATTTGACAATCACTGATAGAATGACGACTAAATGCCAATTTGATCTTTTGACACAGTTTGAATTGCCTGGCAACAATCCCCAGAGAAGTCATGCTTCCCAGATTTTGACCGACCAAAGTATGATATAAATCCTTTCTCTATCTTATGTAGGTTACTACGTATGCAACTCTTGTTCCTGTATTGTTAAGAATGTACAGCGTTTATATATTGTTGGCTGTTTGCCTGTAGTGTTTAATATGGGAGCCACAAATACTGGTGGCATGATGCCCTTACAACAGCAGCAGCAACAGCAGCATGGTTCACAAGGTGCATTTGGTAACATGGCGCAAAATGCTCAGAATCTTCAATCTAATATGGTACAACTTCAGGGCACAACACAGAATCATCCCAATTTTTCCCAACAGAGACAGCAAAACCAACAGCAGTAGAACCAATTTAACTTGTTTGTGCCGTATGTGGTCTTAAAAACAGTCCAATCACTTAATGTATGTTCTGGGGTTATATGGCTTAGACCCTGGCAGAGATGCATATGAACATTCGAGGTAAACATATGTACATAATTCTGACTTGGCTAGTGGGTAAAGCTTCTGTTTGATTTTAAGCCAATCTTTTGAAATATCTAGTCATTCGGCAGGAACTGTTTCCTCTGTCTCTCTCCGACACAGTGGTGCTTCTTTCCAATAAGGTGAATGTGGAATGTACATGGATTAGTCTGTACATTTCGTTTGTCAGTTTCATTTTGCTTCCATGGCTGCATACTGTTTAGAATCACATGCTAATTAGGACTGATTCTTGAGAAGTCATTCCATGGTTATTAGTCTGCTGCCCGGAAGCTAAACAAAATTCACAATCTCCTCACTCACTGTGGAATAGTGAGATCCATAACGTTGCTAGTTTTCCAAACTGCGAGTTTAATCGAGTGTTATCACAGAATTGCGATATAGAATTAGGTTTTAGTATCAGAAAGTAGCACTTTCCAGAGGACGACCATATCATGGTTTTGACTTGGAGGTTTGGAGCGGGTCATTAGGGAAATCAGAAGAGGAGACTTCCACTCTTTCAGTCCCCGGAACCGTGCTGGATAGTCACCCATCAAATTAAGGTCTTGGTCTTCTTGTCTTGAAGTAATGTACGTCGACAGTGGTGTCTAGCTTGGAGACTTGGACTGTGTCATGGTCACCTTTGGTAACCGAGTCTTGATCTTATGTGTTTAACCTTTTGTGTGAACCAACTAAGAAGAACATATGAAAAGTCTATATTTGATTATTTGCAAAATGCATGAAAAGTCTGTCCGTGTATGAATTCGCTTGCTAGTAAACATTACGTCTTAACATTTATATTGTATTACCACATTGGTGTACTGATGTTTGAACGGCGTAAATTGTTATTTTTCCTTGAAAAACATGGCAAATTGGCCATAATGATGCTTTGCCAAAATAATCATTTTGAATGTTCAGATCTAGAGATCATACATAATTGCGATGATTCAAGATGAGCTTGCAAGAGGAAGAATTGTGATTGAATCTAAGAGGGGGTTTCCGTCATTATTAGTATTTTGGCGGTCAATATCCTACTTAAAAGTTTAGATATGTAAGAATTAAGCAAATTAAGTCTGAATATGTGAAGTTGTGTCCTTGCGACCATTGTTGATTGAAGTTATGATATCATAGGTAAGTTAAACACATGTATACTCAAAATATCATTTCCCTTGACCTCATCGGTCTCCTCATCGCCATAGGACATTTTAACGGCACACATGAGATGTATGTTGTAAATGACTATATTTTAAAACACACACTAAATGTGTACGGCAAAATGTGTGTTCTAAAAGATATAAATTCTTACAGTGTCGATTGTTTAACCTTGGGGCGACATGGTCGCTCACTCGCTCATATTCCCGCGCCAATTCTCCTGGTAACAACTTGGTATAATTAACTGATTAAGACTCGGTATTACTACGAGTACATAGATTAGTGGATTTATTTTTGTCAAGTGGATAGTTTACTGACTGGTGCATGTTCAGGGTCGCATATAGAGTCAATGTCTTGAAACCCATAAAGTATGTTCGTCACCACTGGCTTCCGATCATAAGTCTAACTAGGCCTAAATTGGTTAAGCTGATCCAAGGAAGCTAACTACTTCTTTCAGGAGGACTTACACGACGCAAGTACATCGATCAATTAACTTTTAAGGTGAGATGAAGGACTCGACTTGATTCAAATAGCTATGAATTGAAGAACTTAACCAGTTAGATGATTTTGTTTCTATGTCTTGGACTGTGTTTTGAAGCTTTTATTTCAGGTCTAAACTAGGTTCATTTCCAATTAACAGGTGATTTTGTTAGTGACTGAACAGTCAAATATGTCATCTTCTGGATGCCTCCTTATACTAACAGATCGATTTCTGTATTAAAATATCTAGCAGTTAACTACATGGCAATGGAAGAACTTCATGCAGCTGCTTTAGCATACTACGAAAATGGCACTCAAGAGCTTCGGGATCTGGCATGGTCTTTCTTCCGATCTATCGACACGAACGGTGACGGTCATATCAGCTGCTTGGAGTTCAATGACTTCCTCCAGCAAAGCGGCTACAACTGGATTATTAACGACCCTAACTTCTTCAAACTACTCGACCGCAATGGCGATGGCGGGTTGGATTTTGGAGAAGTTATCACTTTCTACTACATCATTAAAACGAGGTACATCCGATGCCAAGGGTACCACTGCGGCGTACACCTCTGCGGTTTGTATTTCACTTGCGTTGCTTGCTTTGATGGGGTTCATGAGCATCGCCCTACGTTTGATCTATGTCCTGCCTGCTACAGCAAGCGAAATTACTATCACCCGTACCAGAACCACACTTACTTCTTGGATAATCATGTACTGCTGCGCTCCAAACGAGGCCTCTCTCCCTATGCTCGACCGGATCTCAGCATGGTACCTAATTATATTACATTCTCTATCAAATTTATGCAGGATAAATCAATAATCTGCATTCCATAACTTCCATATATGTGTGATAGCTCGTCAAGTACATATATGATATATCCATTCAGCTCAAAACGCTCATAATATCAAGTTGCTGATTTTCATCAAGTGTCTGTACAAGCATACTTCTGCCTAATCTCTTGAGTCTTTGACAATGCGGTTGGTATACAATGCAGGCATTCACTCCACCCCCGACTCCAGCGGTTTACAATAATACAGTTTACAATATCAATTACTGCATTGCTGCTGCACCTCAAAGGGTGAGTACTGTTGATCTTGTCACATGATTTCAACACAAAAGCAATGTGGTTGTTACATCGATCGCACACTTGATTCTGATCTAGATATTAGATTGATGATTTCTTTTTTAAATCTTTACTTCTATTATATATTTGCAGAATAGTTGGTTCCAAGCATTTCGGGCGTTTGATATTGCTCTTACTGCTGCAAGTGCGACTGCTGCGGTTACTAATTGTACAATCATGTAATGTAATTTCAAGAAATGGTTTATTGTTGGAGTTCAAATTCGGTGTCTCTCTGGTGATATCAGATTACCCGAAAATGAAAATATGGAGAATTGATTACGGATTCACGGACAGCCATTGGAGGATTTGATTCCGCCATTTCTTGTCTCAAGGTAGCTAGAGAGCTGGAGATGTAAAGAACAATACTTCTCCTTCGGCCTCAGTGAATCCATGTCACCAAAGATATAGAAAGTTAATTTCCTTATTAATTTTTGTATTTAAAGCAGATAGATGTTTTAGATTCATGGTATAATTACAGTTGAGCTTCATCGTTCATTATTGAAGTATATATATCTTCCTGTCCTGTCCTCTTTACATGCATATGGTGAGCTTAAATCGATCTCTTGTTTTTCTCCAAATAAATGACAAGAGTTTCGAATGAACACCCTAATTAAGATGGCCGTCGACATATCTGAACGATATCTATATATGAAGGCCAAGTACGTACGTTGAAGCTGCTAGAGAAACAAAATATAGAAAGTGAGATACCAAAGAGGTAGTTTTATTGAATGTGGAAGTTGAGGGAGTGCGGTGTCGACTTCCCTAGCGATATGATCGATGTAATAGTAGTAATGTAGTATAGTACATATCTGCACCAGGTTGCTGATATTATATGAAGGATGCGCAATCTTGATGACATGGCACCTATGCCAGCTTGTTGGATTACACAGAATAGTGTATTAGGCATGGCACCTATGCAGCTATGCCAGCTTGTTGGATTAAATGAATGATATATACACCCAACACTACAAAACCTAATCCAACCGGTACTTGTTTGGCAATCTCTGTCGTATACTTTTTAGACTGACATTAACTTGAAGGAGAAGTCTCACTTATGTGGTGGAGTTCTGCATAAATGTTTAGCTAGTACGTAAAAGGTGATGCATGGATAAATGTCATTTGCAATTGGCTGTCTGCATCTTTAATACATCATTTTGAATGAATACAGTCATTTCAACAAAAGTTAGGACCACAGATTTGTAAATGTCATATGTTCATTCCACATTTGTTTGTTTACAACAGTATTTCAAGAATCAGTTCCTGAATCTGTATCTGAATCCGATTCTTCCTCTGATTGCCATTCAGCCGGTCTCATCCTGTTCATGTTGGCTTCTAATGGAGGAAGTCCATCATCATCACTAGAGTCATCCTCATTGTCATTCGCATTCCCTTCTTGCTTGGAGGTGTGTCCCTTCAGACTTCCACATGGTTCTTCTGAGACCGTGGATTTGAAGATTTCAGGCCTACAATCAGATAGCCAAAAAAATGTAAGAACTGAAATACCAGCAAAGAAGAGCAGAGACATTGAGAGAATCAAGGGAAGACATATCTGAAATGAAAGAGGAAAAAAGAAGTGCACCACTAGGATGCCAATTCAATTGAACTATACTTCCTATAGCTACCGTATACGATCCTTAATATAATTACAGGTTAGGCAGAGAAACCACGTCATCATACAGGACTAAAGAGACCTTTTTTACTGCACATACTCTCACCAGTGAAAACTAACACCCTTAGTCTCTTAATGTATGAATTAAAGTAAAACTGAGTTTTCTACTGGAACACTTACAAGTTTGATATGCAGCAAAAGAAAGACCACCAAAATACTTCACATGCCATCGTAATATGAAAATTTTCATGCTACAAGCTGCATTTTACATGGCGGCATATACCCAAGTCACAATTAGTAATGAATCAATGATGCAACAAAAAATTTGGTCAGATAGTGGCACATGACATGGTTTTGCTGATTTAAAACTCATTTTGAGCAGTAAATAGAACACTCACCATTCTGGTGATTTCCGAAGTGCACGAACTTGTTCGAAAAACAGAACTTGAGAAACAATACAAGCCACTTTACCGCCTGATTCAATAACCTTGTCCTTCTCACTTGCATCAACCACAACAAAGCTCCCCGCCCAATGAAAAAAAAAAGTAACATAAAACATTGCCTTTCTGGGTACATCGGCACTAAAACCTTAAAACTAGTTCAGCTTTTGGGAACAAACCTTGTTTTATCCACATGCTCTTCGAAAACTTAGCCGGAAACAACGCCAAATATTTCTCTCCTTTTGCATCCATTACCTTCCGAGCAAGTAGATACACAATCAAACTCAAGCTAAGCATGGATTAACACATTGCCAAATCTCAATCGACTTCAATTTATCCTCATCCAGTCCACAAATTCAAGAACAAGCACAATATTTGAAGACACCAAACTGGAAATTGGGTTTTCCGATTTTCACTAAATCCCCTTATTTATAACAGTATGTAAATTCATATAGTCATATTCAAGCAACTCAGAGCTATCGATACAAACACACAGATAGCAAGGTAGAGATGAACTTCTTTTCATTTGTCATCCCATTTTGTTTGCAACCATAGACCTTAAATAACCAGATTTTGGGAAGCAAATCTTCAACGGCATTGCAACCAAATAGTGGTAAATGTCAAACTGTGATTTCACCGAAGCTGATGAAATGAATCTGAAAGTTAAGTGACTAAACAGAAAAAGGAAGACTCATGCTTTCAGTTTCTTTCTGTTCAAAGCCATAAACTTGATCAGTTACTAAAGAAGAAAAAGGTAAAGTCACACAGAGAAACATATGGTTCTGAAGCTGATTCCACGTATGAAAAACAGAGAAAATGGAGAACAAATCCATAACACAAATAACATAGAATGTAAAACAAAAAACAGTCTTCATCTTTTCATGAACTTTCTGCTCAATCAAAACGTAACCCAAAATGAGCCAAACCCAGTTCCAAAGACAACACAAATGCCTCAAAGATTGAACTTTTCCAAAGAAAAAGAACCCAAAAACATAAACTTTGATCCAATAACATAAAAAAAATAATAATAATAAATAAATAAAAGATAACCCAATCTCTTCAGAGAAGAAAGATGAGACCTGGACTTGAGAATGAGAGCTGCGTTGTAAGAATCCAAAGTTCAGAAATTGACCCTAACAAACCAAAGCATCAATCTTTACAAACCAAGCTGCAGATTTGACAAACTTAACTTCTTGATTACCTCAATGAGATTGGAACCACGTAGAGAAAGCACTTGCATTATAGAATGGCCATCGCTGAGTGTCAAGCTCTGCTCCTCCACGGCCCTCTTCAGATTCTTCCTTCCTCCTTTCATTGATTCTCTGTATATTCTATCAATTTTGGGAGTTCAACAAAACAACTTGGATGCAAAAATGAGCTGAAAATTACTGAAACAAAATCAAATTTAGATTCTTTAACACATCTCAAAATTACTGAAAATTTGAAGCAGGTGAGAAATACATAGTCTAGCTTCGATTCAAGCAGTGTTTAAGAGAAAATTTTCAATGGAGAAGAAATCCTTAAGTTAGAGGTGAGCCCTAATCTGAGTAAAGATTCGAACTTGAAGCCAAAATCGAGGACCCAAAATTACCTGAAGATGAAGAAGAAGAAGAGAGGGCAATGAACTCAGCTGCTGTGAATTTTAGGGTCCGTTTGGCGCGAGGTATAAAACCTAAAACCCTAAAATAACCAAATTCAGAGCCAGCCAAACGTAACGAAATGTCGCTTTTTAACAGAGACGACAATCATGTGGGCTAGGCGAAGACGAGGTGTGGCTAGGCAGTGACATGTAGCGTTGGGTTCTTTTGTTAAAGATTTGAATGAGTGTCAGAATTGTAATATCTTAAGTCAGTACATCGGCGTTTTCGGGTAACTTTGGGTCGTGCACATCTCTTTGATTCTTGATTCTTTCAAGTACTCCAAAGTGAATCGGCTAAATCGATCAAGTGTGTAATCCTTGACAACTAGGTATCTACAAAAAAGAGGGGGGTAAAACTGTAATTTAAAAGGTGATGGCAGAGCTGTAATTATGATGTAAATGGGGACAGAATCATCATTTCCAAAAAGAGGGACCTAGTTGTCAAGGATTACACAATCGATCGATCGATCGATTTAGCCGATTCACTTTGGAGTACTTGAAAGAATCAAAGAGAAGATGTGCACGACCCAAAGTAACCTAAAAACGCCCATGTACCGACTTAAGATTTTACAATTCTGACACTCATTCAAATCTTTAACAAAAGAACCCAACGTTACCTGTCACCGCCTAGCCACTACACCTCGTCTCCGCCTAGCCCACACGATTGTCGTTTCTCTTAAAAAGCGACATGTCGTTACGTTTGGCTGGCTCTGAATTTGGTTATTTTAGGGTTTTAGGTTTATACCTTGTGCCAAAACGGAGGGGGAGAGAGAGAGAGAGAGAGAGAGATCGTCTTAGAAAAGGAAGGGGGAAAACTGTAATTTAAAGAGAGATGACATGACTATAATTATGATGTAAATAAGGACATAATAATCATTTCGCGAGGGCTTTTAAACAGTGCGGCTGCTGCACCTTCAATCGTCTCTCAAAAGAAGAGGGGTAAAACTGTAATTTAAAGAGAGATGACATGACTATAATTATGATGTAAATAAGGACATAATCATCATTTCGCGAGAGCTTTTAAACAGTGTGGCTGCTGCACCTTCTTTACTATATAGGGAAATAACAGCACGCAATGAGGAGATTAATCTCACTGCAAAGTGTACACGAGCTAGTATGATATCTTATTTTTTTATTAATTTTTTTAAAAATTTATCTCTGAGTATGACTCCGAATTTAATCTCCCGCATGCATGATGGACTCTTGGCTTGGTCTCTAAAACTAGGAGATCGATCAGATAATCTCAGTGACCACTTCAATGTTCACTAACTCGATCCCCCTCTTTTGTGGGTAGTGCATGCATCAAATCAATCACGCTCCCTGTAACAGTCTCATTACCTCCGGCAAGACTCTAGCTTGGATCAAAACCTGTGCTGCAAATTTACGGTAACAAACTTTTGCTGCAGCAAATTCGTTTGCAAAACTTGCATCCAGTCAATAGCTAGCCTTGGCAGTTTGGCTACCTACCAACATGGCAACATGTACTAATATATATAAATATTCCTGCGATAATTATTAAGAGATAATTAATAGCTCTAAATTAATATGGTTTCCAACTTGGCCTGTGATCATGATCGATTAATGCCTTGTATGAGTTTCAGCACAAACGACTCACTCAACGCAAGCATATCGATCAATGGACTTTCTGGGTGAGATGAAGGACTTGACTTGATACAAATAGCTATCAATTATGTTAACTCTCAGTATAGGTATATATTATTAATGTTTCTGTCCTGGACTGTTTCTTCTAGTTTTTATTTCAGGACTAAGTAACATGCATTTCCAATTAGTTAATGTTTTTGTGAAACCAGAAAGTCTCTGTGACTCAAATATGTCAACTACTTCGATCTGGATGCTTCCTTGCGCTAACAGGTTTCTGTCATAATTAACCTAACACTGCTTTCATCGATCCAGAAAATTCGATCCATATATATACACAGTTACACACAAACACTACCAAACCAGATTGATGATCAGTATATCTTATTTTGGGTTGTCAATCAATTAAAGACCAAGCTAGCTTGCATATCAAGCAGCTGGTATTGTTCTATCTAGCAGCTAGATAGCTATATGGCAATGGAAGAACTACATGCTGCTGCTTTGGCATACTACGACAATGGCACGCAACAGCTTCGGGATCTGGCAGGGTCTTTCTTCCGATCTATGGACACCAACGATGACGGTAAAATCAGCTGCTCGGAGTTCAACGAATTCCTCCAGCAAAGTGGCTACAACTGGATAATTAACGACCCTAACTTCTTCAAAAGGCTCGATCGTAACGGCGATGGTGGATTGGATTTTGGGGAAGTTCTCACTTTCTACTACATCATTAAAACGAGGTACATCCGATGCCAAGGGTACCACTGCGGCGTACACCTCTGCGGTTTGTATTTCACTTGCGTTGCTTGCTTTGATGGGGCTCATGAGCATCGCTCTACATTTGATCTATGCGCTACCTGCTATCGCAATCGGAATTACTATCACCACCAGCACCACACTTACTTCTTGGATAATCATGTATTGCTGCGCTCCAAACGAGGCCTTTCTCCGTATGCTCAACCAGATCTCAACATGGTATATATACCTAATTATGTTACATTCTCTATCACATTTATGCGAGAACTAATTAACAATTTGCATTATATACCTAGAGCTTCAGTTTGCGCTTTTCATCAAGTTCTTCTTTAATTTCAGAGATTATAAAGTACTTATCATTAAGTTCTTCTTTCAGAGATAAAAGATTTTAAGAAGGGTAATCTAGAAAATGAATGTTCGACTCACTGCAGGAAGGATGAACGTTGCTAGGGTTTCTCTTCTATATATAGATATGAAGCTTAATTGTCATGTTGCTAATTCTCATTACGAGCTTACTTATTTTGCCTAATTCGTTGATGTTGGAGTTGTGCTGAAAATATGCAGGCAATAACTCCACCTCCGCCTCCAGCAGTTTACAATAATATCAATTACTACATTGCTGCTGCACCTGAAAGGGTGAGTGCTGTTGATTTTATAACATAATTTCAACACAAAAACAAACTGACTTTTATATCGTGCAATTTACACGGGTAGAATTATATATATGTGATTGTTAATTTTTATTAATTTTTATTTTTTTTGTATATGTATTTGCAGCATAGTTGGTTCCAAGTATTTCGCGTGTTTGAGATGGCTCTTGCTGCTGCAAGTGTGGCTGCTAATTGTACAATCATGTAGTGTCACTCATTACAAAAGAAGAGTTTATTGTTTGGAGTTTATATTCGGTGTCTGTCTCTGATGCAGGGATGCCAACAGATTACCCGAAAATGAATGGATGGAGAATTGATCAGGCACTTTCCCTTCCACTTCAATGACTCCATATGTAACCAAAGATAAATTAATTAAAAGAGACTTCTTGTTCCATTTCCTTTGATATCTTTTCGTTACTTAGAGCAGATCGATGTTCACGATTCATGATTGTAATTGCAATCGAGCTTCATCGTTTCAGCTTCTTTATGATTGAAGTCTATATTAATCTTCATGTTCTGCCCTAGCCCTATTTCCTTTTTTGTTTCAATCAAGCAACTGAGCAAGCGTGCTTGGTTTCTCCAGACAAAGGGACAACAATCTTAAAAAATACACTGTGTACGTACATATACGTATTTTACTCTCATATCCCCGAACTAATAACACCCAAAGATAGATGGCCGTCGATGGATACATAGCTGAACGATCTCTCCAGCCTCCTCTTATGCTAGCTGAAGGTCTGATAGCTAGCTTGTGAGTTGAAGCTAGGGAAACAAATATAGAAAGTAATATATATACAGAAGACGTACGTATATTGAATGGGGAAGTCGAGTCAGTGGGTGTCGACTTCCCTGATAAACTTTGAGAAATTAACATGCATCTTTAATTATCTCTAAATTCAAAATTTCAAATATAGAGAAAACTCTATTGCTAGCTATTTATTTTCTTAATCAACCCTATAAAACGATAAGTAAGGGTTTATGCAGTATCAAGAATAAGTAAACCCTATATATATACGGAAACGATGTGGAGCGCATGTTCGTAGTGTGCACGAATCTCCGTTCGCCACCGTCCAACGCCGACGACGGCGCGTCTCTACCCCAGCGGACTCTAGCAGTGTCCCCGATCACTTTCTTTTCCCGACGATCCCCGGCAAGGCCGCCGAATTTCAGTTTCCGGCGAGATCGACTTTATTTGAAGTTTTTGGGTGATCTTGCCTGAAAACTGGAATTCGACGGACTCGCCGGGGAGGGAAAATGATCGGGGACGCTGCTGGAGTCTGCTGGGGTGGAGACGCGCCGTCATCGGCGCCGGACAGTGGCGAACGGAGCTCCGTGCGCGCTTACGCACGCACGTGCGCTTCATATCCGGCCTATATATATATGTATATATATATACCCTTGAAAAATAGATCGAGTTATATATAAGTAGAGAAATTAGATAGTGACCTGAATTAAAAATTGCGGCTGCTGGCCAGCTATTGCACTAAATAAAGTGAATTATTGTGCTCTTGTTAGTTAATTCCCAACTTGGAAAAAAAGAAAGAAAGGAAAACTCAACTATTTGAATCAATCATCCGTTGCCGAAAGCTAGCTATTGTTCGTAGTATGTGTCCTTTGGGTGAGAACAAAGAGTTGATTTTGGTTAGTTTTGGTTGAGAACTAGTTGACTTGACTTGATCAATGCAAAGTAGATAGCCATGAACTGATGAAAGAGTGTTTATCGAATTGAAAGAGCAGAAATGTAAAGGATCGGAATTGCATAGAAGGTTGAAGGTCTACATGTTGTATTCAATAGCTTATTGTGATGATCAAACAGTACACCTCATTCTCTGTCCCCTACGCGTCACGCCACAACGACTAACATTCCTCACTCAAGGACTACTCTAGCTACCAATAAGACTAAAATTTATGTTATTGCTATAATAATGAAGGGGATGAGATTTTTAATTTAATTTAGCTATATTGATGAAGGGATGATTAGTCTTTATTTTTATTTAATTTGAATATTGATGAATGAAGGGATTATGAGTTAAGCAGAAAAGGGGCTGGCCAGTTTTCCACACCAGATATTGATATATCATATCATATATAGTCAACTTCTTCCGGTTTAGGGTATATCATATCAAATTAGCTTAGTTTCTTCCCACTTTGGGTATATATAAATCTGCTAGCTATACCAGACCACATTAATTAAGTATATTCCTGCAAGCTATCTAGCTAGGGCAGAAATAGTTCTACATACAATTCCCATGGAAATAGAACAACTACACCCAGCGGCTTTAGCATACTACGAACATGGCAGTCCAGAACTTCAGCGTTTAGCATGGTCTTTCTTCCAATCCATGGACACAAACGGTGATCAACGGATCAGCTACTCCGAGTTCAGCGACTTTCTGGAACAAACCGGCCACAAATGGATTCTCAACGACCCGAACTTCTTCAAGAAGCTTGATCGCAACCGCGACGGTGGCCTGGATTTCGAGGAAGTGCTCACCTTCTACTACATCATCAAAACAAGGTGTGTCATTTGTCGAGGGTGTAGTGTGTACCTCTGCGGGTTGTACTTCACTTGTGTGGCGTGCTTTGATGGTGCTGATCACAAAACTTATGATCTTTGTGCTGTTTGCTATGGCAACTGGAATTTTAATCACCATCATTCATACTTTCTGGATAACCGGCCATATATTGCTACGAGCCGAAAGATGTACTCCTCCTCCTCCTTCCTGTCCAAGTCCGGTAAATATCAATTTGACTGTTTTAATTAAGTAGTTCATATATATACCACATCGATCTGTGGCAATCTTTCCTGAAATCATTTTGTTGATGAGAGGATAGTATTACATTCTTTTTCCTGTTATTTTTCATCTTTTTACAGTTAGTTATTCTTGGGAATCTTTTTCGAGTTAACTTACCAAAGAGCATGCACTACCAAACCACTTTTATATTTCTTCATTGCTTATATCTATTCCCAGAATTTATATTGATTCACATGTGCTTGGTAAAACAAAATTTCATTGTGTTGTTGTAACAAATAAAAAAAAGAACTAATTTTCATTGGGTTGATTTGGATTTGATATGATGATCATGATCTATATCTGATTGTTCTTCAGTACGTAGCTATAGGTTTTATTATCTCAGATAATAATAGATGGGAAGCATGCATATATAGATCGAGTTAAGAACTTCTAATTAGGATACATATGAGCTAGGGATATATATAGTTAACTACTCGATCTTTTGGCCGGGAGTTATGCATGTACAGGCCGGCAATCATTATATTTTGTGAACTCATTTGAGCTTTCTACTATTACTGATATTAATTTGGTTCCTATATATCTGACGATGTAGGCAATGACTCCACAGCCACAGAGTTCTACAGCAGTGGTTCATAACAGTTACTACGTTCAACCTATACCTCAAAGGGTGAGTACGTATATTTGAGTTCATCTCATTATAGACAGCCAGTGCATTGTCAAATTAGCATTATAAAGGACAGAAACTTGTTAAATTAATTTGCATACTTTTCTGCGGATATAAATAGTGTGAGTTTTCTTTTGTTTTTGTATAATTTCAGAGAAAATGGTACACAGCATTTCGTTTATTGGAGGCCGGTCTTGCTACAGAAAATTTGGTAACCACTGTTGCTAATTGTGCTATCATGTAACGCTACTACATATATATATATATATATATATATATATAAGTTTTGCATGTGGATGTGCACAAAGCATGTTGATGAGAATGTGAAATCTGTATCGTACATTGGAAAATATAACTTTCCAAAGACTTAATTTGAGACATAAAGATTTCGGAGTTTTCATTCAGTACTAGAAATCTTAGATGTGAATCATGTGGTGCAATCTGCCAATCTCCATGGAGAAGTGGTATTTTGCATATGTAGAAAACAATCAAGCTAGTTCGAACTTTTATTGAAGTAATCCAAGCTCCTACGTACATCACGTAATTTACAGATTTGCATGACTACGCGAGTTGATCACAATGGTATGGCTTCTCATCTAGTTTGCTAGAGCCTTGATATGGATGGAGTTTTAGCATTTTATATGAAGGATGAAGGACGGAAACTATATGTATAGTTGCAATATTTTGCTTGAATTTGTTCTGGATTGAAAAATTGCGTTAAAATACTCTTTCGATTCCTTTCGCTTAAATCTTGTTCAAGTTTTAGAAACCATAAGAATGCAGACATGCAGTGCTAATCTCGTTGGTGTTTATATAGGCTAACTAGCTATAAATTGATTTGCATGCATGGGTACAAATTTAAGGTATTCAGATCCCATCGTAAACTCGTTTGTTCGAAACCAAAGAAAAAAAAAAAAAAAAAAAAAACTAACGAGCACATCGACTTTGTTTTGCTTAACTTCAAAAATCTTGCACACTAGGCAAAGCCTGTATTTCATATTTTCCTGAAAAAAACTCAAAGCCTGTAAAATTTATTCACACATTTCGGTATAAATTCGTAAACCCTGCTTTCACTTCTCTAATCCTGACCAGAGCTTTAGCAGCTCCAACTCCTCCAAGCCTCCAACCATATATGGCTACTGCTTTCTCTCTCTACACCTCCTCCTCCTCCCGCCCCCGAATCTCCTGTTCTTCTTCTTCTTCGTCAAGCCCTATAGAAGTTCTTTCTTCAACACCAGCGACCAGAATACCAGATCGAACTTGACCGGCGCTGTCGCTGATCTACGGCTCTACGGTTTCTGGTAGAATCAATTTCTACCCAGCTTCTTGTCTTTTTTTTTTTTTTTGCTTAACCCAGTTCTAGCGCGTATACTGCACGCGCCGTGAAAAGAAACGTTGGTGATCCTTCACTGGGTGAACGGAAGAACCAAAGTGGTCACAACTCACAAGTCAATACACTTGTCGCGTCTTGTGTCAAGTGAAGAGTAGACATGATCCGCAGGTGAACACAACCCCATACCACCATAGTCTCGTTTGTCCTTTCACTTCTTCCAACACAAACTCGCCCCACTCCCCCATGTCACTTTTTTTCTTCTTCTTCTTCTGCTGCTTCCCGCCAGAAACTCTCAGCTTTCGCTGTTCGCAAAACCCCCTAAAACCCTAGACCATCAAATCCTCCAAAGACTTGTTTGTATACACCGCCTCGCTATGTATTGGCTGGCCGCTCGAAACGGCGTCGTTGCTCTCCCTCGCTGCCGTCCTCTTGCTCTGCTTCTTCGCCCCCCTCCCCGTAAATGCAGCTCCGTCGTTCCCTCTCCGATTCTCATGTACTCTCTCTCTCTCTCTACCACCATTGCTGTTTGTAGTCTTATGAAGTTTAATTTATAGTTTTGAGTGTGTAATTTTATTATGGGTTGAATAAAGTTTGATACTTTCTTTGTAAGTATAAGTAAAGTTCGATACTTTTTTGTTTTTGATGGAATAAGATTGCCTAAAGTGGAGTTTGGTTCATTCTACAAAGATTTTGAAAGATGGGTTGTGGGCTGTTTTGATTTTGATGTTGTCTTTTAGAAGTGTTGCATGTACGTAAATGGTAAAAGGATTTGGGAGCTAGATAATAAAGAAGGAAAAGAAAGAAAGAACTGAATTGAATTGAATCGAATCCGTCATTTCATTTTGAAAAGGGTTTGGAAGCAGAGGATATGTAGATCGTGTAAATTTTTAATTTTGATTTCATATTTGGTTCTGTCTTGTTGACAAGAATTTTGGTTGTTGTGCAAGTGTAAACAGTGGCCAGTTTCGGAGGATTCGTTGTTTCAAAGACCAGAAGGTTTTACGAGGAAGCAGAAAAACTACCAAGAAACTTAGTGCCTTGACTAATTTTGTGGATGAAAGAGCTCTTTCTAACATACTGTGGTGGAAGGAGGTATGGTACTACAGACTTTATCTAGTTACTTGGACAAGTTTTATTCTTTTGTTACAGGCTTTCATCAGGCATAAGGTTTCTAAGGTCATTGTTAATTTTTTTTTTGTCTCTCCAGAGGATGCATATGTGCAGGAAGCCTTCAACTGTCCAACTGGTGAAAAGGCTTGATTATTCTAATTTGCTTGGCTTGGATGTGAACTTAAAAAATGGGAGGTTAGATCCTCGTGTGCGCTTTCTCCTTTTGATATAGTTTACAACTATTCTTATGAAGTCTTTTTGCATAATGAACCCAATTTGTAATTTCTTCAAATTACACTGTTACTGTGGGGGTAAAAATGCCATTGATTGTTGTAACTGAAATGTTGTCAGGCTAGAAGGTCTAAACTGAGAAGACTTGGTCTGGTTACGGGTTTGTACATAGTTAAATTATCTGCTTTTTCATGCTAAGATAGTATGAGCTCTGTTTTGAATTATAATCATTGATGTCAAGAGATCCAACCCTCTTTCAAAATTTTGCTGAGTACCTTAAAAACTGTAGGTCTGTTTTCACAACTTGAAATCATGTTCAACTGTCTTTTAGTTTAACCTTCTTGATCTCAAGGGAGTGTTAAGAGATATGTATTGCGTGCTTACCTTCTGTGTATAACTTTATGTCCCATAGCTCATGTTTATTGATTTAAAACAAGTGGCAGCCATGGGCTAAATCTGTAGGTGGACAGGAACAAACTAATGTTCAAAACAAATTTGTTGAAAGGAAGTGCCAAATTAATTTTTCGTGAAAGTATCTTTGTTATACATATTAGTTAAGCTCAGTGGTCTTCAAAGAATACAGCTCATCACTTGTCAAATGAAAGGCTTGGATTTTGGTCTTAAAGGTATTGCGTCTTCTAGGGAACTACATTCTGATATAAACAATTTTCATGTTTACATTCCTGAATGGTCACTAAGAGTGCTTGCCACCTTCCTTGATGTTGGTGTTATTGGCTTTGTATGAATTAGAAACAAAAATGGCTGGTTGTCTGAATATAAAAAAATGATCCTTTTGTTTGCTTATTTGTAAAGTTTGCTGAGTAAAACTTCTTTGCTTTAGTCTGAAAGAGGGAACACTCAATTGGGAGATCTTGCAGTTCAAGTCAAAGTTTCCACGCGAAGTTTTGCTCTGCAGAGTATGCAACTAGTCTCTGTTAGCTCTCTTTGTTGTTAGAATTGGTGACAATACTTTCATCTTCAAGTATCATCGAGTTTCTTTTCAGATATCTTGATTTTTTAAAGTGTAGTGTCACTATGACTCCCCAATAGTCATCAACACTCTTTTTATTATTATTATTATTATTATTATTTTCCAATTCCTTTATATGTAACTTCATCATTTCAACTATCCATAATACTCTTTCTCATTGTAGTAGTCGAAAGGAAAAGGGGAGGGTACTATGGTTATCAAAAGGATAAAGTTATATAAAAAGAAAATAAGAATGAAGTGTAGAGTGACAATTTGGGAGTGTTGATAAGAATACCCTTTCATTAGATGTGTATCTATTCTAAGTTAGTGATGACAGAGTGTTAATACTGTTTTAATAATCTTTTTTTTTCTCCTCCAGGTCGGTGACTTTTATGAAGCCTTAGGAATAGATGCTTGTGTGTTGGTTGAATATGCAGGTTTGAATCCTTTTGGGGGTCTGCGTTCAGATAGTATCCCTAGAGCTGGTTGTCCAGTTGTGGTATGAACTCCATATAGTTCCTTACATTTTGTGTTTAGTTCCACTCACACATTCTGAATAGTTCATTTTCTTTCCTAATTGTTATAAATTGGTCACTGCGTAAATGGATCTTTAGTATGTATAACCATCTGCTTACTGTATTTGGACTCAATGCTTCCTTGCATATAATTTGCAGAATCTTCGACAAACTTTGGATGATCTGACAAGGAATGGGTTTTCAGTGGTGAGTATTGAATTTTCTGATATGTACTTTCCATTGTTATGGTTGTGGAATTCAAAATTGGAGTTTTAGCACCCATCTAATATATCCTATTTACTATTGTGGATATGCACTTCAACCTTTGCTTCTAGCCTCCATTATTTTGTGTTTCATTGGTGGACTGGAGGCTTTAATGCTCTAAATAGTATATGTCCCACCTGTGCAAAACTGAGGCATGCTGCAGTGGGTGTTCATCCCTGCATTTATCATTAGGTTTAGTATCGGCTTTAGCGCTGTATTATGCATTGATAATCTTATTTAGTCATATTTGTGTCATACATGCATATGTCAGAGATTATTTTATCATCAGTTTAATTTGTTTAATGTTTACATTTGGTTCATCTGTCCATGTAGTGCATAGTGGAAGAAGTTCTGGGTCCAACACAAGCGCGTTCCCGTAAAGGTCGTTTTATATCTGGGTAATTACTTGTCGGTAATTCTTGTTTTAACTTATATTTGATTTGTTAAATGGACTATATAAGAAAACTAAACACAAGTGCGTTCCCATATAATGTTTTTATTTTGAGAAGAAACAAAACATTTATAAGAAAACTACAGATATTTTGTTTGTTGTTTCTAGACTTTTCCTTCTAGTGATTGACATACTAATTTTATTGCTGTTCTACATAAAGGGTCACACACATATGTTCCAACTCTGAAGCATAGGTTGCTCTCTTCTGATTTGAAACTTTCAGTATGGGTGACGTTGAACATCCAAACATTCTCATTGGTCACATTTCCTTTCAAAACTCATCGGCACATGTTACTTCGTGGAAAATTCAAATAATGGTGTCCTCCAATTTTATGTTTTAAACAACATCTAGAATTTCATTGAAGTGAAAAGTAGATGTTCTCATATTGTCCATTATTTTTACATCTGAGGGTGTCATGTCATATAGGGTTAGAAAAATGGAGGTTTGACGTATGATAATTTCTAAAACCTGGAAGAAGTATTTGTTTTTGAATTTAGCGTTGAAAATACATGAGATGCATGAATTATATGTTATTCTTTTCATGACTGTTTCAGGCATGCACATCCTGGTAGTCCTTATGTTTTCGGACTTGTTGGGGTCGATCACGATCTTGACTTTCCAGAACCAATGCCTGTAGTTGGTATGAACATATTTCTTACATTTAAAAGTTATTCCAGTAGATATTACCTATAATCCTTTTTTAGTTTTTTTTATTTTTTATCTCATATTTATGTCTTTTTTTATATCATATATGCTAAAATATTAATTAGTAAGATGGTGTCACTTTATCAGTACTACAAGCTGATTTCTGTTCAGCATTGTAATCAATGGCTGTAAGATAATCAAAGATTAACTATGACGTGCTCATAAATTCTTGTGAAATATGTGGCAGGAATATCTCGTTCTGCAAGAGGTTACTGCATCAATTTTGTATTGGAAACCATGAAAACTTATTCGTCAGAGGATGGTTTGACTGAAGAGGCCTTGGTTGCTAAGCTCCGTACTTGTCGGTACCATCATTTATTCCTTCATGCATCATTGAGGAACAATTTCTCAGGTTATTTAAACTTCGTCCTATATGTTGAAAAATGTCCATACTATTATTTATTGGCTGTCGGTCTCTTGGTGTTGAAGTATGGGAACAGTATATAGTGTCTTTTTTTGTTGAGGCTTACACTTTTTCTGCCAACTGAAGTGTAAAACTGTTGGAATTGGTGCCTTTTGAGTATTTTTTTGTTAATGTATGCCTTTGAAGGTTGTCTGTTCTTGCAGATACTTTATGAAACCTTAACTACACCCAAAATAACTTTTGTGTGATCTATTTCTTCTCTCTCTTCAATCTGGATATGAAAATTTTATTTCTAGTCACTATATAGAGTCGGTATATCGTGCTCCTATAACTTTTTAGGTAATTTCTTGACTTATAATTACATCAAGAGGCTCCATTACAGGCACTTGTCGTTGGGGTGAATTTGGTGAGGGAGGCCTTCTATGGGGAGAATGTAATGGTAGGCATTTTGAATGGTTTGAAGGCAATCCTGTGTCTGACCTTTTGTCTAAGGTTAACATATCTCATTATCATTTGACTTATCCTACTTTTGTTTCAATAGCATATATGGTGAGATAAATGTGTAGATATGTAATAGGCTTCTGTTTTCACGTTGACCATTCGCAGGTTAGAGATTTATATGGTCTTGATAATGAAGTTACATTTAGGAATGTCACTGTGTCTTCGGAAAACAGACCCCAGCCTCTATCCCTAGGAACAGCAACTCAAATTGGTTAGTTTTCATCAGGCAGTTTAATATTATTTTCATGATATGAAGACATGTTCAAGTTTCAGTCTGGTATTGATCTGTCTTTTCATATTTCCAGGTGCCATACCAACAGAGGGAATACCTTGTTTGTTGAAGGTGTTGCTACCTTCGAATTGCTCAGGCCTACCTGCACTGTAAGTACAATTTGTATGTTTTCTGTTTTTGTTTATTTAAAACAGTATATAACACTATCTATTATTTGGGGTGGGGGGTTGGGGTTTGTGCGTGCATGCTCGTTTTTGTGTGCATGTGTATATATATTACCTATCACCACTATTTGATAATTTTATTTTACTCTTTCTTTTTGGTGAAGCTTTTTAATCTTTCAGTTGCTCATTCTGCGTTTTCACAGTATAATACTGTACGCCTGTGTGGCTGCTTGTGTACATTTTATTCTTGTACTTGTGCTTAGATTTTGTAGTTTCTGACTTCTCAGGTATGTTAGAGATCTTCTTCTTAATCCTCCTCCTTATGATATATCTTCCACAATTCAAGGTCAGTTGTGATATACTTTTTGTGTTGATCCTGTATTAGATTATCCTGTCCCTAAATAATATTTTACTTGATGGTCCTATGACAAGTGTTTTATTTTTTCTTTCCTTTGTTCTCGTAATTCAGCAACATGCAGACTTATGAGCAGTATTACTTGCTCGATTCCCGAGTTTACTTGTGTTTCCCCTGCAAAGGTAACATTCTCATCTTGTTAGTGAGTTTGGGGCTCAAAATCACATTCTTTTGCATTCCATCTTAGTACACCACATAAATGTATGAGAGTTAAAAAAAAAAAAAAATTATATGGTGATTGTTTATTTCATCTGCTAATTTCTACATGTACATAGATTATTTAGGAATAGGCTGCTGAAACACAAACTCATATCTATGCATTTATGTAGATGTCTCTCTTTTTGTGCTCATCTTTGCATACTCTAAAATCCTTATGTTTTATTTTTCCCAGCTGGTGAAACTTCTGGAACTCAGGGAGGCCAATCATATCGAGTTTTGCAGAATTAAAAATGTTCTTGATGAAATACTGCACATGCATAAAAATCCTGAGCTGGGTAAGATTCTGAAGTTGTTGATGGATCCTACATGGGTGGTGACTGGGCTGAAAATTGACTTCGAGACATTAGTAAGTGGAGCCAATTGGTTGGGTTAAGTTAATGTTTTATTTTTTCTTAGTTGTTCCTTGTTGACAACAGGAAAAATGTAAGTTAAGGAATACCATCTTCCAAACCTGATGAGGTTGATGCATGAGACCAGTGTTCAAGCTTTAATAATAACTATATATATATTTACCCTATCCATTATGTTGTTCCAGACAGTTCACTGGACACTAATATTTGCTGCTCATCAAAGTACAGGAAGTCGAATTCTATGTTTTTCCATCTTAGGCTACAAAGATTGTATAGCATGATCATGACACATTTCTATTTAGATCCATGAAACATCCCATAGCCAACATTAAACTGTCCTCATCTCATTCTTGGGGGCTTAAGTTTATTTTCATAACTTATTATACAAAAATTTCATTCCTAATTTCTTTATAGAGCATGCAGCTTTTGAAGAATTTGGTATATCTTCTAGTTTTATAATTTCAGAAACACATTACATACTATTTTGAGGGTTGAAGAGTTTATAACTTTCTTACTATGGTTCTAATTCATAAGTGTTAATTGAAATCATTGTTTTATATGGGCATAATACTAATTTGTTTCTGGCCAGGTTAATGAATGTGAATGTGCTTCTGATAGAATTGGTGAAATGATCTCTCTAGAAGGTGAACATGATCAAAACCTCAGTTCCTTTCATGTTGTTCCTAGCGATTTTTTCGAGGATATGGAGTGTTCTTGGAAAGGTCGTATAAAAAGAATCCATATAGAGGAGGCATTTGCAGAAGTGGAAAAGGCTGCTGAGGCGTTATCCATAGCAGTAAGTTTCCAGAATCAACTTTGCACGACAATGTTGCATGTCTAATTTGACTTTGAAGAACGCACTAAATTAAAATATTCTTTACCCATTGATTGATTCGTGTACTCAATATTTTGTGGCTATCGCTGGTTTGCTTGTTTGTGCTGTGTTTTGGCTCTTGTTATTTGTTAATATGCTTAAAGTTAAAGCAGATGATGGATCTGTCAAACTGCTTTGAACCTCTCTCTCTCTC
>NC_020494.1:4964062-4974156 GCF_000184155.1 Fragaria vesca subsp. vesca
TACTACTCTCTCTCTCTCTCTCTCTCACTCTCTCTCTCTCTCTCTTATAAGTATGAGCTGCTTATGCAGCATGAATGTTGGTCGGGCTATGCCCAACTTAATATGGTCCCTGATGCCATCTTCATAAAATTTATTGTAATCTGTTGCTTATTAGTGGTTTTTTGGTGCCTATTATTGACTTGACAGTAAAGATGTATACATACTGTTATGCACTTTGGTAGCATTTGATCCACAAATGATAAGTGTTGTTGCTTATTAGTGGTTTTTTGGTGCCTATTATTGACTTGACAGTAAAGATGTATACATACTGTTATAGCATTTGATCCACAAATGATAAGTGTTTCCAAGAAAATATGCTTTTGGAGAAAATTTCTTTTATTACCATGTCGTTAAGCCAATGATTTGTGTGCAAGTAGATAAAAAAAATGGCCTAAGCATGTTTTGGTATAATCTTATGCATCAGTGAATGGAAATAAGTATGTCTAGTATATACTTGTAGGATGTTCTGCAATCCATCTTATTAGAATCATTCTGTTATTAACTCTATCTTATATATGATTTGGTATTCTGTTGTCCCAGTAAAGGTAAACAGTTTATTTTTACTTTTGTGCTCCTAAGTCTCGTACTTTTTTGTACACGTGTTCACTTGGTCCCTGTGACCATGAATTTTGTGGTCACTCACCCTTGAATATAATATCAATGGTTGAAATTATTTTACTTAAAGTAATTGCATTCAACTCTATCCTTTGATATTAAATCCCATAGTGACTGATCACAAAATCCTTGGTCACCTTGATCAGTAGGTAAAGACCACTCTACAATTATCATGTTCAACCACCATAAACAAATACATTTTGCAGGTCACTGAAGATTTCGTGCCCATTCTATCTAGAATTAAGGCTACCTCAGCTCCACTTGGAGGCCCGAAGGGAGAAATATTATATGCGCGGGAACATGAAGCTGTTTGGTTTAAGGGAAAACGATTTGCCCCGACTGTTTGGGCTGGCACCCCTGGGGAAGAACAAATTAAACAGCTTAAACCTGCTATAGATTCAAAAGGTAGAAAGGTTGGAGAAGAGTGGTTTACTACAATGAAAGTGGAGGATGCTTTAACAAGGTGTGCAGCTATCCTGATAAGGGATTGGTGCTTCTTCTATTTGGACACCTATTTTGTAGTTCTGTCTAATAGTTTTATTTGCTCTTTCCTCTTCTAGGTACCATGAAGCAGGTGCAAAAGCAAAAACAAGGGTATTGGAGTTGTTGAGAGAACTTTCTTCTGACTTACAAGCAAAGATCAATATCCTTGTCTTCGCCTCAATGCTTCTAGTTATTGCGAAGGCATTATTTGCTCATGTGAGGTTGGTTTCTCTATGGCTTTGGAGAGCTTCTAATATTACTCATATGATCTAACGCAAGTATATATTATATATTTAATCTGTGAATGCTTCATTTCCCTGGAATGCGTCTTTTACATAGTTTCAGATTACATTTAGTCCCTTGTTGCAATGAGGTTGATTTCTTAGTTCTGCAAAAGTGCAGGAGGTTGTCAATGGATTAGAGAATTGCAGGTTTTTGACACTGTTAGTTGATGAAAGAAACACAAAAATGTTAGCTGTTAGCTAAGCGAAGGATTGATAAATTCCCAAGCTTGTTAGCAACATGTTAATTGTGAACCTTGTTTGCATCCATTCTTGACACTGTTAGTTGATGAAAGAAACACAAAAGTATTAGCTGTTAGCCAAGCGAAGGATTGATAATTCCCAAGCTTGTTAGCTGTTAGGAACATGTTAATTGCCAACCTTATTCGCATCCTTTTGGTTTAATTAAAAATTTTAGACCACAAGTAATCTCTAGTTCAAATCCAGACCACATGCTTAATGGTATGCATTGTTCTCTAATTTTGGGTGATTAATATGTGACAGTGAAGGGAGAAGAAGGAAATGGGTTTTTCCTGCCCTTGGAGAGTCCAGTTGGTCTGAGGTATATTGAAATCATCACGATGCCTTTGCCAAGTGTTTTTTCTTTTTCTTTTGGTGGACTGGCAGCTCCACATATACATTTCTTTATATATGGATGTCTAATGTAATAGCATTGGACGCAGAATGTGAAACCATTGAGGGGAGAAAATAGAATGGAGATAGTCGGTCTATCACCATACTGGTTGAATGTAGCAGAAGGCAGCGCTGTAAATAACACTGTGGATATGCAATCCTTGTTCCTTTTAACTGGCCCCAATGGTGGTGGTAAATCAAGTTTGCTACGATCAATTTGTGCTGCTGCATTACTTGGAGTTTGTGGGTTTATGGTGCCTGCGCAATCTGCCTCGATTCCTCATTTTGATTCTATTATGCTTCACATGAAATCTTATGACAGCCCTGCTGATGGGAAAAGTTCCTTTCAGGTACGTTATTTTTTTTGAAAGTAACGTTCCTTTCAGGTACGTTATTATCCTATGCTATCTTTTAGTTGCCTATCATCAGGAAGCAATGTGGTACCTTTTTGCTAGGTCCAGTTGTTCCTAATTCACTAAGTGTTTCATGCTGGCAACAAGCACGATAATAGTTATGGCACTGCCTACTGCTCATCTAACCCAGATTATGTTTCAGGTGGAAATGGCAGAAATTCGGTCTATTGTTTCTGGAGCCACTAAAAGAAGCCTCATACTTGTAGATGAAATTTGTCGAGGAACAGAAACAGCTAAGGGAACATGTATTGCTGGTAGTATTGTTGAAACTCTTGATGCAATAGGATGTCTAGGTATCATATCTACTCACTTGCATGGGATATTTAGCTTGCCTCTTAATACAAAGAATACGGTGCACAAAGCAATGGGAACTGTATATGTTGATGGACAACCAAAACCAACCTGGAAACTGATGGACGGAATTTGTAGAGAAAGCCTTGCATTTGAAACGGCCAAGAGGGAAGGAATTCCTGAATCAATAATTGAAAGAGCTGAAGGTCTGTACCAATCAGTTTATGCGAATGAGGTGATCGGAGGAAAGATTGACACAAAACTAGAAGAGTTCTGTTCTACAGGTTTTAATAATTTTGATATGTCTTGTGCTCAATCAAGTAGTGGTAGAGTTGAAGCTGTCGATGGGACAGGGTCAGTGAACAATATGGAAGTCTTACAGAAGGAGGTTGAGAGTGCAATCACCTTGATTTGCCAAAAGACGCTGGTTGAGCTTGACAATGAAAAAGCATCAGGACTTGCTGATATACAGTGCGTTCCAATTCATGTCAGGGAACAACCACCTCCATCAACCGTAGGTGCTTCGTGTGTATATGTGATTTTCAGAGCCGATAGAAAACTATATGTTGGGCAGGTAAATTTTGTTGGCTTAAATTCTGTTCAGTTTCGAACTCAAAATATATTCAGCAAGTTTAGTATCAGGTTGCTCTTTACTAGATGTTGTAGTGGTTTGTTTGAGTCATTGGCTAAAACCTGGCCTAATATCCTGTTTATCATTTAAGTTTACTTTGCCAAGTATGCCCTGTCTTTTTTTTTTTTGCCAAGTATGCCCTGTCTAATGCATAGAATTTGTTATCATAGACGGATGATTTGGAAGGTCGAGTGCGCACACATCGTTCAAAGGAAGGAATGCAAAAGGTGTATTTCCTTTATTTCACTGTCCCAGGGAAGAGCTTGGCTTGCCAATTGGAGACTCTTCTCATCAACCAGCTCCCTAATCAGGGCTTTCATCTCAGTAATGTGGCTGATGGTAAGCATAGGAATTTTGGCACCTCCAACATTTCCTCCGAAGGTGTGACCGTTTGTCCATAAACCTTCTCCTGTTTCTTTCCGTACATTGATTAAAGGCGAGAGATGGTTAGCATTTCTGCAATCTGTATATGTATCAAATTGTAGTCGTGGCTGCAACAATTTTGTTTTTACTTAGTTGCTCCACTGATCTAGTTCATCTCCCCAGCAGAAGGGTGAAATCTTCGTGTAACTTACACCGATAATGTATTATGAATTAAATTCAGTTTACCTCCATGAGGATTGGGAGTAACTTCATGTTAATCTCTATATTTTCAATTTCATCAGTTTACTCCTCAAACTTTTGAATTTTTCTCAATCGTGACTAATGTTCTATATTCTGTTTAAATCAGACGTTAATTGCTGATGTTGATCTAATATCATGAGTTAAATTACGTTTGTACTCGAAGCTTAGAAAATTTTTAACTTAGTTAGGAATAAAAAGGAATGATTTTTTTATTTTTTTTCACTAGTTTTTTTGTCAAATGACAATTTTAACCTTAACAATGAGATCCGTATCTAGAATTAACGGTCAGAATATGAGAATTTGGTCACGGCAGACAGAAATTGAAGAGTTTAGGGGGGTAAACTGATGAAATTAAAAGTATCAGGATTAACATGAAGTCATCCCCAAACCACAAGAGGGATAAACTGAATTTAATTCATGTATTATTCATTCAATTTTCAATCTTTATCCTATCATCAATACTCATTATGTGTTGCCATTACATTTTTTCTGGCACTCGGTCGCATAAGCTTGCAGATTTTAGAATCTAGCTATGAGCTATAGTTGCATGATGTACAGTACATCACAATTAAACTAAGGAACTCTGTTAACATTACCATATAGCCGACTCTAGCTTCCATAGGCTTGGTTTTACAGAGCTATATATGTTCTGCAGTTGGGAGTTGGCTATGTAAATTTCCTCTGCATCGCAAGTTCACTTTCTTTAATTGTGAATGTAAATGATTCGTTTTCTAAATCTGGAATTGCTACCAACACGATGGTCGCTGGGGACCGTAATGCGTGAGGCAATCGCTTTATTACTCGGCTAATTAAGTTACAAACCCACGCTAACTTAAGTTCTTGACAAAAGGAAAAATAAAAATTAAGAAAGAAAACAGAACCAATTCCTACTGTTTCATTCGTTTGGTTCTACGCCACATATTTCTTTCATGTTGGCTTATAAAGCCATCATGTTAAATATGTACAACCTATCTTTTGAGCACAGAAATTGAAGAACACCGTGCATATAGCTCACTTAACCAAGACGCATCAAAAGAAAGCTCATCCCGCTCACTAAATTTTGCAGTCAACCGATTTAGTGAACGTAAATTGTTAATGATCTGATTCTGCGTTGTCAACAAAAAATGATATATCACATAGTAGAGCAGCAGACCGACGGCGAAAAAAGCTAACTTTGAGATCAAGCAGAACTCGTCGTTGTCACGCGAGTTGCAGTGCTTATGCTAGAAGCCAAAAGTTTTTATGGGTTTTTGTGTTGAGAAGGTAACCTCCATTTTGTCCCTTTTTCTGTACTGCTACACAAGTGCAGTTGCTGTTATCAATCAAATACTCTGCTGTGTCAATTGGTTTTGTCGCTCGCGACGATGCTCCAGGCAGCCTATATCTGTTAGAATAGGTACAATCCGAGAAAGAATTAGCAAATTGTATGTGATTGTGTAAATGTCCTAAAACTAATTCTCAAATGTAATGCTTATAAATAATTTGAAGGAATCACCTTCTCATTCTGTGATTAACGTTTATTATCAGATGTATGAAAATAATGAAATGTCTTGGGTAATTAATGTGTTGGTCTCGGGCCTCCGGCCGGCGAGAGGTCGTTAATTATGGCGGTTTCAAGAAACTATAATCAGCATATTAAGCCATAATTTTCTGGGAGATCCTTAATTACATGCATGCATGCACAGATGCGTACAATATTGGAAACGAAAGTGAAGCAAATATATGCAAAGAAGGTTGTGGAAAAACTTACCCTAAAAGAATTGTAGAAAGGCTCTTTCGTTGTCCTATAATCAGAACATCGATACCAAGAACTTTGGTTTGATCTAGAATAACGGTTGCTTTGTCTTTGCCTTCCGCCATCGCCTTCTTCTCAATCCGAACGCGAAGTTTTGGTTTGCAAAGCTTGCATGCACTTTTCATTTCTTCAAGAAATTCCACGTCCCCTCTTCCAAAGCTTCCTTCTACAGATGTGGTGGCGCCGGCACCGGCTCCGGCACGGGCACTGGCGCTGGTAGGGCCTGAATTCATGAGGCCGGGTTTCTTTAGGAACATGGAGATCGTGTTCCGCCACGAATTAGGGTTTTCAACATGGAAGAGGATCAATTCGTCATTGTCAACAACTGCTTGAGAAAGAGCATATTGGAGTGCACCTGCTGACTCTTGGGTTGGATCGGCCACCACCATTATTTTCCGACCTGGCGCTGCACTTCTTCCACCACCTACCATGACCCTCGTCGTCTGTCGGCACTACCATCAACCGCTACCTATTCCGGTTGCTGCAGCCGCCACCACATCCAATGTTTTCACGTACAGCTACAAATTGCAAAACCCATTGCCCATATTACTGCTTCTTGTTTATGCTTATTATTAGGATAGGCTGTTATACTCGTCCTTGAGACTCGGTCATATGACACCAAAGGCTCTTCAAGGAAACACTGAAATTTTACCGCTTATTGATAGCCTGTATTTTCTTTTCTTGGCATATGCATTTCAATTTCACCCATAGTACTCATTCATGCAAGTCTTGATACAGAGTAAGGCCTTCATCTAAAACATTAAGAAGAAGAAGAGTTATATATTGTACATATTCTGTCTCTAATAAGATTTAGATTACGTCTAGCGTATTGCTTGATTACCAAGCCTTACTGTACTCTATATAAACCAGTCTTAAACAATATTCATCTAGGAAATACAAAATCTAACAATGTAATCTTAGAAGATTTTGGACTTGATATGATGATTAATTTGAGGCATAGAGAGTTTATCCGATATAAGTCATCTAACATGAGTTGGCATGGATACACCATATATACTACCGAGGAGAGGAATATTACATGGGCCAGAAAGATGATGGAAGAATCAAAGTGGCACGAACTCCCAGTTGAAGTCCTAGAGTTGATCATGAACAAGATTGCTTCCATGGACATCCTCCGTTTCGAAGCAGTTTGTTCTTCTTGGAAATTAGCAGCAAAATCTTACGTTGCTTCCCCATATTACAATCCTTTGCCTCAAACTCCATGGCTCATGCTTCGTAATAATCAAGAAGATAAAAAAAGTTGGCGATTCTTTAGCCTTGAGGAGAAAAGGGTTTACACCATCAAGAACGTGTTCGAAGGCTTCCAAGATGATTGGTGCGTGGGTTCTTCCCATGGGTGGCTGCTGATTATGGACAGTAAAGCTGTCTTTAATCTTGTGAATCCGATTGCAAGAGCTACCATTGGACTCCCAGACATTCAGACTCTTCCTGAATTCACCACAAACTTTTCTGGAGATCATATTTTTAAAACTGCTGTTTCGTTGGACCCGTCTCGCAACAAAAACTTTGTCATGGCACTGTTAGCTACACGACCATCAAGACTTGCCTTCTACAAACATGAAGATAAAACATGGAAAAGCTTGGAACTGGGTAAAGTCTATGAGGATATTATATTCCACCATGGACAACTCTATGCATTGCGTTGGAACGGGGAAGTTGCAGTTTGGGACTTCAAGAAACCACTTCCTGTGAAAACCACGTACCTTCAAAACTCTGCATATGTAGGCTCGATTAGGGCTAGTTATTTGGTGGAGTCATTAGGTGACATTTTGCAAGTGCAGCGGATTTTACAAAAGGACATGTTTGGTGATTCCTACATAACATCGCACTTTCGGGTGTTTAGGATGAATATAACTACTGCAAACTGGGAGAGATTGGAAAGCTTGGGTGAGCGGATTTTATTTTGGGGTCGACATGGATCGATAACATCATCAGCTTTGGATTTTACAGAATTGAATGAAAACTCGATATATCATTATGATAACGGAACTAGTCATAATGTTGGAGCATACAGCCTAACACAAAAAAATATGGAGCCAGTTTACAAATTTGAGAAGTGGAGAACTGATCGAGTACCCTTCTGGATTGTTCCCGATCTTTGTTTAAGTTACAGTCCATAGCAATTTATTAGTATGTGGCAGAAGTATTTGCCATGTATCTATATTCTTTGAGCTAGTCTATAATTCTTGATCTTTTCTTAAAATTTTCATTCCCATAGTCGATTCCCATATAGTCTCAATACTCAAATTCCGGAATACTTATATTGCCCTAGTAATATTTTATGCGCCATCTCAACGACTTCAAAAATATTGCGCCGTAGCCCTAGCCCTAGCTTGTAGTTTTATCACATGAATCATATATAGTTCAGAGACTCCCTTTCTACTATCGCAATAACAATGGCCGATGATCAGAATTGTGGCACCAAAACAGAAGACAACAATGTCAATCAAAGTGGTCAGATCGTCTTGGAAGCAGTTCGTTCGTCTTGGAAGTATGCTGCAAACTCTTACATCGTTGCACCTTATTACAAGCCTTTGCCTCAATCTCCATGGCTCGTGCTTGGTAAGGGTAATCAAGAAGCTAGACAAGAGTTGCCGGTTTTTCAGTGTCGAAGAGAAAAGGGTATATACCATGAAAAACGTATTATTTGCAGGCTGTTGTGTAGGCTCATCACATGGGTGGCTGGTGATTATGAACAACGATTCAATCATGAATCTTTTAAACCCAGTTTCAGGAGAAAGCATTCAAGTCTCAGATATTCGAGCAGCTCGCGATCGATCTTGGTGGATTTTCCAACTTATCAAGTACTCATGTATTGAACGTTGTCCTTTCCTCGGATCCATCTCGTCTTCTTGACGATTCACACTACTATGGGAAACATTGCAACCTATAAGCATGAAGACAAAACATGGAGTAAACGTACTGCTCCTTAACCCTAACTTTGGAGAGATTGTATTTCAAAACGGCAAACCCTTTGCATTGTTGCACAATGATGCAGTTCAAGTTTTGGACTCATCAAACGAATCTTTCCATGATTAGACAACAACATATATGTTCAAATCGAGCTGGCCGAGCAATCCATCTGATGGTTAGTCGTGGCACTGCTCTTACTAAGGGGAGTTATCGGGTGAGCTTTTTCGCGTGACGAGGGTTGTGGTCAGGAGATCGGATGATAGGTACTTCAAGAATATTTCATATTTGTATTTTGAGCACCCTTTTGGATTGTTCCAGAACTCTAATCTTAATTTGTATGAGTACGTAACTGTCCATAGCAATTTATTAGTAAGTGGAATAATAATTTAATATATACATATACAAGTTAGTAATTTCAAACTGGAATGAAGCTAGCCATAATCGATCCCTAAGCTTTGAATCAAGTGCATGAACTCTCTAACTTGAGTACTTGACTGAGGTTCCTTAATCCAAAAGTAAGTAATAGCGTTTGAGTTGCAGTTATTGTCATCATACTAACCACTTTGTTCACCTTACTTTCTCTTCTCAGTTTCTTAATTACCTTACGTATAAATTTTTAATTTGAAGTTTACTTAGATCACTCATTTGCAAAACTGAAAATACTCATTTATTTTCAATATAATTTAGCTCCAATTTTTTTGTTTTTCTATTTATCTTCCTATTCATCTCTCTCAATTATTTTTGGGTCGTAGCTATTGAAACCCTACTAAGTACTAACCACTTAATTTGTTTACCCTACTGCTTTCTCTTCTCACCCTACATATAATTTTATATTTTGAAGTTTACTTATTTCACCCATTTGCAATACCGAAAATACCAATTTTCAATATGGGTTTAGCTCCATTTTTTTTTTCTATTTATCTTCATATGCATATCTCTCAATTATTTTTGGCATCCTCTTCGTCTCACAATCGATTAGTCTCACAAATGAAAAACATGAAACCAAAAATGAGATTATCTAATTTGCAGGCTCCAAGTAGCTAGGTTTCTAGGTCCAATCCATACAACCCCTCTACGTTTTAATTTCAATACTAAATTTACTTATCCAAATCTCAGAGAAAAGGGACAGCTGCAACAAACAGAGTGAAAAACATATAGTAACGCCACAAGAAGAAGAAAGAGAAGATAACACTATGGAAATGCAAAATGAAAAGTGGTAGAAGGTAGAGAGACTTTCGTCTTAAATGATGTCCTTTTCTCTTGAAGATCCTCCCCTTTCATTTTGTGGGAGGGTGCTTGACACCCAAATCGGTTACTACATAAGAGTTAATATCGCCTAATCCTTTATCTATTTA
>NC_020494.1:4974885-4976934 GCF_000184155.1 Fragaria vesca subsp. vesca
TGGGTATTTGTTAATCGGGTTACTTCTGGTTTTCTATATTTGTTGGATTTAATTTACATGTTGCTTAGATTAGTTCTATGAAAGGATGAGAAAATGATAGCAGATGATGCCTCTAACAAATTACATAATAGGATAGCAAGATGAGGAAAAGTAGATGAACGGATCTGGGTTGCAAAGTTTGGAAAGTGAGATCGATGAGGGAAGAAGATGAAACAGAGTTGGAATATAATTTGTTTCCATTAGAACCGTAAGATTTACTCACTAAACATCCAACGGCTGAGATTGAATGGTCCCTTTTTGTCCCTTAAATCGTATCCCGCAGGTGAGCAGCCCTGTATGAGTCACTCTCTACCAACCGATATTTGGTACAATTATCCGACTTGGGTTTATAGTGTTTTGTTTCTGTGTGTAGATTGTTCCAAAATTGGTTGCTTTAGAGGCTTTTCGTTATAATTTTTATTTTTTCTAAATACTAGATAAAGCACGTTGAATGGTATGATGCAGCTGTGGAGACTTGTTCTCAACCACATGGACAATCAAGGGGACTATATGGTCTGCAGAGGAGAGCTCAAGTTCATCATTATCTGGTGGATGGAAAATGATGGATGGAGACAGGACATTCTATGGATATCTAAGATTTTTTTAAGCGTATCAATTTGTAGTTAATATCCAAATTGAATTTCATAGAGAAAAATTGGATCACATCTCAATTTGTAAACAATTTTTTTGATTCTATAGACATAAATTGGATTAAAACTATATCAAAGAGCTGGCAGTCGAAAAAACGGCTATTGTTGAAGGCTTGTCTCAATGGATCGTAAGAGGTCATGTCCAAACGATTACTGTGGCTACACCTAATGTTGAAGATACAATTAGCACCATCCGATGAATGAAAGAGGGATATGAAACATACCTTGGTGTTCAAATTTTGGACCAGGCCGATATAATACATGTGTGTGTCACAACTTAAAAGTGACAGATGTAATACACATTACATGCGTTTTTCTTGTATTGATTTTCTTTTTGTATCAAAAGAATAATTAGATGAAAATGAGAATACGTGATGAGATGGATTATGAGTTTATAGTACGTACATAAGAAGAATTAGAAGGATACGGAGAAAAAGAATAATTGGATTCATACGTTTGAAAGTTATTTTGAATACTTTGATATTTTGAATTGTTTGTTAGATTTATTTCTATTAATTTAGATTTTTGGAAGTTGTAAAGTTGCGCTATTTACATTTGTATATATATTTTTTTGAGATAGTTGTTTTTGAGTTGTTGTATGGTTATGATGATAAGCCTCCAAGAGTTAAGTATGTTTTGAATTACAAGAGTTATGCTCTCAACCACATGGACAACCAAGGAAACTATGTGGTTTGCAGAGAAGAGCTCACACTCATCAACATTTGAGGACTTGAAAAAAATGGATGGAGACAGAACATTCTAAGGGATAACTGAACTTTTTAAAATTAATTTACGTGAAAGTAAACGGACATATAAGTGCTCTTCTAAATATGTTTATATTCAATGATTTAGGCATATCAGTTTCAAGTGAAAAAGTGTCAAAATGCCTTGAAAGAAAAACGAAAGGGGCAGTCGAAGCAAACGATGTGGAAAACATATCTCAACACCACAAGAAGAAGAAAGAGAAGAGAGACATTTCAAAAAGATGATGTGAAGAACAGATTCACACATCACTACCAAAAGAAAGGTTTTAGCCGATGAAAATAAAAAACCAGGCCGACGAATCATTTTTTCGTCTTTAGCTAATTAATATTTTCGTTGGCTATGGTCAACTTTAGCCGAGCGAAAGAATTTATTTCGTCAGCTAAAGTTCACAGACTATAGCCGACGACTTTAAACATTCTTTAGCCAACGAAATTAAAATTTCGTCGGCTAAAGTGTTTTATATTTGCAGATCTGGACAGCAGCTCATCTGGGAAAAAAAACGGGAGAAGAAAAAACAGGAGAAAAAGTTTTGGTGTTGTCGAAATCTGTCCATAATTAGTTTATGGAGCTATATATAGGTACGTACATGTGTATA
>NC_020494.1:4977843-4993571 GCF_000184155.1 Fragaria vesca subsp. vesca
CCAAATTCTGTCAAAACACAAAATTTCAAAATCTGTACAAATGCTTAATGCATTACAGACTTTACAGTCAATCAGCTTTTCATATCAACATTAGCTGCAAAAGTGCATAAACTGCATTCTCATCTCTCACAATTGCAAAAAATGAACTTGTAAATGAAATGGCAGTGCAACCATCAATCCATCATTCCATCATTCCATCAATCTATCATAAGTTCATAACTCATAAGTCATAACAGCAAGTTTAAAAATACAAATTCCAAACCTATATAGCCATAAACAACAACTACTCATAACAATGAAGGCATCTCAAAAAGCCATGTACACCGGCCTTGAACATAAGAGATCAAAAAAGTATGAAATCTGCAACATGTCAAACTGTCAAAGTTTGAAAATAGGCAACTATGCAAACCAACTGTCATAAACTCCCAGTCACAACTCACAAGTCACAAACATAAACTAAACTACTAAACAACATTTCAATGTTCCAATGGTTCCATAGCAAATTAAAGTTTCAAATGCAGATTGGTAACATAAATAAAAACAATCACCCAGTGTCACTATCACTACTGACTGAATAACAGCCGTATTGTGAAGAAGAAGACGACGACATCTTAAACAATCAAACCTGCATAAACACAAGTACACACGTACACAACCAGCACTTAAACAGTATTATTAAATCACAATCATTAACACAACCACAACTCCACAGACCACAATCATTAACTCAACCACAACTCCACAGTCATTAACAGTTTAACACAACCACAACTCCACAATCAAAGTCCAAAATCACAAATTCATAATCGATTGAGATAGAGTTAGAGATTCAAGAGGAAGAGAGGGAATGAGAGAAGAGAGATGGAAGCGAAGGCTTACCGGGGCGACTGAGGCGGAGAACGAGAGATGCGCGGACGCAGGAGAGGAAGAGACGCGCGGACGCCGGAGAGGAAGAGACTCGCGGAGGCCGGAGAGGAAGAGACGCGCGCAGGCCGGAGCCGGAGAGGAAGAGAGCTGCGGAGGCCGGATAGGAGGAGAGCCGCGGAGGCCGGAGAGGAAGAGAGGCGTGCGACTTCGTCTAGCCGAAAGGCAGAAAGGAAGAGCCGAAGAGAGGCGTCGTGAGTCGTGACCGTCGTCGTCTCGTCGAGACTCACAAGCAGAAGGGATTTGTCGATTAGAGAGGAACTGAGGAACAGAGGAAGTGAGGAACTGAGGAAGAGGGATTAGTTGGACTTACTGACTTAGGGCTTGACTAATCCTATGTGGTTGGACCTATGCTACTAGTATAAGCTTGCCAAAATTAACCAATCGCTGAATGACATATATGGACACCGGGCTTTCGAGCCTAAAATTGCAAGCAAATATAGGGACCGGGACCGGCCCGGGTACATCTGGGCCCGGCCCGAATGGACACCAACTGAACAAGGGACCGTCAAAAAACCCGGCCCGGCTCGATCGGGCCGGCCGGTCCGGTCTGGTTTTTTTTGCCAGCTCGGGTTTTTTGCCCACCCTTAGTTGGATGTATATATTGTTATGAGTTGATCCATTTTGTGTGTGTGTTGATCGATTTGATAATATATATGAAGTTGTTCATAAGTAGTAGATATATATATATATATATGTTAATTAATTTATAATATTGTGTTGATGGTATGAAGTTGTTGATGATGATTTTGTGATGATGTTGATATATATAATATTGTTACGTAATTATTAAGTATATATATATATATGTTAATTAATTTGTTATCAATTAGTTGTAGTACGTAGAATATATATATACTAAATGAATTGAAATTTTCTATATGGCATAGAATTTAATTAATAATTAGCTAGCGTTATACATATATATTTTGTTATATTTTCAGGATATGGATAAGAGTTGGATTTCGCTTTTAAAATGGGACAAAAGATATGGTAAATGAGTTATGAGTTTTTTGGAATATGCGCTGGCTAATGCTAGCGGGAATACAATTTTCTATTGCCCGTGCACGAAATGTCAGTGTCGCAGCGATATGCATCGATTTGCGATTGACAAAGTATGGCAGCACCTAAAGAGTAACGGGTTTTGGGAGAAGTACACATGTTGGTTATATCACGGTGAAACATCATCAGGGGGTTCGCATGATCATGGACAATTTTCTGAGACGGGCAGTACATCCAACGATTCAACAACGGCCTTCATCAACGACATGTTTCCTTATGAGAGCGGTGTATGCGCTCAAGGACAGTATATGTCTGAGCCTGTGCAGCCCTTCCCTAGAGCTGTCAACACTGCTGGTATTGACAAGTACAACAAACTGCTTGCTTTCCAACAGACCCCTGTGTACCCCGGTTGTCAGAAGATCGTTCTTGAAAGTGTGATGGACGTAATGAAGATGAAAGTTGAGACAAAATCAACCGTGAAGGCTGTTGATGATTATCTACAGTACACTGCTTCGATGCTACCCCACGGTCATCGTCTTCCTACCACTCATCATAAGGTCTGATGTATCCTGAAAGATCTTGGGCTTTTCTACATCAAGATCCATGCATGCAGATATGACTGCGTTCTCTTCTGGGGTAAAGATCCAGAAGGGAATGACCTTGGTGGCCTTGACGCATGTCCGGTATGTCACACTGACAGGTATAAGCTGACTCCTGCAGGCAATAGGAAACCTGTGAAGATACTTCGGTATTTCCCGTTGAGGGATAGACTGGAGCAGTTGTACATGTCTTCACACACGGCCGAAGCTATGAGATGGCACGCTGATAGGGAATTGCATGACGAAGATACCCTTATACACCCGGCTGACGGGGAGGCTTGGAAGCATATAGACAAGGAGTTTTCTCATTTTGCGTCAGAGGTCTGAAATGTGAGGCTCGGGCTCTCATCCGACGGGTTCAACCCTTTTTGGCAACATAAGTGTTCAATACAGTGTATGGCCGGTGATTTTGGTACCGTACAACCTTCCTCCATGGATGTGCATGAAGAAGGAATACAATAAGTTGAATTTGTTGATTCCAGGGCCCGGTTATCCAGGGAAGTGTCTCGATGTGTATTTGAGACCTTTGATTTAAGAGCTTAAGTTTTTGTGGGACGTTGGTCATCCCACTTATGACAAGTACATGCACGAGATGTTCCAGATGCATGTCATGGTTGTTGGTACCATCAGTGATTTTCCTACCTGTGGGATGTTGTCGGGCAACGTTGTTAGAGGATACAAGGCTTGTCTAGAGTGCCTTAGCGATGAGGGGAGCAGCAGTCATTGCAACAAGATATGCAAATTGGGTCACCGTACTCTCCTTCCATATGATCACGAATGGCGGCTCGATGCACAAGCATTTGATGGGACCGTAGAAAACGGTGTGCCTCCTAGAAGATGGACGGGGGAAGAAATTTTAGCAGTGCTTAATGAGTACGATTTTGGGCAGCTCAGCAATCATCCCAATATTGTGGCGGCAATACCTGAAAGACCCGACATGTACAAATTCTGGACACATAAGAGCATATTCTGGGAACTCCCAAACTGGAGTAAGTTGTTGATCAGGCACTACCTAGATGTGATGCACATAGAAAAGAATGTTTGCGACAGTGTGGTGGGCACAGTGCTGAACTTGGAGGGGAAGGCGAAAGATGGTCCTAAGGCACGCATTGATCTAAAAAAAATGCAATTAAGAAGACATCTGTGGTTGAAAGAAAGGAAGAAAAAAATGCCTCAAGCTCCTTACACCATGAAGCCTCACCAGAAGAACGTAATTTCAAAGTGGATGAGTTGTGTGAAGTATCATTCAGGCTATGCAGAAAATATAGCCCGATGTGTGAACTTCCGGGACAATAAGATGTACGGGTTGAAGAGTCATGACTGTCATATTCTGCTACAACGTCTCTTCCCTGTTTTCATTCGACCGTTCTTTCCCCGTCAGGTGGTGGAGCCGTTAGTAGCGTTGGCAAGATTCTTCCCGAAGTTATGCACACGGGAAGTGAAAAAATCTAACCTCCGGGAAATACAAGAGGACATCATTTATATCATGTGTAAATTTGAGAGGATATTTCCTCCAAATTTTTTTGACATCATGCCTCACCTGATGATCCATCTTCCCGAGCAATTGTTGCTTACCGGTCCAGTACACTACACTTGGATGTATCCCATGGAAATGTACGTTTTTTACACATGAATTCCTCAATATACATGTTCAATAATCATAACACTTTGCAACTTGATTTATAGGCAACTTGGAGACTACAAAGATTATGTGGCTAATAAATCCGCGCCTGAAGGATGTATAGCTGAAGCATATATTGCGCACGAGTGCGTCACCTACATGAAATTGTATTTAGGAAGCGTTGAAGGAAACTCCGCAAACCATACCGGTAGATGTACCGAAGTTCAATCTTTCTATACTCTCCAGTGATGTTGAAGTTTATGGAATTTTGTCAGACTCCTACAAGTTGCAACCACATGAGCTAGTCATTGCCCACTGGTGGGTATTGATTAACTGTCCAGAAGTTGAATATTAGAAAGACATCCATCTATATTGTCCAGACATTCAAGGTGATCTCGAGTACCACAACAGGGAGTTCGCAAACTATTTTGGCGGCTGGGTACGTAATTCAATATTTATGTACGTGTTTATGTTTATTGTATAATTATCCATATTTACAGTTAAATGGTTGGTTGCAGATGAATCATATTCAATTTGATGGTCACCCAAATTGGTTGCACGAACTAAGACTTATAGCGATGAAGCCGATAATGTCAAGAGTTTATCCGATGTGCAAGGTGAATGGCGTGCAATTTATATGTGAACAGAGAGACAGCAGACGGAGAACACAGAATTCTGGGGTGATGACGCATGGTGGGCGGAATTGAGTTGACTATTACGGTGTTCTCCATTCAGTGGTGGAACTCGTTTATGGGCAAGGCATGACAGTGCACCTCTTCAAGTGTAGATGGTTTGATACTAGGCCGCAGAGCATGAAAACCGATCAGTACGGAATATTATCGGTGAACACTGCTACAAGTTGTTACGAAAATGACCCGTTCGTTTTTACCACATCAGTAAAACAAATGTTTTATCTTGATGACCTTGCTAAGGGTGACGCGTGGAAAGTAGTCAACCTTGTGCACCCTCGAAACATTTACCGGGCGGCTACACTTGGAGAGGCCGAAGACGAGGAAGGGTGACGCGTGGAAAGTAGTCAACCTTGTGCACCCTCGAAACATTTACCGGGCGGCTACACTTGGAGAGGCCGAAGACGAGGAAGAAAATGTTGTGTATCAAGAGCCCAACACAATAGGTATTCCTAACTCCTCTACCGTTCGCCTTAATAATTTTAAAGCGGGTCGTTCGGTGCGAATTCGTGATGAAAAGTCATGGCTTATTGATGTTGATCCAAATCAAGAAACAGACGAAGACTCTGGCGATGAGGAAATGCATAGATTACCAGAAATTAATTCTGACACCGAAGAAGACTCATCGGATGATTCCGATTACGAGCCTTAGTTTTAATTTAGAGGACGTAATACATTAATTTGTAATAAAAAAGAATGTAGTACCTTTATAGTTTACATATGTTGAATTCATATTTCTGTTATTTTATATGAATTTTGGTGATATATGAACATGAAGTGAATATGGTTTACATTAAACCTTCAGTTTTTTTAATGTATTTTTTATACTTTAGCCGACGAAATACATCATAATTCGTCGGCCTAAACCATCTTAGCCGACGAATTATAGTATATTTCGTCGGCTAAAACCATCTTAGCTGACAAATTATATTATAAGTCATCGGTTAAGATCAGTTTAGCCGACGAATACCCTAATCTTTCGTCGGCTTTATTTATTTTTTTATTTTATTTTTACATAATATAGCCGATGAATATATTAGGGTATTCGTCGGCTAAACCCTAAAATTTTTCTATTGCATACTATAGCTCCATCTTCGGTGGTTATTTTCCGTAAAATTTTTATACGACTTGTTGCGTCTCATCAATTTGAAACTATTTTCAGTTGAAGGTCCGGCCAAAATACGAAATTTAGACGGTCCAACGACCTTTTCCGTGCATTTAGGGGTTTGATTTACGGGATTGACCGTCTGGATCGAGCCCTTAACCTTGTCGGATCAAGTTGAATTTTTGCCCATACATGTATTTTGTCATGATGGTCAGATCTGACGGTCGGATTTGCGTTTCTCAAGTTTGATCATCACAATCACAACATGCCTACTAATGTTGTATAACTTGTTTACTAAGTGTTAAGTAAATATTCCGTTTCAAAAACAAACTATACGTAAAACCTTCAAACGTAAAAAAGTCGTGAAATAAGATATGACCAGAATGGTGAAATACGTCCACGGTTGAAAAATCACAGTATTCCGGTAAAGTTTCGGTGCCGATAGTTGCGGTCAATGCAATTTTTCATTCTTTCTCCTTATGAGTAGCCCTATCTTCGGTGGTTATTTTGTGTAAAATTTTTATACGACTTGTTGCGTCTCATCGGTTTGAAACTATTTTCAGTTGAAGGTCCGGCCAAAATACGTAATTTAAACGGTCCAATGACCTTTTCCGTGCGTTTAGGGGTTTGACTTAACGGATTGACTGTCCGGATTGAGCCCTTAACCTTGTCGGATCAAGTTGAATTTTTTCCCATACATGTATTTTATCATGATGGTCAGTTCTGACGGTCGGATTTTCGTTTCTCAATTTTGATCATCACAATCACAATTTGCCGAATGTATAAAAAGTACTATAGCCGACAAATTTCAACGATTTAGCCGAAGAATTTGATCTTAGCCGACGAGATTATTATCTTAACCGACGAGATTATTATCTTTAGCCGACGAAATAATAATTTCGTCGGCTAAAGTTGTCGGGTATAGAGACGAACACCCAACGCTCGACAGCAGAAAAACCCTAGCCTCCTCTTCCGCCTCCTCCGCCTCCTCTCCCTCTCCAACTCTCCCGGTCGCCCTCTCCCTCTCCCGGTCTCTGCCTCCTCTCTCTCCCTCTCTGGGTCTCCGCCTCCTCTGCCTCTCCCTCTCCCTCTCCCGGTCGCCCTCTGCTGCTCGCCTGCTCCGGCCCTCCCTCCTCCTCCTGCAGCTCCAGCCTCGAGCCCTCCCTCCTCCTCGAGTACATTTCTGTTTCACATTTCATTTTGTGTTTGCTTTGATTTTCCGGTCAATTACAATGTTGTGGTGTTGTTAGGAAGTGTATATTTGTATTTAGAAAGTGTATATTTTTATTTAGGAAGTGTATATTTGTATTTAGTATTTAAGAAGTGTATATTTGTATTTAGTATTTTGTGTTTGCTTTGATTTTCCGGTCAATTGCAATGTTGTGGTGTTGTTTGGAAGTGTATATTTGTATTTAGGAAGTGTATATTTGTATTTAGTATTTTTAGGAAGTGTATATTTTTATTTAGGAAGTGTATATTTGTATTTAGGAAGTGTATTTTTTTTTTTGTTGACTAATTGAATGGGTTTACATTGTTTGATTTTGTGGTGTTGTTACGAATATGAAAATAAGCATAAAACTGACCTCCTTTTCTTGTTATGAAATATAAATCTAAAACTTAGGAGCTTAAAAAATTAATTTTTAAAAGTTACAAATGTAAATTTTTTTTTTTCAAAAGGCTGACGCCTTGGTGAGGCTCTCGCTCCATAGCCTCGGCTACGTCTTAGCCTTTTAAAACATTGGCCTTGATTCAAATTAATATTTTAAACAGGATAAGCGGTAATATTAGATCGACGAAGGGTTCGAAGGGCCAAAGGTCCGAATCATCTGAGGGAACCTCTAACAACCCTCAAACGTCGTTTCAGGGCCCCATGATAGCCAGACGTGCGACCCTTCTACAGACGGCGCAGAGGCAGCCGGAGGTGCCCCCTTCATCGAGGCAGCAGGGCGTCCCTCATTCCTCGAGGCAGTTGTGGCCTCAGACCCAGACGGAGGTGTCTGCACCCCGTATGCCTGAGATACACCGGGCGCCCACTCCAAGTCCTACTTCTTCGGATAGTGGGTCATCTGGGGTATAGATGCCGCCACTTCATCTGTTCCTTTCGCGGATGATACCGGCCTTACCTGCAGTCGATGGCTCAGGGACGCCGATTTATCCACTACCCTCGCCAGTGGCTCCATCAGCGGCGTACCTGTTTGTGCCTTTTGATACGCCTCTTATTTCCGCGAGGGTATCATCATCGGCGACAGAGACGGAATCCGTCGCGTCCGCCGCATCGCCCTCAGGCAATGAAAGATGAATGATTTGTTTTCTTATAATTCTTCGATTTTAATAATCAATTTGGTTTATCATGTGATAAGCACCGTCGGAGCGAAGCCGGTAAAGAAGAAGAGAGGCCCCGTCACAGGGAAGGCTCTTGAGAAGATCGTCGGTACCTCAGGGAGGATCGTCATCCGTACTGACGCGGATGGCGACATAGTATCAGGCGGGAAGTCGGGGACGTACTCCGGCCGCGTGTGAGCGCTCATTAGGGATAAAGTCCCTATGTTGTGGTCAGACTGGGGCGAGGTCCCGCAGGAGGTTAAGGACATGGTCCACAACGCGATGTCGGTGAGTTTACAAAATGCATCAATAATATTATGTATTACATTGTTGATTTCTCGAAAAACTAAACTAATAAACGGTTAAATGCAGGTGTGGTTTGAGGTTCCCAAGCACCTGAAGAGCAGCTGGGCGGACGTTGTGCATGGGGGAAGGTACGTTGGGAAGTTAATGAAAAAACAAAATTGTATGTGATATTAATAATATTTCTAATATTTTTGTTGTATCTGTAGGTAGAAGGAGTGGAAGAACGAGTTGCGGACCCACTGGACTACGCACGCGAACGCACGTTCTGGTACCCCTGCTGAGTTCCAGTACAAGGAGTACGAGTGGCGTTGGCTTCTGACATCAGAATTCAACAACCCTCGTAAACAGGTATTTAAAAAAATTAATTAGTTAATTTGTCATTAAGTACGTGCGTTTTTAAATATTTTACTAATATTTTAGTTTTTTCTTTGAAGTTTGAATGCCGTTTCCCGGGCGAACGCTCAGAACCGGCAACGCAACACAATCAACCATCGTGCCGGTTGTAGACCATTCGCTGTCTTCATGGACGAGGCGGCCAGGGAACATCCAAAAGTCAACCAGTACATCTATACGTACGAGAAGGCATATCCTGACGCCTAGGAGGATATTGTAAGTCATCTTACGTTTTTAAATTTTTAATTTTACTTATATATATGTCAAAATGTTAATTAATAATTTTTTTCCTATCCAATTACGCGAAGGTGAGGAAGGCTAGTGACGAGGTGATGAGTGCTATAGTGAGGGAGACATGGCCGGACACGCAAGAGGAAGAGATGTCCGAAGCCATGTCCCGGATCGACACTTCGGATCCGACTGTTGGGGCGAGGATCATGCGCACAGCCTTCCCACCGCGAGTAAACAACTTCTACTGCCGGGGTCTAGCAAAGAAGGGCGAGGGGGTCCTGAAGATCACTCTAGGATTTCAACGAAAGGCAGCCTCGACGAGCAGCAAGATCACGACCACGACCACCAGGATGACTCAGCTAGAGTCGGAAGTTCAAAGACTACGGGAACAGTAAGCTGCTCAGGCTGCCTATAATGCCTCGCAGGCAGCCTATAATGCCGCGCAGGCAGCCTATGCTGCCGAGATACATGCCATCCAGCAGGCCCAGCAGCAGCAGATGTTCCAGTACATGCAGGACTTTACAGCTGCCCAGCTTCAGGGACTTCCGGCTCCACCCATGTCTACAGCTATATCGCTACCCCAGCCGCAGCAACCTCCGCAGCAGCTCCCAGAAGCAGATATTAATTTAGACGATCTAGATTTTATGTAGTTGATGAATTATATAGTTTTATGCGCTTATTGTTGTTGTTGGTTATATGGAATTGTTTTGGTGTATTTTGCAGCTTGCTTGGAATGGTAATTTAGAAATTTTGGGTTTTTTTTTCTTACTGGAATGGATTTATAGCCGACGAAATATGCAATAATTCGTCGGCTATAGTATTTTAAATTTTTTTAAAATAAGGTTTAGCCGACGAATTATGGCATGTTTCGTCGGCTAAACCCTTCTAAAGCCGACGAAACAGACTATATTTCGTCGGCTCTGTTTCGTCGGCTTTAGTTATTTTTGAATTTTTAATTACACACTTTAACCGACGAATATCTTAAATGTTTCATCGGCTAAAATCTGAGAAAAAACCGACGACATGTTTTTCGTCGGCTAAACTCTTGGACTATAGCCGACGAATATCTTAAATGTTTCGTCGGCTAAAGTCTGGGAAAAAACCAACGACATGTTTTTCGTCGGCTAAACTCTGGGACTATAGCCGACGACGTCTTCTAGTTTCGTCAGTTAAAATGATCGCCGAAGACCTTTTCCCAACGAAATCTTAGTCGACGAGCCTTCGTCGGCTAAGATCTTAGCCGACGAATTAAGCTAACAGGCCGACGAAACTTTTTCGTCGGCTAAAGTGCTTGTCCTGGTAGTGCATGAAGTTATAAAATAAATTATTATAGGCATAATTGCCAATTTGCTACCTTAAATTTCACCTTGGTGTCAATTTAATACCCTAACTTTCATTTCAGCCAATTTGATATCCTAGCTTTTCATAATTATCCAATTTGCTACCCTAACTATTAAATTTGCCAATTTGCTACCTTTCCATCAAATTTATTACTTTAGGCTTTCAAGATCAACCAATTTACTTATCAAAATTTTTATATTGTACAACTTTAATTTTTGATTTTCAGAATTAATTCATGTTTGGATGAAGAAATAAACAAAATAAAATGACAAAAAAATAGCAAGTTGGCTAATTTTGAAAACATAAGGTAGCACATTGGCAGAAATAATAGTTAGGGTAGCAAATTGACTAATTATGAAAAATTAGGGTAGCAAATTGGCTGAAATGAAAGCTATGATAGTAAATTGACACTAAGGTGAAATGTAAGGTAGCAATTTGGCTAAAAAGCCATCAATATATTGATGGACACAAAATAGAGAGTGACGACATGGTAAAGAGGCAAGAAAAGTAGTAGGAGTTATCAACGAGATCGATAAAACACACAAGGCATATATACATTTTATTCTCGGGAGAAAGAGAAAAAGAAAATGAGTCGAATGCATCGAAAGGAAACGAAAGGGGAATGGGCATCCGGTGTTACATGTTTGTTTGTTGCACCAATCTGAGGTGAAATTAGAAAGATGTGGATGCTCTAGTCACATGTTGTGTTGTTGAAAATGATTAGAACAATGAGAAAATGGTCATGCTGTCCAAACATCAAATTTAGTTCCAAGTTCACTACTTCAATATCTGATAATAATTTCTTCTTTCGAAATCCATGTCTCTCCGATTTCAATTATTTTTATTACTTATGTTTTATTTATTTACACTATGTAATATAAGAATTATTTTGACTCCAAAAATCTCAAACATCCTTGTCGGTTTATATCTAATTTTTTTATATAATCCAAATTCTATTATTTTTTGGAGATATTTTGATTGCAATTATCTTTAAAAATGTATATTTGTTTTAGCAAATCACATATACATCATTTAAAAAGATTTGAAATACAAATAAATCCACTTGTGTGGTTGTTAAACAAATAAGGACAGTTTTAAACAATTAAGGACAATCTTTTCTCTGCATGCCATGTGTCATAGTTTAATTTACCAAATTAACCCTACACTAATTAAATATGTTTTTAAAAGAGAAAAGTCTCTCATTTTGAGATATTTCAGTAAATGGAATACAGTAGCAGGTTTTAATTAACTTAGTGTAGTAGCAGTTAATTCCAGTAAAAGTAGTACCAAGGGTTAACATTCCTTCCAGTAGAAGTAGTAGCAGGGGATTAACATCCTAGTAGTAGCACAAATATAGCAGCATGTTTTAATTAACTTAGTGTAGTAGCAGTTAATTTCAGTAGAAGTAGTAACAGAGGTTAACATTCCTTCCAGTAGAAGTAGTAGCAGGGGATTAACATTGTAGTCCTAACATTCTAGTCCTAGTAGCAGCACAAGTATGCTTATGCAATCCTCTAGTTTTGCTACTACTTGAAGACTAGACAATGAAGGTTGACTCTGCTACTGTCTTATCCTCCACTTTTGCTACTGCATTATCCTCCACTTCTGCTACTGCATTCTCCTGCTCCGGACTGAAAGGCTCTGCTACTGCTCCCGACCCAAAGGCTCTGCTACTGTCTATTATTGGAAGGCTCTGCTACTGTCGCCGATTATTAGGAAGCTGCTATTGTTACTGCCGATGCTACTGCTTACTAAAATGTACTGCTACTGTTAACCACAGAGCTGTTACTGTCGATTGAGATCCAAATCTAGTGTAGTAGTAGCTTCAATAACTGCAATAACAGGTTTTCAATGGCTCAGTTAATGTAGTAGCATGTTTTACTAGAAAGTTAGATGCTACTACACTTTCAATAAATACAATAGCAGGGTTTTAATGGTTCAGATAATGTAGCAGCAGCTTCAATAAATGCAGTACCAGGTTTTCAATGACTCAGTAAATTAGTATCAGCTATTTTCAGAACGTGCAATAGTAGCAGAGTTTTAATAATTCAGCTAGTGCAGTAGCAGGTTAACATGTTACTGCCGACTGCTATTAGTCATGTTGCTGCTGCTACTACTTGTCTTATTGCAATTGTCGGCTGATACTACTCATCCCACTTCTACTGTCGACTGTGCTACTGCACTTGTTACTCTCATACTCTCATACCTGTCTAATATATATATATATATATATATATATATATGCTACTGTCTACTTCTTTTCTTTATATCATTGCTACTGCCCATTGTAGCTAAGATCTGTACGTATATTACTGTTGAATCTTGAGCACAACTAATGCTATTAACCTATTACTCTTAAGCTCCCATTATCAACCTTACGAAGCACAATTTCCTCATGAATCTCACATATCACTCCATTAATTTCCTCTCTTTCTCATCCAACACAAATCCTAATTTTCACTATAACTCTCCATAACCTTCACTTCCTCCAAGTTTGAATTTCCTAAACTTGAGATGACACAACACGTACATTGTGAACCCTATATTGATTAGACTTGGCACAATAGCAATAGCCAGCAACTACAAACAGTGGCAAAATGATAATTGAATACAAGCTAATCCATCTAGCAAAACCCAACAAATCCATAGTCATGAAACAACAATATCGAGATAAATAGGAACCCAATTGAACCCAAATAAGCCCTTGATTAATCTTCAAATTGAACAAATCAAGCATTACCACATAATGTATATATCAATTTTAGGAAGATCCTCCACAGCACGTGAGGCCACCTCTCGGATCACCGGATTCACCGCCGTCTCCTTCAGTCGGAACCCAAGCTATGCAAGATCGCGACAATATTTTGGTGAGTCATGGATCACGTGTGTCCTAGTCGCTGTCTATGGAGCCAAAGAGGATCAGGACTTCGTAGAGTGGATTGGAACCGGGAGGGAGAACAAAGCATGAATTTCAGGTTTTCAACATGAGAGAGAGAGAGGTCAGATTGAGGGTTTTAGGAGAGAAGGATGGTAAAGCATGTAATTTTGTTTATAAACTAGACATTTTGGTCATTTCACGATGAAAATTGCAGTCAACATATGATATTATTGATTTTGGGTCTGGGTTTATGTCCTAATTTGTTTAAATCTGTTGAAAGATGGGTGTTCTGTTTTATGTAACTGTTTAGGGTAATGGAATGTCATTTTTTATATTTGTTTTGTATGCAGCAACCTGAAAAGGTGAGCAAGGAAGGCTTCAACGACATATTAAAATGGACTACAACAACAATCATTGGTCCTAATATGGTGTGGTGTTTGTGGTGGCAGATGGTAGACAGACTTCTTGGACAAATGATGTGAAAGGACATATTCAGACGGGAAGTGCGAAAAAGGTATTCAAAATAAATTGTTATATTGTGGGTGTTATTTCTAGACACGTAATAGAGGGTGGTGACATGGTTAAAGAAGCAAAACAAGCAGTACGAGAAGCCAACGAGAGCGATAAAGCACAAAAAACATGTCAGGCGCATGTTGATAGATGGATGGCTCGATCAGAGAATTGTGGCAAAATATTCCCTTCTAAAATCACTCTTATTGGTTGGATCGGAAGAGACACATACAGTGACATAAAAGAATGTTGTAGTTGCAGCATGAAAATGAAAAGACTGCGTTAAAGAATATGTTTAGAAGTATTTGAATTTAGGGAAACAAATGAAGGTTAAAGATGACGATTATATAAATCGCTTGACCGAAAAGGTCATGAACTCATGGAACTTCGAGAGGAGGCATGATAATGGCCACGCAAATATGTTGGAAAGGTGAAGCAGAGTTTAATTTGTTTCCATATGATATGAACTATATATATCTTTATTATGATAAGCTTCAACCCGTAGGGCTGTGCAATTCATATTTCTCTTTCCATTGTTTCGCATCATGTAGAGTACGATAAATAGCTTTTCATACATCAATACTTCAAAATCAAATAACTCTAGCTATGAACTTAGAATTAACCCTCCAGAATTGGAATAACTCTAACTTTTCACCCACACTGTTTTAGTCTCTAACTTCCTCTCATTTTCATAAGATTATTTTATATACTTAATTACACAAATAAAAGTACTTTTAAAAAAAAAAAAATAAGGGTCGAAGCTTATCATAATAAGTCGAAAGATAGTTCACATCATGCTGGTTGTTCACAACTTTTATGAATTGTCAGCATGATGTGAACTATCTTGTGTTGGATCATGCTAATTTCTGCACATCAAAATCAAATAACACTAACTATGAACTTAGAATTAACCCCCATAATTGGAATAACTCTTAACTTTTCACATTCATTTTTTAGTCTACAACTTTCTCTCATGTTCATAAGAATGTTGTACTTTCTTAATAAGAAAATAATTTTTTTTTTTAAAATTGGGGTCGAAGCTTATTATAATGAGTTGAAAGATAGTTCACATCATGTTGACTGTTCACATTTATAAACTGTCAGCATGATGTGAACTATTTTGGGTTAGATCATGTTGATAGTTGCACATCATGCTGATAGTTCATATTTTTATAGCGATGTTACATCATGTTGATAGTTCATATCAATCGATCAACTTCCACATCATGCTGATAGTTCACATTTTTATAGCGATGTTACATCATGTTGATAGTTCATATCAATCGATCAACTTCCACATCATGCTGATAGTTCACATTTTTATGAAAATTTCAAGTCACTAGATACACTAACATACATTAAGTCATCCCCTTAAAATCACTATTATAGTAAAGGAAAAAAGAATATATCGATTTTAAAATACACAATGATTTTTATGGTACCCTGTAAGTTTTTATCGGGTTTTATGCGAGTTACCGAGAGTTAGTAATTGCGTTTGGTAACTTAGTAAGTTAACGCTCTCACACAGTTTCGAGTTTTTCTTGAAATGTCCAATTATTAAATTGAGTACGTGGTGTCATAGTACATGTCGACAAAAGTTCACCGATGTTTTCGAATTATTTTTCGGAGAGCTATTTTCTCTGATTTATCAAAGTAATTTCATTTTCTGAAAATTAGAAATTAGCTCATTTAATCTGAGCAGTTGATCTCTTTCTCTTTTTAAACCTGACCGTCCATTCAAGTATAAAAGGAAGTGAGGCTTTTGACCTAACGCGGGTCAACCGAGCTCCAGCTCTCTCTCTCTCTC
>NC_020494.1:4993591-5027619 GCF_000184155.1 Fragaria vesca subsp. vesca
TCTCTCTCTCTCTCTCTCTCTCTCTCTCTCTCTCTCTCTCTCTCTCTCTCTCTCTCTCTCTCTCTCTCTCTCTCTCTCTCTCTCTCCAGCATCCTCCGTACGACACCGCCAATCACCAAAACCCATCACCAATCCAACATGCAACTAGTCCCAACAGAGATCGAAATCGAGGGTGTGCGGCTGTGTTCGCCGTCATCTGGCGAGCTCCAGCGACGAAGCGGCTAGCGACTGGTAGGGTTTTGTTTCTCTCCCTTTTCTCGTAATTTCTATGCTTCTCCTTTCTTCAAATCGTACCCTAATCGAAATTCCCTCTTTTCTATGTTTTTGGGGTTTCTCGACTTCTTCCTTTAACGACTATGTTCTTCGGGTTTCCGGCAAGTCGACCGAGCTGTGAGGAGTTCTGCTTCGAGCTAGAGGAGTTTAGATGAAGATTGAGTGGCATCGGGCTGAGGCAGCAACTTTGCATGTTTGAACAAACAAGTTCTCCTTCTTGGTTCGAGTTCTCGCTACTACAAAAGGTATTATCGATCTAGTCACTTAGAGCTTCTGTGTTGTGTTGTTGTGATGGGTTGTTGTTGATTCTTTGTATTATTGTCATGCATGTCAAATCTGACAAGTGGAGAAGCTTCAGTCTTCCGTTTGGTTCGTTGTTTTGGAAAGCAAAAGGTAATTCTCGATAAGCTTTTGTGTTGTGGTTGGTGCGATAATCTGCTGGGTTTGTGTTTAAATCGGTTATTTTGCTGCATGAATGTTGATTTTGAGGCATCTGGCGAAATTACACTTAGTCGCCAGAATCCGACGGCAGTTCTGGCAAAATCTGTAAAGGTAGTCTTGTTGTCACAATACAGTTGCATATCACTTTTGGGTTTTTGACACCCAAATCACGTATCAGATATCTCAACCATAACAACTCACACACTCCATGAGCTATACCTTTGTACTCAGCCTCAACACTAGATCGTGCCACAACATTATGTTTCTTACTCTTTCATGTAACCAAATTACCTCCCACAAAGGTAAAGTAACTTGATGTAGACCTCCTATCAGTAATATTTCCAGTTCAATTTGCATCTGTTAAGCCACAAACATCAAGAATGTTGCTGTGTTTCGAAAATATTACTCCTCCCCTTGGAGCCGACTTCACATACCTTAAAATTCTCACAACAGCATCCATATGACTCTCGCTCGAGTTATGCATGAACTGACTCACCAAACTCACTGCATATGCAATATCCGGTCTAGTATGGGTTAAGTAAATCAAGCGCCCAACTAACCTCTGATAGCGAGCTCGATCAATAGGTACTTGGTCTGGATAGTCTGCTAGACGATGGTTCTGTTCAATAGGTGTTAATACATCATATTTGAGAGACAGAACATCGGTCTTACTCGCCTAAGAAGACACATATTGCCACATAAAACGAGTTTGGGCCTTAACTAGGCCCAAGAAACCTACACTCTTCAATAATGACAAAATGGTACTTTCATGGTGCATTTACCATATCTCTATAAATACATGTTTTCATCCCTTATTTGGGTAAGCCTTCATTTCCACCCTATTCACACCTTATCTCTATTCTCATTAAGCTAACTTAGACATCGGAGGGTCGAAGGCCAGCAAACCCGGTCTTCCCTCTAACGCCGTTTGCTCATGATTGACAGGTTATGGGTCTTGAAGATGGTGTCTTTCTGCATTCTGTGTGATTCTTCTCCCTCAGAAATCACGCCGAAACAATTGACGCTAGAAGGAGGGTCCTCAAGTGGAAACCCTCACATAGCTAGCTCATCATGAGCATACTCATCTGGCCAGAATTCCTTTTTCTGGAAATATTTCTTTAATCCGGCGACACTGTTTCTCTCTCTCCTCCTCCATCTCTGCTCAAGCACGAAGAACTCATCTCCTTTACAGATTTTCCTAATATAATCTCTATTACATGAGAATCAAGTTCTTTTCTTTTTTTTTTTTCAAGCTTTTGGGTTCAAACACAGTGAGTTTGGAGGAGAGAGAAAGTAGACCTGGGTTTTATCTCTCTCATCCACCAGCGACCTACGAGCTCCACCGTGTCTTACCTCCATCACTAGGGTCGTCACAGACCTCCGACGAGCCGCTGGTAGCTCTCACATCATCCGGTGACCCAAAACTGCGGCTCACGCACCGAAGAGCAGTGCCCAGAAACTGCTATGGACACCCATATCCACACGGACACCCAGCTTCCCTTCTCTTTTTTGTTCAAACCATCCTGGAACAACATCATCACAAACTCTTCTCTCTTCCGGACACCCATTCCCGTAGCGACACCAGCCACGCCACAAGTCAATCACGGCAGCGACGCAAGGTCCCGGCAGTGATATGCTCTCTGTCTCGGGACCCCAATCTCGGCACCACCATTCTATACCGGGACCCGAACTCAGCGCCCACCCGCCCGGCACCCCTCTCCCGGGGACACCCTCCCGGGTCTCGGTGCCTTTCTCACTGCTGAGTTCAAGCCCCCAGCCTCCCTCACTCCCGGCCACCCTTCCCTGGCCTCCCTCACTCCCGGCACCTCTTTCCTGTCTTCCCGGGACACTGCAATCCAGCAACCTCTGTCCTGACACCTCCCCTCCACCATCATCGGAGTCACCGGCCTCAGACGAGTCTCCTCTAGTCTCCGTGTTCGCCGGCGACACTAGAGGGGAACTCACGTGCCGTCGCAACGCGTACCCAGATTTACTCTGGGAACCCATGGTGCATCCCAGCAACTATGGTCTTCATTCTCCGGCAGCGACACCAATCTCTTGGACTTGTCCCAGCGACACCTTGGCCGCGACACCACACCTCTCTCCCGGGATCCCGGAACCTCCTCGGGTCTCATCCATCTCTGCAACCCGGCACCCATCTCCCGGGACAAAGCAAACAACCTCACTGCCATGTTGAAAGAGGGGTCACCCATCCCGATCCCAGCTCCCGGCACCTCTCTTCCGGTCCACCTTCCCGAACTCCGGCTACCTCGCTCGGCACCCCTCTCCCGGGGACTCCCTCCCGGGTCTCGGTGCCCCTTTCTCCCGCGGCCAAACCTCTCTTCCTCCCGGGACCAGCCGTCCAGCCCCCACCCCTCCCGGGTTCACGGTACCTCCACCACCCCTTGATACTCCAGTTCGCATTCGCTTCACATGAAGTTCGTCGTATCTGTCCTTGATCATTGATATATATATACCTGAGTATATATGCCTTGAAAAGTTGACATATATGCGCTGTCCATGCTGAGTTATACGTGCTCACTAAGTTAATTGAGGGCTGCATGCATAACTCTCCTCTCCTGTGGACACGTCATATAGCTGATTTGACTATCTGGTTAATTGATCAACCACATATATCAGATGTGCTACGTGCTATTAATCTCATGCATCTCCCTATATATTCACGCCTCTATGATTGAATGGATCTCTGGAGGACAACATGCCTATGGTTAATTATCTCTTCCAGACCGCATACCTATATGATTCCCATACCTCTTAAGTGCCACCACGCCACTGCATCTATTATTCGGTTACTAACTTCTTATCTCCACCGACGTGATCCTACAACACATGGGTTGTTACTTCTTAGACACAAGTTCACTCACACAAGCGTGACCAATTGCTATGCCTAGCTTGCTACCTAGTTCAACTCTCAAGTCTTTAATTGCCATGCCCTCTCGACACTATATATCAAGCCAAGCTCCAACAGCGAGATGTCAACAACACTTCACCTACAATGTTACATACTTCTCTATGATCTATCTGGGGCAACATGACACTAAGCTCTCATAAGTCATACCCCTATCAAATGGCCACACCTTGTCTACTCATCTACTTGCCAAATATGATCGGCACACACTACAGACTATCATACTTGTCATCATGGCTCCTCTTCCCTACGTCGGTACACATGCATTACTTCTTGGCAGAGCAATATCATCTTCAATGATAAGCATGAGTACGTCATATCATCGGTTCGACTACTCCATTGGGATTCTTATACCAAGCTCTTTGACCAACATTTGGGGTCTCATGTCAACAACTCCAATTTTTCTACAATATCCATAACGGCTCTACACGGCTTCAGACAAGTCTTACTTTACACTAATTAAGTTATTATCACACAAATAACATGCCTCATGCGTCATAATGTTTTTGAGCATGCTTATTACATGTCATAGAGTTAGCAAACACTCTTTATCACATACACATGTTAAATATATTTTCATGAACATGCAAAACACACATACTTGCAAACCATATGACACTTGCAACAAATAATTGCACGCCATATATACCTGTTATATATCTATGGTCTTATTCTCTCGAACAAGAACCTTGACCATGGCATGACACCCCACCAGCCGAGAGCCATGCAACTTACGCCAACAAAACATAAGTGAAACATCATCGACACTTCATTCCACATGGCACACAGTCATGTCGGCCTCTCGACACTTCATTCCACATGGCACACAGTCATGTCGGCCTCTCGACTATGCCACAAACGGCTACACACACCACGAGTGTACACAGCCAGCACCCTAGCATGCAAACTCAGGTTATACACACAACATGTGTAAACAACCAGCACTCAAACGTGCAATCTCAGGCTACACACACCACGAGTGTACACAGCCAGCATACAAACATGCAATCTCAATTAAGCTACACACTCCACGAGCGTGTCCAACAACCTCACCTCGAGGAAAGGTACGTACCTCATCATGATCTTTCATGGCACCACCCCTGCCATGAAAATTTCTCATGGCACCACGCCATCAGATCTATGTAGTATCACCATGATATTTCAACATTCTCCAGTACAGTCATGACATGTTCTCAAAGTTACACTTGTCAGCGCCATGTACCCACTCTCTGAGATCGCCCTCCATGATAGACGACTTTACTCTCCAGGTCTCTCCATGGTCTCCTCATGGTTTCTCTTTAGTTCTTTTTTGTTTTATTTTCTTTTTTTTTCTCTATACATAGCATGATCTCTATGATCTCTCCACCGCTACTCCCTATGGTTACATGTCGGTTGCTCACATATAGATAGTCTCCATGGCCGCTTCTTATGGCTTTCTGATCTTCATGACATTATGTGCTCTCAGGGTTACGCTAAGGTCTTTGGTTACTCCACCATCATTCTCCACGGTGACAGTTTACGGTTACGCCACACAGTCACGCCTCATAGCTACATCTAATGGCTATACCTAATGGCTAAACTGTATAGCCACACCTCTCGCTACACCATTTATGCTCAACCCCTTTATGATTGCTCTCTAGAATATCTAACCACGAGTTCCCACACCAAAATAATAATAGGTAAATAAATAAAAAATAAACAATAATAATAAAAATAAAAATAAAAATCGTTTCTCCAGGTGTGAGGTTCCGACACCTCGTTACTCCAAGTACAAACGCCTATCAACATAATATCACCATAGATAAACCAACTGTGGCGCGTACGCTCCCTGGCACGTGGTGTCAAATAGCCAACTGTGCCAACATGTACACTCCCCGGGCACATGGAATCAATCATCTATCAGCCACCCGGTATGAGTCTATAAACACTTCCCGACGCGTGACACCTACAAGTCACCAGTGTTTCAGGCACTTCCCAACATATGACATCATCCTCACCTCTCGAACACGCCATCTGAAATCCCCCATGCCAAATCAATCCTCGTTTCAGTGCCCAGCCACCATAATCTCTCCCGGCACTGGGGGACTTGGGCAACAATTTTATATGCCGACATTTACCACGTCTTCGTGATACTCGGCATGGCTACTCGGTACCCTCATCATAACGACACTCACCACGACTCAGCGAAACTTTCCCTGCCTCATCAGGCACCCTTACCACGCCTCATGGCGTGCTCTCGGTACACTTTGGGAACACTCGCCTTACCCCATCGACATCTTGGCTACGCTTCCTAGCGTGCTCTCGGCATCTTTGCCATGCTTCCTAGCATGCTCTCGCTATGCCATAGCGATAATCACCCATTCCTCGACAGCTCTTTACATGCCCTATCGGCACCGTCACTATGCCCTAGTGGCACCTCTCGCCATGCCTCAACAGCACTTCCTCCTTGCCTTAACGGCACCCTGGCCATGCCCAGCGGCACCATCGCCATGCCCCAACGGTACTCCTCGCCACACCTCGATCGCGAAATGAGGAACTACGTTTGGTTTGATCCCATAAACGGGTACGTAGGCACTCTAGCACTCACCTAGAGGCAACCACAAAATATGGTACCACAATCTCCCCTTAGAACACATACATGCTGGAATAGCTCAGTTAGCTAGAGCATATAGCTAATACAAATCAAAGGCTACTAAACGCCTAAGGCATACAAACATGCCGGTACCCGCTACCCACGCGAGATACTCACCAAAGTTCCCACACCTGACACCGAGTGATACCTAAACTTCGACCCCCGATCGCCCTGCAATCTCCAGACACTACACGGGAGCAACGATCCCGGTGTCTCACACTCATGTGTATCTCCGGGCAAGATATCATGACATCACGATTTCTCATAACGTGCCAGAGCTATAGCAGCACACAACACCCCACTTAGAGGAAGCCGATCCATCCTCTCCCTTGCATGGGGACTTGGGGGACTGGGGACTGGTTATGTCGCCACTAGTAAGGCTCATACTCCCGATACTCTATCAGATAAAGTCTCCACCCAAGAGAGTCTCTTGACCGCGGACTTGGGGACTTGTTAATACATCATATTTGAGAGACAGCATCGGTCCTACTCGCCTAAGAAGACACATATTGCCACATAAAACGAGTTTGGGCCTTAACTAGGCCCAAGAAACCTACACTCTCCTTTGAGGGCATAATAGTAATACACTCTCCCATAAGGGCAAAATGGTACTTTCATGGTGCATTCACCCTTTCTCTATAAATACATGTTTCCACCCCTCATTTGGGTAAGCCTTCATTTCCACCCTATTCACACCTTATCTCTATTCTCAGGAAGCTAACTTAGGCATCAGATGGTCGAAGGCCGGCAAACCTGATCTTCCCTCTAACGTCGTTTGCTCATGATTGACAGGTTATAAGTCTTGAAGATAGTGTCTTCCTGCATTCTGTGTGATTCTTCTCCCTTAGAAATCACGCCGAAACAATAGGTGTGTCAATAGGTATGCAATCCAACGTACCTGTCTCTGTCAACAGATCAAGAATATACTTTCTCTGACACAAGTAGATCCTTTCTCTCCCCCTAGCTACTTCAATTCCTAAGAAAGTACTTGAGATCACCCAAGTCCTTTATCTCAAACTCGGAGGCTAGCTGTCTCTACAATTTGTCCATCTCAACAATATCATTGCCAATGATTACCATATCATCGACATTAGTAATTAAGGTTGTTACCTTCCCTTGTTAATGCTTGAGAAACAAGGTGTGGTATGAATTACTCTGTCTGTAACCAATCTTTCACATGAACTGCGAAAACCTCCCAAACCAAGCATGAGGTGACTACTTGAGGCAATACAAAGACTTCATCAATTTGCATACTAACTCACCAGGAGAAGCAACGACATACCCAGGTGAAAGACTCATGTACACCTCCTCGGCTAACTCTCCATGAAGAAAAGCGTTCTTGACATCCAATTTAAACTAGCAGCAAAGGAAACCAGAACCCAAATAGTAGTATTTATTTTGGCAAAAGGAGCAAATGTCTCATCATAGTCTATGTCATAGGTCTGAGTAAACTCCTTTGCAACAAGGCGTTCTTTGTACCGATTCATTTATCCATCTGCATTGTGTTTATGGTAAACACCCAACGACAACCTACAACCTTCTCGCCATGTGGCGGAGGCATAAGTTGCCAGTATCATGATGTAACGCCTCCATGCATCTCTTCCTCCACTTTGGATCTCTCAATCCATCATGCACTTTGTTAAGTACGGATACAACAGATATTTGATTCACAAATGATGCATATGACTTAGATGCCATGATAAAGTAATATGCAGTTCACATCCAAAACCAGTAGGCAATGGATGGAGAGACCTAAATATTTATAAACCCACAGGCAAGGTTTCATATTCCCGATGTGGGATTGATATCTCAACACGCCCCCGTACGTGTAGCGAATTTTCAAGCCTAACAAGTGGACAACATTTTGGGTGACGTGGAGTTTGTGTGGGCATTGGGCTTCACACGTGGATGTGGGTAACCCGCTCTGATATCATGTTAAACAACAACAAGCGTGGCTCATGGATCATCCTTATACTAATATTGTCCCAACTTAACTACCTTTAAAGTGTTAGGTTTTAATCACAAAAGGTATCGATACAATTGGGTATGATCCACTCACATATAAGTTATATTTTATTTGTCACTTTTCTGATGTGAGATTTCTCCTCTCCAACATGCCCTTTCACGTGTAACCTGACTCAAGGTCTACACATGAATTTGTGTCACCCTCTCCTCTCGAACACAAACCCTCACATGCAACATAACAATCTACACATGTATGTCTTAACCAATCGACATGACCAACCTGGCCCACATCAGACACTTGGTGACAATCCCATTAGACTTCTTTCGATGGCAAGGCATGACACCTAAGCTTGGGCAGCATGGCACCTAAACTTGGCCCATCCTAGACTTGGACACAACTGGAGAGGGACCCACTCTGATACAAAGTCAAATATGATAAGATTGAGAGAATAAATTGTCTGATATCTTATTCATTTCACAATGGAGGTATATATAGGAGATTACAAGGAATACAATTAGTAAGTATAAACCTACAATATAATTATAATATTACATTCTTAATATGACTCACACTAACGTAATTGCCAGTAAATGGATGCTCTCGCTGATCGTGGCTCTAAGGAAAAAAAGTGATATTAATTGATGGATTCGGCCACGAGGTAGTTGGTATTCTTGTGAGTTCGTGTTGTAAGTCGAACATAGGTACCGCTCACAAGGATAGGAAATTAATGGAAATTTCGGCATGTGTTATCTCTGAGCGCTCAGACCAAATGTTTTCAAATCATGTTGCATGTTTTTCTAAAATTCTCGAAAGTGTTTTTGTGTGCTGATGTTTTCTAAACTGTTTTACTCTTGTGATCACACCAATCTATAGATATATATATATATATACTATATGGTTTTATGGATTTCAAACCAAGCATCGGTAGGCTGACCCTTATATGTGAACAAGCGAGGACGACGCTCACCCCTACTATAGTGTGTTTGCATGTGACAAGTAAAGTTTATGGTTAGTGAGGGAGGGAGTGAGCTGTGACTTCGTATCTAGATTTTCATTTCCTAAAGTGTTGCACTCGTTCATTTTAATTCTTTCGATCATTAGAAATTGTGAGACCTTGTTAAGCATATATTGTTTCTTGTTAACTTAAGTGTTGTCTCTTGATTTTAAAGTTTTGGCCCGTTGTATTTTCCATCTTCCACTACTTTACTTTAAATTCTATTTATACTGGCGAGAAATAAATGTTCATTTTTACTTTAATTATTCTAACAACAAAATTCCAAAACGCCTTAGACTTTAAGTTAATGGGTTGTCAACACGCCATTCAGACATGTTAGTTTTTTATTAGCTTAGGGTCGTAACGCTCTAGCTATTTCTATTTGGGGTGTTACAATTTCTCTTTTTAACATTAAGCACATTTTTTTTCTTTTTTAATCATAGGTGGTCATCCATCAATGAAGTTCTAAAAAATAGTACAAAAAATAACACATCCTTAAACCGTCATGATGAGTCGTTTTTAGAGTACACCAAATCAGTTGATTTTTAAGTTGCAACCCGCTCTATGAAAAAGAACTAGCTTCCCAGCACACTCTTGGTATACCCATCTTTCATGAGCTCACAAACAAAAACTTATGAAACTTCAATGAACATGTAATCAAGGGTTCTTTCAGCTAATTAAAATTTTAAATTGTACTTGATTGATCGATGTAGAAGAACGAAGTTCATCACTTCTAGCTGCATCTTCAAAATTACAACCAAATTTTGTTTGGTTGCAACGTCAGCAGTTAACAGATAATTACTGGTGAGGTATGTCAACGACAACAAATAGGAAGTGCATACTGATAAAATTTGATAGTCGGGTATCAAAAAGAAAATAACCCCATAGTTAGGGAGTCTTCTGTAATTGATTAATTCCTAGTGTTACAATTAATTCCTAGTAGCATTTTAAAACATAGCCTTAGCTAGTAGTATTTTATTAGGATTTCATCACCACCTCGAAACCCTAATTATATATATATATATATATATATATATATATATACTTCTTGTGTGCGCGACGTCCACGTACGTAAGTAAAACGTAAATTACGTTTAAGTTAATTAAATTAATTAAACTTAATTAAATTAACTTAATTAACTAACCTAACCTAAACCCGTTACGTTAAGGTTTAAACGTTAAAGTAAAGTTAGTTTGGTCGAACGAAAAACGAAACGAAAAGTAAAAACGAAACGTAACGTACCCGGTAAACCTTAACCGTTAAACGGGTTACGGGTCCGGGTTCCCCGTACCCTAACGTTAAACGTAACGTAACCGGTACGTTAAAGGTAAGGGTTTTACGGTTTAAGGGTTTTAACGGGTTTAAAAAAACGTTTTAAAACGGTTTCCCGGTTACCCGTAACTTAAGTTAACCGTAACCTTCCCGTTTCCCGTTACTTAACCGTAACGTACGTTAGTTTTGTTTACTTTCGTTACGGTTAGTTAAGTGTCTACGTACTAACCTTACTTACTCGTCGCCNCCTACCTACTAAACTTAACCTTAACACGTTCGTACCCTACGTAACGTTACGTTACGTTACGTTACGTTACGTTACGTTACGTTACGTTACGTTACGTTACGTTACGTTACGTTACGTTACGTTACGTTACGTTACGTTACGTTACGTTACGTTAACGTTAACGTTAACGTTACGTTACGTTACGTTACGTTACGTTACGTTACGTTACGTTACGTTACGTTACGTTACGTTACGTTACGTTACGTTACGTTACGTTACGTTACGTTACGTTACGTTACGTTACGTTACGTTACGTTACGTTACGTTACGTTACGTTACGTTACGTTACGTTACGTTACGTTACGTTACGTTACGTTACTACGTACGTACGTCCTTAACGATAACCATATTGGTGAAATTTTGTATAGATGATCTACACAAGATGATCTAGATATGTCTAGAAGAAAGTTTGAGGAAATTCGATCGGGAAGTGGTGTAAAAATGGAAATCCGCACCAAAACTTTGGTGCGGACGTCCGCACCTGAGAAAATACTGTATATATATATATATATATACACACACACTTTGGAATAAGAACTGTTGTGCCAAAAAGAGAAGAAAACAATGCCAATCAAAGTGGTCCGGGCTCCCAATTGAAATCGCAAGAGTTGGTCTTGAAAAAGTTTGCGTCCATTGACATCCTTCGCTTCAAAGCAGTTTGTTCTTCTTGGAAGTATGCTGCAAACTCTTACATCGCCGCACCTCATTACAAACCATTGCCTCAATGTCCATGGCTCGTGCTTGGTAAGAATCAAGAAGACAACAGTTGCAGGTTTTTAAGTGTCGAAGAGAAAAGGGTTTATACCATCAAGAACATATTATTTGAAGGCTGTTGTGTAGGCTCATCACATGGGTGGCTGGTAATTATGAACAAGGATTCAATCATCAATCTTCTGAATCCAGTTTCGGGCGAAAGCATTCAATTCTCAGATATTCAAGCTCTTGGTGAATTTCCCAACTTATGTAGTAGTCATGTATTGAACGTTGTCCTTTCCTCGGAGCCATCTCGCCAAAGTAAGTTTCTCTTGACGATTCGCACTATGAATAATAATAAGCTTACAACATTTAAGCATGAAGACAAAGCATGGTGTAGCTTGCTCCTTCACCAGCACCCTAGCTCTCGGGAGATCGCATATCAAGACGGTAAACTATTTGCAGTGTTGGGCGACGATGTAGTTCATGTTTTGGACTTTGACAAATGACAAATCTGAACATGGTCGGACAACAACTGTATATATTTTGGCACAGCGCTGGCCGAGCAATCAATATGTGACTCGTGATGATTACATCGCGGAATGCTCTTGTTTAGTGGAGTCCTTGGGTGAGATTTTTCGTGTGACAGCGGTTTTCGTAGGGAGCTCGGATGATTTTTCCGATCTAGAACTGTATTTTGAGGTCTATAAGGTGAGTTTCATGACTAGACCAAATGGCTACGGTTTCGCTAGATGGGAGAAAGCGGAGGATTTAGGTAACAGATTTATCATTTGGTGTCAAAAACAATCTCCGATAGCATTATCTGCCTCAGATTTTACAGAGTTTGAAGAAAGCTCGATTTACTATTTTCTCTGTGGTGGCATTTTCAAGTACAACTTTGTTCCCAATCTGTCCCTGAAGTAGGAACTTTCTTATTAAGATATGTACACGTTAGTTTTCAGTTTAGAATACTTATTTTTAGAGCAGTTCTGCTGGATTCGATGAGTAGATGGTCTCATCTTAGAATTCTAGATATTTTGATGAATGGATTACTGTGCATCACTGATGATCTTCATGACAAATGCCTGGTTGTCTTCCAAAACAATAGTATGAACATTACCAAGTTGTCTTCCAAAACTGACGGTCTCTCACATGGTATGCCTGTCTGCTGAAAATGTCTCTAGAGAAAGAAAATGAACTCCAAAATTAGGAGCTTGAAGGTGATTATATATCTGGAGCATCATCAGCAGTTGTGTGTAAATGTAAATTAAACAAATTGTTTGCAGATAACATGTACATCAGCTTTTGGCATTTAATTTCTCTAATAGAATCTTGTTTAAAATCCCCGGATTTGCTTTTCCCTTCGAGAGTTTCATTATCTGCACAGAGTTAAATAGTTTCAAACCACCTCAATGAATAAGATAAATAAGTTACTACTAGCGTAAGGCGTAAGCCCAAAAGGAAAAGGGAGTCTAGGGAGGAGGGATAAAAATGATCTACCCTTGTAATCACAAAAGAATATATCTATTGAATTTTACCTGGCCAGCAAAATAACCTTGCAGCTTAGTCTTTCCACCACGATATTGGTCCAGCTGCTTTGGATTCTCAGATAATACCTTTTCTACCATTTTCTCAATCTCAGCGGGATCTACAATCTGTTACAACCAAAACCATTAGAGAACCATCAATTTTCTAACAAATTATGTAATATCATATTATTTTGTCATAAGTGTACAAGTTATGTTGGCTGCTTTCTTGGCTGCAGAAGTGTACAAGTTATGTTTGCCATCATATAACAGAACTATTCTATTCTATAAACTTATATGTAAAGTAGAGAAATTAGAGTTCATGCAGCAGGGGAGAAAGGTCAAAAGGCTATTCCCTACAGACTAAACTTTTGGTCCTTAAAAAGAAGAGATCAGCTTTTCAAAGGCGACATCATTCATTATATTGTTGTTCAAAATAATTAGATATATATATATATATATGCAGGCCGGATGTGGAGCGGACGTCCGCACCGGCCTTAAAGTGCGGACGTCCATCCGTTCTCCACCCTCCGGCGCCGGCGACGGCGCGCCTCCACCCCAGAAGACTCCNGCAGCCGTCCCAACCACTTTCCCTCCCCCGGCGACGTCCATTTCTTTTCCAGTTTTCCGAGTACTCACCCTAAAACTTACAACAAGTCAATCTCGCCGGAAACTGGAAAAAAACGGACTCGCCGAGGAGGGAAAGTGGTCGGGGACGCTGCTGGAGTCTTCTGGGGTGGAGGCGCGCCGTCGCCGGCACCGGAGGGTGGAGAACGGACGGACGTCCGCACTTTAAGCCGAGTGCAGACGTCCGCTTCTCATCCTCTCTGTGTGTATATATATATATATATATATGTATATTTATATATATGTCAAGGTTCATAACTATCCTTTCTAATGATTCTGTCTATTGACTGTCCAAACACATAGAGGGCATACTACTAGCGGGAAGAAAAAAAGAAAAAAAAAAGCAAAACAAAATTGTCTTTTGACTTCAAACTAGAAAACATCTTGGGACATTCCAAATTTCCAATAGCAAAAATGAATTTGCCAAATATTTAAAGAAATCTAGAATATTATTTTTGAGAAATGTGGTCATATATGTTGAATTTAAACCAGAAAACATCAAAGAAAAAAAATAGGAAGTGTGCTATATTAAGCGGTTCCACAGGCTCTGCCTTGTGAGCATCGATCCATCAAGCATTCACACATCTGACCATTTCAAAGAATTATGCTATGAACTAAAAAGCCTGGCAATACAGTAAACAACTTGCCTGAACTAAATCTTTTTCTTCTATCAGTCCCTTCACAGTACCACCTTTTGCTAGTAGCTCAAACAATATCTGCAAATTTATTGATTTTAGATATATCTAAAATTGTAAAAGTTATCCCAAAATGACAAAATAAATCATTACCTGTTTCCCTATCTTCCCACTAATAGTCCCATCTTTTATGGAAGCTATTAACTCAGCCAACTCTTGGGGGGAAAGCTTGACCTCAGTGATGGTCAACTCTTCATTTTTCATAAACGCAGCGATATCACTCATAATCCAGTTGGCAGCTAGCTTGGAATCAGCACCCGTTGTAATCGTAGTATCAAAAAACTCTGCGACCTAAGGTATACATTAAGCATGTGTCCCACTTCAGGTCAAGTACGATGATATACCATTTAGATAACGTATCCCTAGCAGTACTTAAAAGGTTACAATAAATGGCTGATTAGAGGATGTAAGACTTAAGGAAACATCAAGTACTAAAAACCTTCTGGTCACATGTTATACTAAGTAGTAAGTGCCCAGACTATTGAAGAAGATAGATATTTTTGTTTTATTCTTTCCTTCTTTTTTTTTTTCCTCCCAGTCCAGTTTTCTATTTCACTGACACATAAATCTTGTTTAATATGCAGATTGAATAACTTGACCTCAGAAACTATATTTTACATCGAATATGTCTGTGACAATCATGTGAATAGAATGCATTCATCTTTTCTATATTTCTTAACTACTCTGTCAAATCTTCAAGCAACAGTTGAGTCATAAATTTCAACTTCTGCTGTGTTCTTTGGATAGCAAATTACAGAACAATTAGCAACTTCCAGATAGAGCAAGCATTTAGAAGAAGAATCCAGGGGACTCACATTCATGTCATTAGCAAGGAAAAGAACGTCCTGCATGCTTAGGCCCATCTTTTCATACCTTCGACGCTTCATTTCTGGAAGTTCAGGCAAAGAGTTATGTATACCATCAACATATTCTTGGGTGAGAAAAACTCCTGGAAGGTCTGGTTCAGGAAAATATCGGTAATCAGATAGTCCTTCTTTCTTCCTCATTGTAACTGTTTTCTGAACATTACAATAGTGTTAACGGAGCATGTAATCAGACAAAGGAAATGACAACTATACAATATTATACTTGTTTGACAAGGTGCTGAGACTGAAAAGAAAAGGTAAAATCACCTGAGTGCCTTCCTCCCATAGCCGCGTTTCCTGTACAATTTCTTTGTCTTGGCCCTGACTATGAAGAAGCACCTGCCTCGAAATTTCATAATCAATTGCCCTGCTCATGTTTGAAAAAGAATTCAAATTTTTTATCTCCACCTGCCAATGTAAGAAGATCATCAGACGCCAAAGGCCAAGGCAATAAATGATAGTATTATATCATCAGATGACCGGAACAAAATCAATCGTCATGTTGCAACTTCTTTTCTCTTCCCTCTTTTTCAGTGTGCTTGTGTCGTGACTAGTGGATTTCTAATTTCAGAGCTGTGACTTTAACAGTCAATACAAAGGCATACATATAACCTATTTTTTGTTGTTAATTAAATGGAACTTTCTGTTATTAATTATATGGAACAATAATTTTGTGTATTTAATATATCATTCTGCCATTCAGGTACTATAGTGTGTATGTTTGTGTTTGATGAGGCACATGCTTTCTTTCTGGAAGATGACATTGAGGACTAAAAGTAACAAAAATTACATCTCCTAATATTGTTCACTGGATCATTCTTCAAAAGGTAAGAAGAAGCTAACGTAATGGAATATTTAACAATGTATTCTAGAGTAATAGTAGTTGGAGTATGATAATGCACCTGCGGGATTGGGTATGGTCATGGTAAACTTAGAAGGTTGAAAGTTTAAAATACACAACAGTATTAGATGAAGAAAAAATGGTTTCTGGAAGGACGTGTACCAAGGCACCAAGCCTTCAACAACCCTCTATTTTCAGGTGTTCCAATCTGCCTTGGTTTACAGAAAATAACTATATTTATAGGCTCCAAATACATCTCCTTGGACTCGTAAACTACCAAAAGACTTATCAAGGACTCGGTAAATACCAAAAAATCCTTGCCGTTCTTAAAGATATTGAACTACACCAAACATGTACTCTCACAAAATTTCATATGAACAATTTAAGTACTTATATATTGTCATATACTGACTTAGGCTCTTAAAGTTACATTGAGACTTTTGTTGGACCAAAAATGCATTGGTTTTGAAGTTGATATTATGGTCTATGCCTTTATATATATTCTTTTTATAATTTAACTTTATTTATTAGCACAATAAATAAATAAGTTAAAGGTACTTGCCTTTGTACCAAACTGTGATTGCCCAATTGGTCGGACAGAAACATTGACATCACAACGAAGTGAACCTTCTTGCATATTGCCATTACTCACTCCCAAATACCGAACAACCCTCTGTATTTCGGCAGCATATTCAGCAGCTTCAATACCATTTCTCATATCAGGTTCAGAAACAATCTCAAGCAAGGGTACACCCGCTCTATTTAGATCAACCTGCAGAAAAGAACAAACATTGATAACTTTTACAAAAAAGATAATGTTGATGGAAAGTACGAAGGGAAAGCTACTTTCCTGTGAGTAACTTCCATCATCTGAATGCATTAACTTCCCTGCATCTTCTTCCATGTGAACTCTTGTAACGCCAAACTTTCTGTGCCCACCACCAAACTCTACTGGAATATCCAAATCAATGTAGCCACCAGTCGCAATTGGAACATCAAACTGGGATATTTGGTACCCCTTTGGAAGGTCAGCATAGAAGTACTGTTTCCTATCAAACTTCGAGTTCAGTGCCAATTTGCAATTGAGTGCAAGTCCAACTTTCACAGCAGCCTCAATGACCTTAAAGTTCAGAATCGGTAAAGCACCAGGCAGACCCATACAAATGGGGCAAATACTAGTGTTTGGTTGAGATGCATAATTATAGGGGCAACTACAAAAGGCCTTGGTAAGAGTAGATAGCTGGACATGGGTTTCGATACCTATGACTGCTTCGTAGTCCTTCAAGGCATTCTCAAGTGTCTTATTCTGGGTCAAGTTAGAAACTTTCGCTTGTGGGGGATTAACCTTTTCTTGGGTAGCTGCCTGGGTGGTTTGTGCACTTCTCATTGTGCAGTAGAAAAGAACATTCTTTCTTCTGAGTAATGTGGTGGGATGGAACACAAAAGGGTGGGTCTGAAAGCTTCTAAATATTGTGGAGGCCATGTTCTTAAACTCGATTGGATCCGATATCAAACAATCAGGAGCCTCTCTTTGCAAACATGAAGCAATGCCTGAAAGATAAGATTTTGAATCTTAAGGGTGTGTTTGGACAGAGAGTTTTCAGTTTCCACTGACATTCTTAAATGACAATCAATTATGATTCCAGGAATTAAATTCCAGTTATTGAGAATTCGTTTGTTTGGGTTTGATGACCGGAATTACAAATCTTATTATTTTGCATTGATTTGTTTCAAACAAGTAAACTCAACAGCTTCCAAACATATTAGAAATCTGATCAATGATCACAATGATGCAAATTCAACGTCCTCTCACACATATGAATCAAAACAAAAACTCAAAGTATATAACTTGTTATTTATTGCTTGAAAAATGAGAGCAGAGCAAAGCAAAGCATTGCTCAGGAAAGAAAAGAAAAAGAAATGAATGAGAGCATTGACGTTTATAACCAATTCACAATGGCATCAACTGTAAGCATAATTCAGAGCCTAAGATTCCCTGTTAGCAAATTTCAATATGAGACAAATGGGTAGTCAAAATGAGAGAATGATATTGGGTTGGATTCTAGATCCATCGTTGTTCATAGAGTGATGGTATAAATCAAATACTGATACACAATAATGTTTTAAAAGGCTAAGGCGTAGCCGAGGCAATGACATGAGAGCCTCACCAAGGCGCTTGCCTTGAGGCGTAAGGCGTAAGCCTTTTGTTAAATAACCAAAATCTTTAATTGTAACTGAAGGTCACAAAAACAGCTCATCTGCTATGCATTTGAGTATCATATATGGTTCAACTAGCACATAGCAGTGCTTCAAAAACAAAGAGCTAGCACATAACAGGAAACGTTGGTACCCCTGACCTTTAAAAAAAAATGAGTGTAAAACATAGCAGGAAGCATTGCTTGTAATGAAGTTCAAAACAACAGTAAAAAGGCTAAATTGGTTCAACTAGCACATAGCAGCACATAGCAATTTAACCCAATTCACTCTTTACAATTCCAATTGATACCAGCACAAATCACAACCTTTATGACCTTTACAAATCTTTCTGATACCAGCACGTATTCAGTGAGCCAAATCCAATTAATACCATCACATATTCACAAATCACAACCTTTACGAAGCAAACATCCAATTTACAACCAATGCACATTGCACTATCAAATCCATATATAGACAAACAACATATATGCTCTTTGAAAGAAAGCATAATCTTTAACAATACCTCTAACTCTGTAACCCAAAAACCAAAAGCGCCTTTCCTTCTTCAATAATTTTGTGTTGAGACTTGAGAGAGCAGAACTGAGTTAAAGACCAAAAATGAGATGGGAGGAGGGAGGCTGAAGCGAATATCAGAATTTTAATTCAATTCCTGCATATTTTTCCTATCCAAACACACTGTAAATTCATGATAAATATCTAAACTTGAACAATACCAAAAACATAATCCAAACCAAAGCATTCACCTTTTCAAGTAATCCAACGTTAAGCTATCAGAGTAGACACAGAAAACACAAAACCCAACATATCAAAATGATCAAACAAGTGGTGGGCATGTCGATTATGGCAATCCAAATGGTAAAGGGTATTCTTTCCAGTACAAGAAGCAGTAAATGAATGAAACCCAGAATGAGAGCACTTACTTGTAAACCCAGAAGAAGATGAGATGAGAGTTTGGTTGAGAACTGAGAAGAGTGAAGTGAAAAGTAAGGGGAAGAGAAGCAGATAATGAAAACCTAGTTCAACACAACTTTGGCTCCAATCCGTCGACACTCGTATCTTCTTAAAATAAATGAGATTGATAAATTGTTTAAAGACACTGAACCATCGAAGTGGACGTGCCGGAGTGGTTATCGGGCATGACTAGAAATCATGTGGGCTTTGCCCGCGCAGGTTCGAATCCTGCCGTCCACGCTTTTTTTCTTACACTTGCATTTCTTTTCTTTTTTTGTTTACCAAAAGTTGGTACTTCAGTACTTGCAGATTATTTCTACTTTGACTTAATTTGTAATTCTTTACCCGAAATGTAAAGCTCTATGTTACTATGTTCAAAAATACTGCCATATGATCAAGTTCCATGAAAAATGGAGCAGCTCTGTTGTTGTAGGAGTGTAGACTAGTTACCGAACACAGTTGTGGGATAATTCAGTTGGTATGTGCATGCTTGTGGTTGAGTTAAAGTTCGATCCCAATCTTTAACTGCAGTCACTAAGCTTATGTACAAATGTAGAAATGTAGGATAGCATTTCACTCTCCAAACTTTTGTTCACCGAAACAGAAGGTAACTCGACTCGAGTGGAGTAAAATAAGAGATGTCAAGCTTTGTTTGTTTGTTACCTACATCACCATAGCAGCAAGCCACACACTTGTAAATAACCGAGGTTGTTAACTGGGAGTAAAATCAAGCGTATGGTCATAAGAGTTCAGACACTTTTGAAGTCATAGCCATGCCGTGCACAGTGGTTGGTCTTAATTAGTTCGCTGCTAACAATATAAACAAACACTGACACACTCTTTGTGCCATAAATATGAATCACCAAAACAACAAAGGAATAGGAATGGAGGGACAGCAGCAATGGAGGCCCAGACTGTCGTTCAGGAGCGCCACCATAATGATGTGCTTGCTGAACCTCATCACTGCTCTTCTTTTGCTTCAGGGCTTTCTCTCATCTGCTTCTTCCCGCTCCAAATCCTCACCCACTTCAGGTCCATTTCTCTCTCTTTTTCTTCACAATTTGGCATTTGGGTATTGTCCATCTTTGCATAGCTTGATAACCCATCATTTGGATTTGCTAAATTTATGACCTTTTTTGGGTTGTGGGTTTTTCTTGAGGAACCCAATTGTCAATGATTTGTTCTTGACTGGTCTCGGAATGTATTGATTGCATCCCTATACTTGAGTTTTATGTGAAGTTCTTCATAATTTGGATACAGAACAGCTCATGAGTTGAAACTTGATTAGTAAAGTAAATCCATTTATCAAATACCTAACTGGGATTGTTGAACAGCCATGAGGTTTGATTGGGGAACCAGAATACAGCACCACGTAGTCTAATTCCATTGTAGGTTCTATAGGAGAAGAGTTCATTAGTTTTGTAAGTTTTTTTTTTTTTTAGAAGTTCTTCATAATTTGGATACAGAACAGCTCAAAAGTTGAAAACTTGATGATCAAACTAAATCCAATGATCAAATACCTAACTGGGATTGTTGAGCAGCCATGGGGAACCAGAATACAACACCACATATTCCAATTCCATTGTAGGTTTTTTTAGGAGAAGAGTTCATTTGTTTTTGAGGTTTAGGTCCTAGGGAACACCTTACACCAAGATTAATTTTGTTTAGACAGAAAGTTTCTCTAAATGTACTTTGAGTAAATGTCCAAGGATGGTGATTGTCATCTTCAGTAGTTTGTTCAGCTTCTTATCGTGATATGCCTTCGTCTCTTCCTTCCAATATGGATTGTTTGTTTTCTTACATATACTAGTCCCTATTTCCATTTAGGTCCAATGTCTGGACTACCGAAACAGCAGTAGTCTTCCCCTTCCCTTAAGGGCTTAAGCATGAGGATTTAACTACTTGCTCCATCAAAATTGAACCTAGATATTGCCCATTGATAAAAAAATAAAAAAAAGGAGACACATTATTTGGTTACTAGGGCCTTGTTACTGAAATTTGGGTAGGTTTTTGGGTAGGTTTCATGATCTAGAAGTGGAGGACCACCTGAAATTTGTAACCAAGTGGATGCTCTCTGACAAAGAAGATGGTGAGAAAGAACGTAATAAACCAGTCATGTTCATGGAATTTGGCTTGGTGGACCAGCTTGATAGATTTTACAAAACTATTTACGGTGTCATATACAAATCTGCAAAGAAACACCAGGCTGGGCAGGTGCTTTAGTGTGGCAGTTTATTGTTGGAGGAATGGAAAAGTTTAATGATGAATTTCGGATTATTCCATAGGAGAGGCCATCTTCCTATAAGCTGATAATAGAACATACATGTAGGTTGGCTAGGATCCACGGTCCAGTTTTAGAACAGCGAAATTTGAAAGAGCTGTGCTTACAAAAACACCGAAATGCTTAGTTTTGAGCTGAAGGTTCATTCCTTTTGAGGGGGAGGGGGCTAAATTAGGATGTGTTGTGGTTTGCGGTGTTTACAGGAGGGAAGGTTTCATTCCTTTAGACCAGATTCTGATGCCTTCTCACTGTGAACTTGTGAAGTACAAAAATTGGAACCTTAGTTGATGGTTGCAATGAGCTAATTATAAGAAACCGTTGTACAATATGGTGATTGTTAACACATTCCTTTGCAGTTCTAGGAGAAACTTTGAAACTGTAAAAGGCTGCTGCTCTGCAGACAAAAAAATTCATGATTTATAATGATATTCTTGACTTTATTTGCATTTCTTATGTACTGTTTATAAAAATCTCTTTATGTACATTGAACTATCTGATGTCATAATCATATTCCAACTGCAGCCACACTCAGGTATGTTAGAGAATCTGAAGAGATCCGTCTTGCTATGCAACCTTTGGAACTAATGAAAAGGGTAAGTATGGATGTTATTATTGGACTACAGTAATTACAACTCTAGTTAAATGTTTCTGCTACTGGTTGTTTAACATAAATAAAATGGTAGTGCCCATGCAAAACCTGAGTTGAATTGTTTCCTACATGGGCTCATTAATTATAGATTAGAATACCGTCTCTCCAAACCTGCATCTGGCTGTTTGTCTGAAATATTTTTTATTTCCACTGAGCTGAGGTTTTCTTAAACTGTTTTACATAACAGATATTTTTCCTTATCAAAATTTCTTCTCTTGTCAGGTGAGGGAAATCCAACGAGAAGCATCTGGAGAACCAGAAACAGGCCAAGAGAAAGAGACAAGGCAAACAGTTGCAGTTGACCTCTCAAAAAGATTGAAGGATCTGCATTCAGCTAACGATGCTAACAGCTTGAAAGGTGAACATGTCTTTCTCTACCATACATAATTGCTTTTATTTGTCAAGCAGCTATTTATCCTTTTTTAGGATCACTTGGTAATTGTTCCTAAGCTAAACTCTAGTAGTGGACTATCAGGCATTTGTGTTTCCAGCTCATGGTTTTAGTTGCGGATACAGGTTTTCTCCATGTCTGTCTTGTATTACAATCATACCATGTCTCTCTAGGACTCTAGGTTGTAGAGTTGAAAATCTCTGTGTCTATTTAGAGTTGAAAATCCTATACATGATGCATTTCTTTGATGTACATTTTGCATATACAAGTCTATGAAGAACCAAGAACAATTGATGATATTGTAACCAGTCTCATGCATTTTGACCTTAAATGTGTCAGACCATGTGTGACATCTCCCGTATTTGTCAAGAAGTATCATGTATGTTGCCTTAGTGCAGATAAAATGTTCCTTCTTGATTTAGAATTTGCTGCATCACAAAACGCTATTCATTCATATTGTGCTTGCTTTTGATGCTGGATTTAGTTTTCATTGTTTCTTGTATGATTTTCTGTTGTCTGTATATGAAATGGATATGACAGTTTTTTAAAATTACCTTGTCCTCATGATTCGAGTAAATGTTTTGTGGTAGTCCTTCGGAATTTATTTATTGGAATGAACTAGATTGACCAATTTGTATTATGTTCTGCAGCCTTGGAAGAGTGGCGTAAACGGAAGATGGAACGAGCAAGACTACGTGACCTGGAGAAAAATGGAACACTCACGTCTCAAGCTTGAGCTCTCTCTTGTTATTGTTGACCGTATACTTGAATTTGAACACCAAGTTGTCTGGAAATCGTGTTGTACATGTGTATATCTGAACTCTGATTTGATAACAAAGAACTATCTGATTATTATTTATATACTATATACTAAAACAGGGTTTCGCAAAATTACATTTTACCTTTCTTGTCATGAAAAATCTCAGCTTTGCCGCAGCCCAATAAAAGACCGTTTTATTCTTTCTCACGAAATTACATATTTGTCTTTTCTGTCATGGAAAATCTCAATTTTGTCACGGCCCAGTAAAAGAGCGTTTTATTCTCTCTCGTAGCTTTACATGTTTGCCACTCAATTTTTCGTTACTTTTCTTTAGAGTTATGAAATAGACTATTTTACCCTTCTCAAATAACTTAATTACAGCTTTACCATGTTTCCACACTTAACCGAACCCGCAGCAACGCGCGGGTCACTGTCTTGTACATACTAAATTGGAGCAAAGAGAATATGTATCTAAGCATGAAAGTAACCCAAATGAGCAAGACGACAAGTTAAACAAATTATCCTTCATGTTTCACCACAATCCACCATCCAGTTTACTTTCAACAAGAGATGCTTTACCCAAGGAGTAAATGCAGCAGCGCAGTATAGACTGTATAGTACCTTGCTCAAGTTACCTGAAAACTTCTCTTCCATTGGAGAACTTGTGTTTGACAAAGCACGGGATTCAAGAATATGCCTACGACTTGGCAATGTCAGCAAAGCAAGGGTGGATGATTATCACACTATCTAGCTTTGAAAGAGTGACTGAGTGAATGATCTTATTGACCATCATAATCACACATGGTGTCATGCCACTGTAAAAACTCTGGTCCTAATGTTGCTGAACATATTTTGAGCATTCATCTGCCTCGCAATCCAAGGCAAGATACTATTATTTGGAGCTATGGAAGAAGAGGAGTGTTCACTGTAAAAAATGCATACCAGACTGCAAGGAAACATGTTCTTGGATAGGCACCGGCAACCACATCAGGCAAACCCTTTGAAAATTCAATGGCTTTAAGGAAATAGTGGTAGTCTATGAACTTTTTAAACAAATCATACTATAAATCCAAATACAATACACCTCCTTCAATTTCCAAATACAATACACCTCCTTCAATTTTTGAGTAGAGTAGATTAAGAAGCTCCTAAATTTTTTCATTTCAAAATCTTTTTTTTTTTTTGTTAAAACTCTCTATTCTTAGATATGTTAGTTTTGAACTTACAACAACATGTCAGTTAGACTAGTTAAACATACGGACCACTGCTCACCTAAAACAGCTCTTTGTATACTGCATATCCGAGACTCGATGTAGTTTCTCCTGAATTAAAGTTGTTCTTTAGCCATATTGTTGATAAATGTCACAAGCATGCCTCATTCAATAGCAACAGATCGTTCTAGAATCTTTGTACACAGATTAGAACATACCAGAAGTAGAGAACTTAAGCACCCATCATGATAATGATCCTAATCCAATTCATTTTGGCTACATTTGATCTCCACCGTCAATGAGTTTGCATTATTGGACAAACCTTTTCAGTGTAGGTGACTACCGTGTTACAGCTTCTATATATCTGGTTGTGGATAATGCATCGTTTGTTTTAAAAGTTTAAACTCCAAGAGTGGGAGAAGAGTATCCAAAGACACCGAGAGGGTTTCATAAAAAGTAGAAGCACCAAGCTATGCCAAGTGTCCTACCACCTGTAACCAATGATCCACATGCAAAACTCTCCTGCTTAACACGTATCTTTCAGCTAACACCGTTCACTTTCACCTCAGCTGCCTTGCTGTTCTATAAAGATCCTCATCCAACCTCCTAGCTCTCACCAGAAGATCATCATCCAAGCTCGAACACACAGTCATCGTCTTTGTTGTTAAAAGCATTTGTAAGAAAAGAAAAGAAGTGTTCAGCTGTTTCGATTGGTTGTCAACTTGTGAAAGGAAGAAAGATATGGCGACGGTGGGAAGAAACATAGCAGCTCCTTTGCTGTTTCTCAACTTGATCATGTACTTGATCGTAGTAGGGTTTGCTAGTTGGTGCCTTAACAGGTTCATCAATGGCCAGACCAACCACCCGAGTGAGTATATATTTTCTCATTTTCACTTCAAGGTTTTCCTATTTATGTTTTGTTGAAGCCAAATGCTGACAGCGAAATATTGAACAGGTTTTGGAGGAAATGGTGCAACGATGTTCTTCCTGATCTTTTCCATAATGGCTGGTGTGATGGGAGTAGCGTCGAAGTTGGCTGGAGCAGGCCATCTCAGAGCCTGGAGGAGTGACAGTCTAGCTGCAGCAGGATCTTCATCAATTGTGGCTTGGGCTCTCACTGCACTAGCCTTTGGGTAAAAATAAGCTAGCCTTCAACTAAATCAAGTTCACATATAACACTTCTCAGTTTTTGAACTGTGAACTTGTTCAGATGGTTTGTGTTGTTTTGATTCGAACAGACTCGCATGCAAGCAAATCAATGTTGGAGGATACAGGGGATGGAGGCTGAGGGTTTTGGAGGCTTTCATAATAATCTTGACATTCACCCAGCTTTTGTATCTCTTGCTAATCCATGCTGGTATCTTCAGCAGCAAGTATGGTCCTGGTTACCGTGACACCGACTACCCTACAGCTGCCGGCGGTGTCGATCCAATCCACAAGGGCGGAACTGCAGTCCCTGCTTCTAGGGTGGTCTAAGAATGTCATTTTAGAAGGGACGTCTCGGTCCCACATTAGATGGGAACAACTATCTTTTATCGTCTCCCTTTCTTTTCAGGGAGGGGGTTGTATTTCAAAATTTGACGTGGAATTTCAAGTTTTACTTTGTGGTGTATATTAATGTAGTTAGTAACCCAGGGAGACTTGCGTTGGGCATGTTTGTACTACATGTGTGAGAATTTGTTTTCAGTAGTGTGTGTACATCAGGTGTACAATGTATGTTCTTCATTTCAATCAAATGCACGGTAGCATCTTATCAGATTCTTTTTCTTTGGTGAAATGTTACTAGGGATGGCAATAATCCCCAGCGGGTAGGGTACCCACGGGTATTCGACCCTAACGGGGAAGATATACGGGTATAAACGGGTAACGGGGATGGGGATCCTTAGTATTCGGATTCTTAAATCGGGTACGGGGCGGGTATGGTATTTTGATATTCGTCCCCATCCCCACCCATTAAGGATGAAAATATTATTATATATAATTATATAATTTATTATTATATATATTTATATATAATTTATAAATAAATATTTATGTAAAAAATTTGTAATTCTCTTAATAAACATTTAATGGACCTTCCTTTTTATTATATATTTTTATTCTCTTAATGAAATTTACCGGTATTGTTATGTTTTAACCAAGACTTATATTTATTTTTATTGGATTGAAGTATGAAACTTATTTATTTTGGTATTTGATTTTAATTTCATACTTTTATATAATTGTATTTCGTATTTAAAATAAAAAAATTTAATTTAATACATAATTGTTAACGGGTACGGGTACGGGTATGGAAACGTAATCCCCAAAGGGTACGGGTACGGGGAATCTCCATTATCTAATTACGGGTACGGGGACGGGTACGGGGATGAAAAATGTAAAAAGGTATGGATACGGTATTTTGATCCCCGTACCCTACCCTACCCATTGCCATCCCTAAATGTTACATTCCAAGACTACAAGCAGTTGTTGAACCAGTTCTATTGCTTCATTCACTCGAGTGCTATAGGCATATTATAGGCATATCCTAAGTTCCTAACCATGTATATCTTTCTGCTAACTTTCACCTATTGCAATGGAAGAGCCGGAAGCGACATTTTGAACTTTCTTCCATAACTTTCTTCTTTCTTCCATTACTTCCTTCCATTGCAATGGTAGAGGTCTTCTATAACTTTCTTCCATTGCAATGGAAGAGGCAAAAGCTACATTCTAAACTTCATTCTTTTCCCCAGAAATGATCAGAGATGTGTTACATTATGAAAAATGAACAACCAGATCCTGAAAACAACATGACATCATTATGAATATGAACTTTCTTCAATTACAATGGAAGAGCCAAAGGCGACATTTTCAACTTCTGTCTTTTCCCCTGTAATGATCAGAGATGTGTTGCATTAAGAACAATGAAGCAGATCCTGGAATTAACATGGAAGCAGGACTAGTTAGCATTAAGTGACTACTTCTTAACACAAAGGGAATCAGGCATCAGCAACAAGTGCTATACGCCCAATTTGAGGGCATCAGGTATCAGCAACAAATGCTGGCAAAAGAAATTGATACGCCACATTTGAACTGATCTGTGCTCTACTTACAAACAAATAAAAAAAAGAGAAAAAAGAAAAGGATTCGTACTCATTCCAGAATGTAAATAGTCGGAATTACAAATAACAAAAAGGGGAGATGAAAATCCAGGAGGAGCTCTAGAAGAACACAACTCCTCTACTTAACCTCCCCTGACCTTTCATATCCTGCTTATACTAGTTCTTCTATTAGTAACCATACAAAAATGCCATGGTAGAAGCTTACCAATCAGTAATGAGAGTTTATGCACCCCCATTGACATAACCTTCTTTGCGACCTTCAAATCCTGGCCGCATTAGTTTCTTCTCTCTCTTTGCGATTTTGCGCTTTTTCTTCTCATCAAGTTTTGCTGATATATTATCAGATCTCTTCTTCTGTTTGTCTTGTTTCAACTTGTGTGTGGTTTCAACCCTTTCCTTCCATTTCTCAGCATTCTTCTGATGCTTCTTTTGGTCCTTTTTAATGCTTTGTTTCAGCAACTTTGGATCATCATGAACCTTGACCCCAGCAGCTCTACTGGTTGCTGTTTTCCACAACAGAGACTTGCCTTTCTCTGGATCTTTCTTCATTTCTTCCAACTGTTTGGCCCTCTCAAGCTCCTTCGCCTTTGACAGTCTTCTCTTCTTCTTTCCAACGTCATCATCATCCCCAAGTTTGACACGACTGAATGTGAGCCCTTTAGAAGCCTCTGCAACCTCTTGTTCAACATTTTTGTTCACTGAATCAGTACCAATAGGTTTCTTTTCATCAGATGCAGTTTCTCTCTTCCGTTTCCTGTCATCAGCCCCTTTCTCATATCTCTCCTTCCTTTCAATCCTCTTCCTTGCTCTCTCTGAAACTCCACAATTGCGACCAGACTGAAACTGTTCAATTTTACGACGAAGCCGTTGCTGCAGTTCCTCATATGTCACTGACCTGTCATCACCTTCCAGACCAGGCACCACAGGTTTAGTCTCCATTTCACCACTATCACTATCATCCTCATTCGACTTCTCCTTTTCCAAACTTTGCTTTAGCAAATCAAGGGTTGTTGTAGAAGACTTCTCTGGATCCAACCGATCCCTGCGAGCTTGCTTAATGTTTTTCTTCGTTTCCTTCTTAGCTGAAGCCTTTGCAGGCTTGCTCAGGCCTTGAAACCATGGCTTATCATCCTCATCATTCGGTAAATAGAACCTAGCAGGGATGAGCTCAACTAGCTTGTCCATGAATTGAGAATGCTGATGAATAATAGACTTCAAATCAATAACCGGATTAGAAACAATCGCCTCCCTGTCCGTTTTATTCTTCATCTTTTTCCCCATCTGCATAATGATTAACAAGAAGATAATTGCAAGTGTCAGATGACATCAAAAGTTTGACCAGCACAAATAATCGACCTAACACATATATAACACATGTTCCTATATTCTTAAGAATCTGAAGTTGTGAAGCAAACAAATGACAATAAATGAAAACCAAAATTCTATATCACCACCTAACAATTTTTCATGTGAGCAACACACTCAGCTGCGACAAAACAAAACTAGCCGGTTTGAAACATTTTCAGCATTAGAACTATAAAAATGTATTAGACTCCATGACTCCACCACATAGCAAAATTAACCAGCACAACCCTACCAATTCGAGAACAAGTTGAAGCGAAAGAAACACACTTTTAATTCATAGCCACATACTCAATAAGAACAACAACACATATATGAGCTAGGCTACACTACAGCACAATTGAGCATCTTAAAAAAAATATAAACAGGAGATTACTGAAAGAAAAACCAGAAACAAGATTCAAGAAAGTTACAAAACGATTCAAATTAGTGGATAATCTTGACAAATAAAACAACAGCTTAATCATCCGAGCTCAGAATTCAATTTTACAGTCTCAGAGTAGATTCAATTCAAAAATTATATGAGAAAACAGTAATCCTATCATTTCAATTGTGTTCTTATAAGCACGAGCGGAGAAAATATAAACAGGAAGGTAACAATTGGTGTACTAACTTCAGCAAGATGAAGCCAGGGATTGGTTCTACAGAGGAAGAAGCTGTGAAATTGAATGGGAGGATGGTTGTGATGAAACCCTAAAGAGGGAAGCGGTCTGGAGGTTAACGACGTTTATGGTGAAAAAATTGAAACCATTTATTAGTTTTGCGCTGGACCTGGGTAGAAGTTTATACCTCACAGAAGAAGTCTATTAACCCCCCGTAAGAGTCTTACGGGTAATGGACCACAAACATAAAGATCCAACATGATTAACTCTATCCAAATCTATACCCAATAAGAATGTGCATTGATCGCACTGAACGAAGCAGTACTACTTTGTATCCTAGAATATCAGATGATTCTGATCAATAGTTCATTACCCATTACTCAAAACACTTCAATCAAATAATGGTGCCAGAACTCTATAACTACCATTGCACATTCCTGTAAGTAAACATACCAAATATCTTCTCCAATTCAAACAAAAACATACAGACTCAAGCATCTTGCTAATGAAACGATTAAAACCTACGTTACTACATAACCCAACTTCACTTTTTAAAACCTTGCTGATCAAGTTCCCACCCAACCAAATAGTGATCTTGACTTAATTGTGTGCCTAAGATTATGAAAACAAAACTTTCTGAAACTCATCTAAATTGAAGCTACAGCCAATACTTTCTTCAAGAATACTCCAAAAAGCATATACTAATAGTATTAGCACTCCATAAAACATCAATCAAACTCGGCACATATCAAAGTACAGTACACCTCTTACCAAGTGAGTATACAACGTTGTAAACCTCAAACATCAATTGCCAATATACTTGATATGAAAACAACATAAAGCTAAACCGCATATTCTCATTCCTCCAGAAGTATCTATATTCGGAAACTATTCGATGATGAGATAAAAACCATTGGTTCAGTCGAGTATGAAGAGTAAAAAATACCACTAAATTACAGAAACTTTAGCGTCAAGTCACACACCAGTGTAACAGTTTGATTCATCTTACAATTGAAGGTAACAATATCAAAGCAATTTGATAGTACTGAAAAAGCTAATGAACAACAATAAAACTCTCAAGTCAAGGCCTTGAATGGTTCCAGCAATCCAAATTATCAAACTCCATGTTTCTTCAAAAATAAAATCACCGTTCTGATTTCCTCAATAACCATCAACAAGTTCGAAATTCAATTGAAATCCACATATGGCATTTTGGAGCAACTGAAATCCATTTAAGCCATTGTACAGAATAAAAAACCTAACGAACATTCGAAACAACTCAACAAACTAATGCCATCAAGTATGAATCCTATAGAAACACAGATTTTAAGTGACTAAACCCAATACAATAACTCAATAAAAAAAAACCCAATTCAAAACCCATTACAACTATAACATATACAACTCCACAAAGTCATCAGAAATCAGAAACGAAAAAATAAAGGGAAATAAAAGGGTATAAGCTTATAGCTGAGTTACTGAGTTTAGGGAGGAGTGATGGAACTAAATTGGAAGCTTACCTTAGAACGAGAAGAACAGACGATAAAGAAACGACGGCGATGACGCCGGAGCCGATCTCGTCGACGATTGTGTAGCCGGCTGAGTCGGCGTTCTTGGTGGAGTGAGAAAGAAAGAAGTGAGAATCAGAGAGTCCAATAGGGTTCCGTAGAGGTTTTTCTTTTTTTTTCTTTTTTCTTTTTTTCTCTTCTTTCTTTTATTTATTACCGGGTTATATGGGTTCCATTAACCAATCCGTTTCCGCCCGTTTTTACATAATGCTAACCCATTATGTAATCAGACGGTTAGCGAACAGGGTTTTCAACAAACGGTTAACGAGTTATGGGCTAAATTGTCCGGCCTACGTAAGACTCAATTTGATGGTTTGGTATAAATGGGAGCAAATAGAAATAGAAGAGGATTTTAGAATTTGTGTCTCAATCTTTGTTTACTAGAGACAATGTTCTAAAAGGCGGTAGGCGGTAGGCAGGCGTTAACCCGCAGCCTAGAGCCTGGACAGTCTAGGCGAGGATTAGGCGGGGAATAGGCGATTTGTATTTTTGAAGATTTATTAATTAAAAATATATATTTTACGTAATTTAATATTTGAAAAAGGTCAAATATGGATAAATTATTCAACATAAATCTAGTCAGACTCATTTATAAAATAAATTATAGCTAAAATTTAGCATAACTTCCTGTAAAAAAGTGAGCAACAATAACAAATATAATGAAGTGAAAGTAAATTGAGAATAGAGAATCGTGAAAGATGTGTATCTCATTCATTGATAGGAGCCCTTTATATAGGGAATTACACATTACCAGTATGGTAAGGATATGAATACATAGATCTAGTCTAACTACATATCCTATTGGCATAAGGTAAAGGCACACAAAGAATATCTAAAAAGATATGGAATATCCTAGAACACTCCCCCTTGTGCCGCGCATTGATATGCCAATGGTGCTAATCTGTTGCCTCGTCAAAAACCTCGTCAAGTCACAAAAACCCTGTGGGAGAAAAACTGAACCTTGATCGTAGGAGAAAAAGAGTACAACGCACCAGCCTACTTCATTGAGATGGTACTCCCTCTGATGTGAACATTATTCACAGAGACTTGATAGCCGACGCATGTCTATACTTTTCACATGTTTCTCAAAAGTAGACTTAGGTAAGGACTTAGTAAATAAGTCTGCTACGTTTCCTTCGGAACTAACTTGGTTCACTTGAATGTTGAGAAACGCCTGTTGTTGTTGGTTGTAGAAGAACTTAGGTGAAATGTGCTTTGTATTATCACCCTTGATGTAACCTAACTTCATTTGCTCAATACAAGCTGCATTGTCCTCATAAATGCATGTAGGTCTATCAGTTGTAGAACTTAATCCACTAGTTCCTCTAATGTGCTTAATGATTGATCTCAACCAAACACATTCCCGAACAGCTTCATGCAAAGCTATAATCTCTGCATGATTTGAAGATGTCGCCACTAGAGTCTGCTTAGTAGACCTCCAAGATATCGCCGTATTCCCAATGGTGAAAACATAACCAGTTTGAGAACATCCTTTATGAGGATCAGATAAATATCCGGCGTCGGCGAAACCCACCAACGTATTGTTGGGTGTCTCGGCATAGGATAAGGCGGCGGTGGCGTGCACGGCATTGAACCCGTGTCCAGCAGCCGTACCGGCGGCGTCCATGGCAGCAGTCCGGTCCCTTGGTGGATCAGTGCCGTGTCTTCCATGAGCCATAGGACCATCTTCTGTCCTTCTTGAATCAATGTAGGGAAAGAACAGTCCCAAATCAATGGTACCTTTAAGATATCGAAAGATGTTCTTAACTCCGGTCCAATGACGTTGGGTTGGCACTGAGCTAAATCTAGCTAACAAGTTGATTGAGAATGCAATGTCTGGTCGAGTGCATTGAGCTAAGTACAATAACGCGCCTATTGCACTAAGGTATGGAACCTCTGCGCTCAAGACCTCTTCGTCGTCCTCTTTCGGACGGAATGGATCTTTAGTTATATCCAGACTTCGACCAATCATGGGAGTGCTAACAGGATGCATCTTGTCCATATTAAATCGCCTGAGCATCTTTTGGACATATGCAGTCTGATGGATAAGAATCCCACAGACTCGGTGCTCTAGTTCAAGACATAGGCAAAAACGAGTCTTCCCAAGATCTTTCATCTCAAACTCGGATTTCAGATAAGCCGCGGTCTCTTTGATTTCATCAAGAGTACCGATAATGTTCATGTCATCGACATAAACGGCCACTATTGCAAATCCGGAACTTGTCTTCTTTATGAACACGCACGGGCATAGTTCATCGTTCTTATATCCCTCCCTAATCAAGTAGTCACTTAGACGAGTATACCACATTCGCCCGGATTGCTTTAATCCGTAAAGTGAGTGTTGCAACCTTATAGCATACGCACTCCGTGGTTTAGAGTCACTTGATTTAGGTAACGTAATGCCATCAGGCACTTTCATATATATCTCTGAATCTAGATCCCTATAGAGATATGCCGTAACCACATCCATGAGCTGCATGTCAAGTTTTTCGGACACTACCAAACTGACTAAGTAGCGGAAAGTTATGACGTCCATGACTGGAGAGTAAGTCTCCTCATAATCAATCCCAGGGCGTTGTGAGAAACCTTGCGCCACAAGGCGGGCCTTATACCGAAGCACCTCATTCTTCTCATTACGCTTTCTAACAAAGACCCATTTATGTCCAACAGGCTTTACACTCGGCGGAGTTAGCACTACTGGGCCGAAGACCTGTCTCTTTGTTAGAGAGTCTAATTCTGCCTGGATTGCAACTTTCCATTTAGGCCAATCTGCTCTGTTTTGGCATTCTGCAACAGAGCGTGGTTCGATGTCATCGTGCTCAATGATTTCATGAGCCACGGAATAAGCAAATATATCATCGACATGGGTTGATGACCGGTTCATCAATTCA
>NC_020494.1:5028964-5029918 GCF_000184155.1 Fragaria vesca subsp. vesca
CTTCACAATGAGTTTCCAAGTGAAAGCCATTAGCGCGAATGTCCTTAAAGCTCAACAGGGTTCGGTGCCCTTTTGGGGCATAAAGAGCGTCCGTGACGTGGATCATAGTGCCATGAGGCAGAAAAAAGCGAGCGGTTCCACGCCCGAGGATCATAGGGGAAGATCCAATCATTGTCGTCACAGATGATTTACAAGGCACTAACTCAAGAAATAGTTGCCGGTTCCTTAGAATTGTGTGGGTTGATCCACTATCTACGAGGCACTCGATCTCTCCAAGAGACATACCTACAAAAGAGAGTAGATATATGAGTAAATAGGTCGATATCGAGCTATTTAGAAGGATTGAAAAAACTAAAAGTAGTAACAATCCCGAGAGTGCTGGAAATTTCTCGCGCTGAATGACCTTTGCGCACTAAAACAGTCATAACTCCTTCGCTAAAATAGATATGGACGAACCGTAAAATGTTCTGAAAACTAGACACATAGAGCTTTCCAATGATATAAGGCTCACTATCTGGTTCGTCCGGAGCTGTTCACAAAACTCAAATGAAGTTACTGTCCAGGGGGGACAGATTACTGTTTTTCGCAGATTTGGCATTAGCAAAGCGTTTGAAGCTTGCTGGTGGCATGGAGACGAAAACTCAGCCACAGGGACGTGTTGTTGATCAAGGAACCCATAGGATTCGATGATGGTCCGGTTTTTGCCAAGTCTTTAACGTCTTTTACAAGACGGCAATTGGAGTAATAGCGTAGAGGGAATTCAAAATCAAAAGCTTTCGGTAACTCGAAATTAAGTATGACCAGGCATGTCCGTGGAGGGTCGGTAGTGCGAGGCACACTTAAACCACTAGCTTCTTAATTTCGGACAATTCTAAGACATCATACTAACTTGGTAAGGCCTAGTTGAACAATTGATGATGGAAAATCCGCTATAGGTAAAAGACTTGAAACCGG
>NC_020494.1:5029938-5060557 GCF_000184155.1 Fragaria vesca subsp. vesca
GAAAACTAAGCATGGCATGCTGACGATGCCTTATTACATCATGACTTAGTAAAAGGGAAAACAATCTAGCCGGTGACGTCAAAGTCAGGGGCATCTAAGTCAGAACATTGTCCATTAGGGTCAGCGACCTTGAAGGTAACATTATGTTCAACTCCATTGTTTTCAGTGGAATTGACTTCCATCAATTCCTTGTATTTCTTGTATGCGGCAACAACATTTGCAGGAGCGCGACAGCTTTTAGACCAGTGGTCCTTGGACCCACATCTGTTGCATTAACCATCAAAGGCAGAAGAAGAGCGAGCATGCTGCTTCCGAGGAGGAGCGGCGCCGCCCTTGGGGCCGGCGGCACCGGTGTCTCGACGCCATGAGTTGGTACGGCCACTAAAGCCGCTACCTTGTCCCCGAGAACTAGAGGCACGGTGGTGATGATTCCCACGTGCATAAGGTTCATTCCTATGTTGATCCTTGTGTTTCGGAGCTTTCTTACTCCGGTTGCAATTGTAATTAGATTCCGGAATTTTCCGGGTGCCTACAGGACGCAAATTATGCTGATCATTGATCATATTATTCTTTTCTTCCATAAGGAGTTGCGTCATTAAGCCGCTAAATGTAGTAATCCTCTTATTTGTGAACTCAAGCCGATATTGGTTCATGAGGATCTTAGCAGCTGAAGGGAAGGTCGAGAAAGTCTTTTCGATCATGTCGGCATCACTTTTCTCGACTCCACATGAGCTCAGTTGAGCTTGTAGGCAAAGCATATCCCCGTTGAAGTCATCAACCTTCTTGTAATCCAAAAGTCGGATTTCATCCCAGCGAGCAATTAGTTGTGGGAGCAAGGTCGAGTGAATGTTGCCGAAGCGTTCGGCAAGGGCATCCCACAGATCTTTTGGATCGTGCTTGGATTGATACTGCCTGCGCAGTGTGGGATCGATATGCTTACGAAGGAACATGAGTGCCTGAGATTTTGTTCTCTTGCTAGGCGGTTCCTGATCTGGATCGGGGAATATGGTCTCGGTCAGATCCTTAGCGATGAAGGTCTGTTCTATGTCCGAGACCCAACGATGGTACTCGGTACCATGGGCGTCGAGGACGTCAAATTCAATGCATCTGTCCATCTGCATACAAGAGAGTACAAGTCGTATTAGTTTTCTGTTGGAGACCCTGAATAAGGTACTCAAATACGATGCTTTTGGTTTGTCTCTCTAGGGTTGATCAAACACAACCCTAAATGTCCGGAGTCGATCAAACACGACTCGGAAAAAACTTGTGTGAAGGTGATCAAACACACCTTCAAAATAGCAATAACCAAAGTTGATCAAACACAACTTTGGACCCGGGGAGAATAACCGGGATTTTTAAACCTGCAAAGACACCGTCCCAAGCATAGAATGGAGTAGAAGAAGAGGAGAAAGCACTTTATCTCCCCCGAGGTTATTGAACTTTGAAGAGTTTTAGGGTTGTAAAGTAAACATACCATAAAACTTGGATGCTTGATCGGACGAGAAGGAAGCAGTGGAGCGAATGGCAGGGGAGCGGCAGTCGTGGGCAACGGCGGTGACGACAGCAGCGGCGGCGGCGGCGGCGGCCGAGGAAGGGCCGAGGGTTTTCGGCTTTTGGTTTTAGGGTTTGGGAAAAAACTATTAGCTCAAGGGTTTGAGCAAAAGGCTGATAACGTGATGAAGTGAAAGTAAATTGAGAATAGAGAATCGTGAAAAATGTGTATCTCATTCATTGATACGAGCCCTTTATATAGGGAATTACACATTACCAGTATGGTAAGGATATGAATACATAGATCTAGTCTAACTACATATCCTATTGGCATAAGGCAAAGACACACATAAAGAATATCTAGAAAGATATGGAATATCCTAGAACAAAATAAACATATATACTTCTAATTTTAAACACATCATTAACTCTTATACTCTCATACTCCCCACAATATAACAATCCCACCACACAAAAAAAAAAAAATATTAGCCGGAGAGCTTAGCAGCCTAGGCGGGCTAGGCGGGGCCTTTTAGAACCTTTGCCAAAGAGCCTAAAAATGCTCCATACAGGCCAACGCCTAATCGCCCACAGCCTAACACAAAGGCCTAGAAGAAAAGCGAGACGGTTTGTTGCAGTCTAGAGCCTAGGCGGGGATTAAGCGAGGACTAGGCGATCTTAGGCGGGGCATTTTAGAACCTTGCTAGAAAGTCTAAAAAGGCTCCATACCGGCCAACGCCTAATTTTTTGGAGCCACCAAACCGCCTCCATGGGTGGTCGGCACCCCCCATAGGTGGTTGGGGATTGCTTAATCACGGGACTATTCTGCCGAGCTGGAGATTAAACATTAGAAAATAAGGGGAAAGGCCTTGGATAAATGTGGCAACAGTCCCACATCGAGGGACAAGGAAACACTCCCAACTTCAAGCTTATAAAAGCAAGCACAACCTTCCAAACAAGATAACTTCAAAAACAATACCTTCTTTCGCTTTGCTCTAGTCAATATCCATGTGACTGCTAGGCATTGGAGAGTTATAGGTCGACCTATCCTCTAATGATTTGGCTATTTTGACAAGTACTTAGGAGAAGGATACGACTCGTATTCCAAGAGTCTCGTGAGGAAAGAATCTTAGTAGTTTTTTTTTTTTGTCTGAGTAAAGAATCTTAAAGTCTATGGTGAGTAAACAACAACAATCGTACGTGATTAGTTTCATTCATATTCTAATGTCATATGATAAGTAAACAATAACTAGATGGAGTGTTATGGAAAAAAGAAGTGTTGAGTATCAAATTTCTCAAAGAGGAGCCCCGAAAAATCTAGGGCTTCGAGTTCGATGCTCGTCCGGCGACGCCCGTCTCAATTTGGGGTTGCTGCCGGACGGGTGATGGAATTATAGGGGCTTCTGGGGATCATGGATGTGGTTTTCTCGAGGTTCAATTGCTGTTTTGGCATCAGGTTTTGTGATGGCAGCTCTTGGAATGGAGGGTGGAGGTTGTACAGTGGCGACGTTCTCATCGTGGCCTCCCAATTTTGACGGCGGAGAGGGCCTTGGTTCTCTGTGGCGGCGGCAGCATGGAGTTCGGTGGTCTACGCGTCATGGAGTTGTTGTGTTTTCTACTAGCGGAGTGGATCTCATAAGGCTCGACTGACTTCGAGCAACGGTGGTATGCGGAAGAGCACGTGGTCAGAGGCGACGTCGGGGCTCGTCGGAGAAGACAACAAAGCTCGTGATCGGTGGAGTCGGCGGTGTTGTACAGTGGGAGATGTATCTGGGCCTGGGTCAACAACATTGGGCTTTGAGCTAGGCCTTATTCATGTGTCCTTGGGTTGTTGGGCTACGGTTTCTCTTAGTCCAATTCTTTATTTCTTTATTTTGTTATTATTTAGTTTGTATAATAATGCTCTCCTTGGAGGGTGGAGTGGGTTTTTGCCCTATATTCCTTGCTCCTTTAGTCGTTTATACAGTTAACCCAATTGCACCAGTATTGATGTACACCATGAGGGTCTTTGTAATGATCTCAATTTTAATTGGGTTTATTTATCGAATTGCTTTTATGTGTTTTCTTCTCTGACTAGAATTTTGGTTTTGATTATATTTTGGACTATCAATTATATTTCCAAATCAGATTTTCTTTTCTATGTGTATAGTTGTTGTTTAATTAATTTTGGGTGAAAATATCTATTGGTGTAGAATCATCTAGTCCCCATCTAGAAGGGAACATGTTGCCCATTCTATTTCATTCACGTGTCCCCTATCGAATTCTCCTAAATAAACTAGTCAGTCTTTCTTCCTCTTCTCTTTCCTCTTCTTCTTCTTCTTCTTCTTCTTTCTTAGGTTTTGTACCTGGTTTGATCTTCTCACTCCCCCAAATCGTTAGCTCACCAGAAAGAGGGGAGGAATCGCCATGAATTATATGGTCAAAGAATATGAAATTCTCTCTTCAATTTGCTGCTAGCTTTTGGAACTTGAATTGCTTGGGTACAAGCTAGGTGTTTGCTTTCGAAATTGGATTGTTGTCGTTTGAATTGGGTGCTTGTGCGTTTGGTGTTTGCTTGCTTCTCTTGGAGATTAGGCTGCTAGTTGCTTGATTTGAGGTAGCTAGGGAAAACAGAACCTTCCTTATAGCTTAGATTCTAATTTGATGTGTATAGGGTGTGACAGTCTTAGGCGGATATACTAATGGGCTAAGTTTGTAACTTCTACCGGTTCAAGGTGTATAAGTCTAGGCTAGATAGGAACCTTGGTTGGGAGTCATGGTTTCATGTGCAGTCAGTGCACTACCTGAGCAGTTTATGTATTAAGTGATCTTCGGATCTCTTAAATTGAGCGAGAGAGCTCGTCTTTTCGATAAATGGAGTCTTTTCCATTCCCCTAAAAAAAACAATAACTCGATGGAAATGATAATATCCCTATACTAACTTCATTCCATCTATTACGTTTCAGTGACTAAACATTCATGTCAATAATTGAAATTATTTGTTCTCTTTTGTGTCTAAACGACACTCCCCACGTCTCAATTAATTTTTTCCCAGTTAATTAATTTTTAAACTAGAACATTACTCACTTAATGCACGTCTTCATCCATCAGTAGGACTCATTGGTCAACTTTCCACCTGGGTTTTTGAAGCAGCAAGATGGCTACGTTCTTATGTGGAAAGCCATAGTTACGCGCAACTTCGAGAACACAACAATACTTGTCGATCAGTCATGATTCAATTAGCTAGGGCTTTGCTTTTCTAAAGTCATGAGCAAAAGAATGATGGAGTTCATTGCTTACCATGTATATGCTTAAAGGTGGTGAAAATGAAATATGCCAAACACTTATTCGGACTTTGAATATGAGGATGAGTTGATTTTAAGCTAGCCAATGCCCTAGTGATATTGTACCAAATTACTTGCTTAGTTGCTGTGGAAGCCTTAAGAGACAAGCACAATAATTTGCCTTCCAGAGTTCCAGTTAAAAAATTTATCACCTCTTCTCAGTTCTCCCAATGGAGCCACGACTTTAATGAATAATGTATGGGATCGATGCCTATATATGCAGCATGCATGGATACTCGATCATCTGCCGCTCTGGCTATTTATTATTGTAAAAGCAATGGTAGATGATCGACAACAAAGATTATATTCAAATTCTTCATCCAAAAAGATTATATTCAAATTACAATATTTGAAGAAAAAAGAAAAGAAAAAAGATTCAAGATATATAGGGATATATATATGAACATGCATGGATTCAAAGATTTGAATTGCATGCATGATATATAGGGATATACATAATGGATGATCAACAATGAACGTACGAGCATGCTTGATCTGTATCCTCATTCGGGAAACAGAAGAATCAAACATAATCGACTAACATTATTTAGAGATGATCGATGATCGGATGATGGCAATGTGTGCCTACCCAAGCGTGCGGGAAGATGATCAAAAGGCTAAAGACAATGATCCAAGGAATGACTGATTGACCAGAACCAGAGCACAATTCATAGTCCAAAATGGTTAGAAGATAATCGAGGGTCAAAAAAGTTTGCTTAGCTAAGAAAGGTCGTGTAGGGATTAAAGGGTCAAAGTAGTAGCTTAGCTAGCATGAACTAATATGATTCAGTGCCTGATGAAAGATTTGGATGAACAACAATTAATTAATTAGTCTATCTCTATGAGTTTTAGTGTGTTTAGTACTACTTTTGTGATATCATGTGTGTTTGAAAGTAAAGCCCGACATAAACTTGATTAGTCGGCTAATGTGTGAAGTTAATTGATAGGAATGTGGAGATTGATCTACGACAACAAATTTGGTTAGGCTTGCCTTCCAAAAGTTTTTGATGTCGATGCAAATGAGATAAGAATGGCTAAAAAGGAAAGCAATTTAATGATGTACGTTATCTTGTTTTGACACAAAAGAAAGAAGAAGACGTAGCTATCTAGCCAGTAAACTGTGCGGTAGATTTGCTCCTAGCTATCGTTGTATTATTGTGTTCGGATGTAGGGTTTTTGACCTATAGATTAGTGAGCGTTACAAATGTATATGAATAAACTGATGTGCCTCAAATTCAAAGCACAGTGATATTCATTTCTCTGAGCTGGTGAATATTAATCATTCGCAGTATCATGCTACATCCTCACAACTAGCATCAAGAACATGATCTGAAGAAGTTCACACTCGTTTACACCGTATGCCAAAGTAGACAAGCTACAAGAGCAGTTTATGTTGATAACAAGAAAAGATCAAATTTGACACGCCATCAGTGCAGCTTATTAGGGTTTATGATATTGTTAGGGAAGATGATGATGAAATCAAAATTTTACCATTTTAACCGTAAGAGAGGCTAAGTCGACTATGGTAAAATGGATCGATCATTCCAGAGAGCGAGGATAATGATGAAGCTAGTTTGAGTAAACTACTGGGTCTTTGATAGCTGCAGTAGAAATTAACACCGAAAGCCATGGTTTTTGGGGGAACTGGGTCCCAATTAGGAACAAGCGCAGGATGGATGAACATGCCAAAACGAGATTCACAATCATTTTCTGCTCATCGATCTGAGATATTTTGATTGATCTGTTCTTCATTTGATTATTGTTCTGCGCGCTTTTTACCAGCCAAGATAGCTACGGTCAACCCCGGCCCGAAGACTTGAAGTCAACTGACTTTGCAAATCCAATTAGGTTTATTAACTAATGTTCTACAGCTGGACTACAACTGAAAAATCATGCACTGATCGACGACTTAATCAACCTAATTTATACCTACCTTGAAGATGAATATCTCAATTCTCTAGCTAACAAAGATCCACCCTAATGCATGTACATGGCATGTAGTACTTTGTTTGAGATTACCAAAATTAGTAGATTAAAATGGCTACAGTGTTTGGACTTCTTCATAGTACGTAGTCTACAAGAATCTATACTGTCACACGTTATGCTTTTGTAAATTAAATTCCGATCCTACGGGTGATTAACAGTAGTATCGACATGTTTCAAAGGTTTCGTGATTTATTTTTAACAAAACATTTCATTTTATGGGTTCTTACAGTCTTACTATTTAACCAAAGGACTTCTTTGGTTTCCAAAGTTTATCCCATTTTTAAGAAACTAACTAATAAGAATGGTTTCCCTGGTATCTATAAGATTTATTCTCCATATGTTCCACAATTGTTATTTTGATTTTCACAATCTATATAACAAAATTGAGTGTTAATTAGCTTTATAGAAAGAGATCAGCACATTAACGGTCATCATTATTACAACTCATAACAAAATAAGATCGATTATATCCGATGGACACTAAGGGTTGTCTACGGGTTGTCTACGGTACTGACATGTATACCATACTCATTTTACCACTAATTAAACAAAAATGACAAATTAAATGAGTAAAATTTACAACATTGACAACAAAATTACTACATTTATTTTACACATTTACATATAATTAAACCAAATTACTACAACGATATCAAGTCGTCCATAAACTTGTAAATTGTCTTAAGTTGAGTAATTACCTCTAATAGAACAAAAATTACCCAAGTAATTAATGACTATGTTTACCAAAACAACAACAAATTTGTTGTCATATATCACAAACATGCCTTAGAAATTCATGGACACTATGGGAAGTTATAAAAGAATACCGGCCAGCCTTTTTTATTTTTTTTTATGAAAAAAGAATACCAGCCTTGCGCGCAGGTGATTGAAGATAGAAGAATTACTTAATCCCAGGTTCGTAAGTAACAAGGCTTGAGCTTGTGACAGCATTAACAGCCTACTCAGTTTTATAAGACGATGAGCTCGAGGTATATATAAATTGCTATAAAGGAGTAAAGGCTAGGCCATTCGATCGTAGTATCTTTCTTTTCTTAAACAAATAAAATTTGTTTAATTGAAAAGAAATTGAAAAGAAAAGGGAAAGGGGAAAGATGAACTAATTAATAAACTGTTTCGTTAACTTTTTCTACCATATATATATATTCATTAAGCTATGTAACTTTAGCTTTTCATTTCTTATTCTGGTGAATATGTGAAAAAAGCTTCTAGCTAGGTGAGTGAAACTGTGAAAGAGATAGAGATACTGATCAAAACTAGCTAGGGCAGAACCAATCTTTGGTTTAGAGTAGAAGTTACAGCTAGCAGAACTTCTACCCTAATACTACTTTTACTTGATTTAACCGAGTATATATACATGTATTGAATGTCAATGATCAACGATCACTAAGAAATCAATACTTTGTGATTAGCAGGCTAGCTGCATGCCTGCATTTGATAATCAGATCTTATAAAATTGCCCAGGTAGGTAATGAAGTTGAACTACGTGCTACTATATATATAGTTAGGATAATCTACTACTTACCTAATAGAAATATACCAGTTAGTAAAAATTAAAATGATGTCAAAGAATTGACAACTAAATATGTTCATCTATACCCATAATATATAGACGTACGTAGTTAATTGGCTTAAATCTAAACCAGTTGCATATAAGATAGATTTCTGGGTCAAAACTTATAGGAGTAAATACTTGTGACACCCTGTAGTTTACACCTAAAATCAGTTTTGTCCCTCACTTTTTTTTTTAAACTAGTATACCCCTATACTTTGAATTCTTGACTGATTTGCCCTTGTCGTCAATTGAACCCGTTATGTAGCTGACGTGGCTAACATGTTGACATATGTATGAGACCAAGGTATTGAGATGACAATTTTACCCACAGAGCAATTCCAAACCCATTTTAAATCATCGACTTCTAAATCAGTCCACCAAAACAAAACCCCAGATCGAAACTTAGCCACTAAACCAAGTTTCCTAACCTCAGTTCTGCAAGTAGAAGAGATCATATCCAATTCTCCAATGGCCCATCCTCCTCCGGCTTCAGCTCCTCCATCGTCTCCGGCTTCAGCTCCTCCATCGTCTCCGGCCTCTCACTCTCTCTCTCACTTCTTCTCCCTCATCTCCCCACTTCCCCACTGCCCAAACAAAATGGAGGAGAGAAGACCCCCCATCTCTTCTTTTTCACTCTCCTCCTCTCCCTCTCTTCCGCCGCCCTTGACCACCACACCCTCCTCCTCTCCCCCCTCCCCTCCACCCCTCTCTCTCCCATCCCGAATCCTTTTCAGAAACATCCGAACCCGACTCCGACCCATCTTCCCTCTCCCTCCCTCTCTACCACCTCGACGCCCTCTCCTCCAACCAAACCCCCTCCCAACTCTTCCACCTCCTCCTCCGCCGCGACTCCCTCCGCTTCAACTCCCTCACCTCCCTCGCCTACAACCGCACCTGACCCGGCCCACCCTCCTCCGGGTTCAGCTCCTCCATCGTCTCCGGCCTCTCCCAAGGCAGCGGCGAGTACCTCACCCGCATCGGCGTCGGCTCTCCCCCCAAATACCTCTACATGGTCCTCGACACCGGCTCCGATGTCGTCTGGCTCCAATGCGCCCCTTGTAAACGCTGCTACTCCTAAACCGACCCGGTTTTTGACCCGAGAAAATCCTCCTCCTTCTCCTCCCTCCCTTGCTCCTCCCCTCTCTGTCGCCACCTTGACTCCCCCGGCTGCAGCTCAAAGTTCAAAACCTGCCTCTACCAAGTCTCCTACGGTGATGGCTCCTTCACCTTCGGCGACTTCTCCACCGAAACCCTCACCTTCCGCCGCTCCAAAGTCCCCAAAGTCGCCCTCGGCTGCGGCCACGACAACGAAGGCCTCTTCGTCGGCGCCGTCGGTGAGGCTTGCCGAAGGACCTGCAAAGCTGGAGAGCATCGAGCTCGTCTCACAAAGCTGGTTAGTTCTTGGTTTTAAAAGTCACTAGAGTCAGGGGTATATTAGACATATTATGTCGATGTTGCAGGTTTCTAGCTGAGTTGGAATCGCAGGACCGGTCATCTCAGCAACTTAACAGTCTTCTTTAACGGTCAATTGACGATAAGGGCAAATCAGTCGAGAATTCAAAGTATAGGGGTATACCAGTTTAAAAAAAAAGTGAGAGACAAAACTGATTTTAGGTGTAAACTACAGGGTGTCACAAGCATTTACTCCAAATTTATATATATGACATTAGTGATATTTGTTTCATTTTAGAGAGAAGCAAAACAAAGGAGTAAAAAGTGATTGGCTTTTCATTTCACTGGTTTAGTACGTATACTAAACCCTAAAAGAAGAAAATAAACAAGGTTTATTGAGATACGCATGACATAATTAATCTACAAATATGCAGGTTTTGTCTTCTCTCACAAACACCTCAGCGTTAATTAAGTGATCGAGATAGACTACAATTCAAAAGCGATCGAATGAGTGCTTAATTATTTGCTCTCCAAAAGTGATTACATATATATATATATATATATATATATATATATATAGAGCCAAAGTGAAAGCAACCTTCTTAACATAAAACCCCTCAGAGAGGTTAATTAGTTGATCAATTTCTATTTTCCAAGATCCTACTACGTACTGTGCCATCGATCACTTAGAACAAATAGAAACTAAATTAATCTGAGCGTAAAAAGAGTATTATATATACTGTATATCTAGCTCCATGAAGCTATGTATAACTCAGCATGCGCATATCCCAAGTTTCACTATATCCATAATTAAATGGTTTCTTAATTTGCTTGAGTAACATGTTCTTCCAATGCACTAACAGTCATGAAAGCTTTGAAGGGAAAAACGAAGATAATCTTAGTTTTGTGCAGAGATATACATAGAGAGCCACCGGCCTGGATTCGATATCCTATGAATCTTGCTTTATTGTGATTTAGAGCAATCAAATAGATTTTGTATACGTAGATAATCGTATAACAAAGATCCTGACTATGATTTCTGTAATCATTCTATTTTCAGCATTACAGGATTTGTGAATTTTTACTTTTACCCAAATAGAAACTTAGCTAAACAATTAGTGAAGTTGATTCCAACTCAACCCAGAATATCAAGCACCAAAATCAGATTAATTCATAAACAATGACAATAGAGTATACCCGATTATATATATATGTATACAGATCATCTTCCTGAACTCATTGAGCTTTCAAAATCTGATTAGGGAGAGAAAATGCTTCTAGAAACTAGGGTACATGATGCCAACAACATTCTCTTATAGCAAAGTGTGACAAGGCACGATTAAATAAAAAAAACTAGGGTGTGTAACCCCACTTCGTGCCCTAAATTCTATCCTAATCTGCTTGAAATCGACACCCGTAATTAGAAAAATCAAAGCAAAATAGGGTATAGTAGAATAAGGAACTTAATTATCTCTCGTGATCAGATCTTTCTAGCTTAAGCGCACGCATACTTAGCTGCTAATTGCAGCAGCAAATATTGTATTCTATGCTATCACTTTTCTTGATTTTCCGTACTGAGCACGGGTTTAGTGCCTTAAGAAAATTTGATACGATATTATGACTAAGAGAGACATGAAATAATTAATATATATGCGATTAATTATTTAAGGTTGGTGGGTGGCTGGGATAAAAAAAAATGCGGAGAGAAAACTCGAAGATTGTTGCGGGGGACACAAGTGAACTGTACGTGAAAGTGATGAAGTATATATATCAGATAAAGGCAAATGATATAGAGTAATCGATCTCGATCTTTCTTATTAGCAGCAGAGTTTATTGACTAGTAAATTATTAAGACTCCCCATGCCAGAGTCCAGCTAGCCATGGCCATTCCAATCGTAGAAACAAACTGCAATATAAATAGTGAAGTGTTTTAGGGCTAAACATGCAGGTATAGTTTTATTTTTTGTTTTAAAATTACATAATCGATCGTCTTCAAGAAAGCGTCATTGCATGAATTAAGCAAATTTATGATCGCATTATAGTATAATTATACAAGCTCAGAATCTGCTTCTAAAGGACGTCTCCAATTTTTCTTGATTATTATTATTTTTTTTTCCCGGAAAAAGGCTGTCTTTGAAATACCAGCCAATTAAGCTCAAAATATATGATCATCATATGTCTACCGCAGTGGATCCTATAAGACTCGCTGATTTCGTATTTGTTAGGGTTCAAATGCATGCACACACGTGTATATATTATTCACCTCCTTCATATAAAGTTCAAAATAGTCTACCAATATTACGAGTAAGAATCTAGTAGTTATTGGTTACTGATGTACGACGGATTTTCCTTTCACAATGTGTACAAATGAATTGACCAAAAAAAAAAATGTGCCCAACTGAATTTCAGAGTTAGGATGCTTGCGCGCCCCTCACATTGTTGATTATTGAGATATACACATACATATGATAATGAATGGAATTACATCTACTCAACGTACTATATATTAAGAATTATACATTAGACTCTTATACTATCCATTACAAACAAGTGAGACAATTTTCAACATGTCGATAACGTACATCGTCTCATTTTTACTCTCTCTCTTTAGACCGATGTATGATTTTTGTTTGTAACAAATAAATTGAAAGTAGATCATAGGATTTACTACCTCCTTTTATCCTTTTCACATAATCTTCATGCAAGACTCGCATGCATATATGGTTAGATGTTAGTGCTTAAGATTTCTTTTTCTGAACATGAACATGATTAAGGTGTAATGTGAAGTCAGAGTACGTCATATATTGTGCTTAAAGAAATTCTTGTAAGATCTTAAAACCCATCTTGCTAAATGCTCGAAAACTAACGAATTAATCTAAAAGGCTCTTCAAATTTCACAACGACAGATCACTAATCTCACACCATCATCAACCTTCTATTTTCTGCTAGGTCACACCCACAAAGCATTACGACATTTAAAAAACAAAAACCAAATGTGGTCCAAAAAAGCACCAATAATTCCCAAAATATAAAAAAGCACCACGTGTCCCCTTGCTGACTATCCCAAACCATCAATACCTTAAGGATTATAATGCCCACACTACCCAAAATGGCATCACCAGATTATATTAAACTCGGTTTTTAATTTTTTATGGTGACTAATACTTAGATCAATCTCCTTAAGAAGCAAGCAAATCCAACACTTGGTTTATCCCTATTGGTGCTTTGGGGTTAAACAATTGCACCACCCACCTAATATTTAAATTCAAATTCCTTAGACTATGCTTAGTAGGCTATTGAGCTACTAATTCTCCTTGTCCAAATGCATAAGGAGAGCCATATACGTGGCTTCAAGCCACGGGATCACTTATTTCTCTTTTGTCTCACTTTAGCATCCGTCAACATAAACTAAAAGATTTAGATCCTTATACTTGAATATGTCACCCAATTCAATAGCATGGCCTTTGTCTCCTAAAATGCCCTTGTATGATCTATATATTTCATATATATTTATAAGATCCTAATAATGTTATAAAAACTTATTTTACAAAAGAAAAAGAAATTACAAAGAAAACCGTTTGAGAGAAGTCCAGAATAAGAGCAATCTGAGCTTGAGGAGACAAGTCACTGCACCAACTCATAAGTCGACCATCCAAAAAGCTATAAAACTTTGAAACGTGTTATTATTTATGCATTAGCTTTCTTTTGAAATATATTTTTCTGTTTTCGGTGTTGTCCATGAGTGTCAACTACGATATCGATATACATTTGTTAACAACTTAACATAGTGTCGAGTCCATTTCCCCATGACTTGCTTCTTAAACATCCTCTAAGACATGAGTTCTAGCTCTTGAAAAGTTGTTACTTGAGGTCTACGCTCGATCGTCTACAAAGTTGATCAAATCCATTCCTATTTTGACAATAAACCTCCATCCCTAGCTGGTTCATTCCGTGCCTGCAGCCTAAGCTTTTAGAGGCGATTAGTATCTAACATGCTTCTTTAAAACATTGGATCATCTTAATTAGTGTAAATCACACATCAAAGGTAAGGACAGCTAGGTTCATTAAAAAGACTAAAATAGAAGTCATGCAATCTCACACAATTTACAAAGTGGAAAAGGTGTGGCAGAGTGTTTTAGTCATTTCAGATTTGATGATGGTATTTGTTGCTAGATCATGGATTTGAAAATGACAGTAAATTGACTGATCGATGGAACAAAGTAGGGGCTGTGCTGCAGGTATTATAAATATGCAGCAAACACTGGCTACCATGCCATAGAATTTGGAAGACAACTTAAGCATACCTAAGCAAAGCATATCTAGCTAGAGAACATTAAAGTTGTCCTTCCTATTGTTTCACACATGTATTGTGGGATGATGGCAGCTCATATGGGTTGGGGTATAATAGAAGAAGAGGGTTGGAGAAAGGGTCCCTGGACTTCTGAGGAAGATAGGTTGCTTATTGAGTATGTAAGGCTTCATGGTGAAGGAAGATGGAACTCTGTGGCTAGGCTTGCAGGTATTATTCAATTTCATCATCCCTCTATATATTGCACCTTCAGTATGTATATATAATTATATATACCAACTTAATTACAGCTTATTTCTTAGTTAGCTACAGTTTCAGGGATTTCTCCAAGGGATGAATAATATTAATGATCTGGCATAGTCTGCAGATGTTGTATGAGTGTATACTATCAATCTCACTAGTGCTAAACTGCTAATGCCTAGCTAGTTAACATAGTACCATATATCTCAGCCATTCTTTCTATATTGGAATGAATTATGAATATATTTGTTTGCTGCTTATATAGGATTGAAAAGGAATGGAAAGAGCTGCAGACTGAGATGGGTGAACTACTTGAGGCCAGACCTTAAGAGGGGACAGATAACTCCTCATGAAGAGAGCATAATTCTACAGCTGCATGCTAGGTGGGGGAATAGGTAAATCTTCTTCTTTTTCTTGTGTTAAAAAAGAAATTATGTCTTTTGATATATGTTGTCTGGTATTGAGCCTATTTTAACTCATCAGTTGCTGTACTAAACAAACTCAGGTGGTCAACGATTGCAAGAAGCTTGCCTGGGAGGACTGATAATGAGATCAAGAACTACTGGAGAACCCATTTCAAGAAAAAGGCTAAAGTGCCTTCTGATGCCTCTGAGAAGGCTAAAAGTCGCCTCTTACGGCGGCAACAGTTTCACCAGCAACAGCAGCAACAACAGCAGCAGCATCAAGCAGACATGAAAAGAATCATGGCCTTGCTGGATGAAAATGACACCAAAATATCGTCGTGGCCGCCTCAAGCAGCCCAAGGTAATCAGGACATGGATACTACTAGTACTACTGCATTCCACAACCACACATGTACTGAGGAGCAAGGCTTCTTCTATTCTATGCTCAATGGTAATGTGCCTCATGTTGTTGAAGCTTCTTCCAGTGAAGACAGTTTTCTGTGGGATGGCCTGTGGAACTTGGATGATGTCCATGGCAATTTCACCACTTCAGCTTGTGCAACTGGCAAAGCTAGTACTTTCCACAACTTTGTGGTTCCCTTCTCTTGACTTTGAGCAGCAAGCTAGGTTTCTATTTTTTTTTTTTTTTTGCAGTGTTATTTCTAAGTGTAACCAAAACCATCCAAGGCTCCCAGAACTCTCAAAGAGCTGTGGATTGATGCATGTGGTTGAATTGGGGTTGTAAATCCTGGCCAGCTATTTACTTTTTTACCATAAGCACCTGGAATAAATATTCCACTTTGATTGCAAGAGGATATTGTAATTAACTGGGAGCTGTTTAACTTAACTGTGTCTGTAATTCTGTATCAGTATCTAGCTATATCTGTACTACAGGCTCGGGGAGATCAATTATAAAAAGGCATCACTTTCCTTCCATTTATTTTTCTTCTGTGTTGCTTATTTTTCCATTTATTTTTCTTTTGTGTTGCTCCCGGGCCTCTTGGATTGTGAAAGTATCACATTGGTCAAAAACATCAAAAAAGATGGTTACTTTTTTTTGGAAAAAATTATGTAGAGTATCACATACATGTAAGTACCTAAATCATTTCGAATGTATTGGTACGTATATTAATAGCAAACATGTTCTCGATCTCTATTCTTAGACTAGCCGATCGAGCTAGTTTACTAAAGTCTACATACTGATTGAGTTGGTCTACTTGATAGATCGATACATGAAATACCGAAGATGAATCACCTTCATTAGGTCAAATCCTCTTTCATTGTCCTTGTTCTTGCAGATCGAAGACATGAAGAAAAAGGTCTCTAGCTATGAAGGGAAATTAAACAACATACATAAAGCAATTTACAAACTGAATCATCACACCTCCTTAGGATTGAAAAGACAATAACTCAATCAGGCCGTTTGTACATCAATTGTACTTGGAGAAACATGAAAGCAATACACATGATTACTGGAATAGTTTTGTTTTTTACATCAGTACTTAGCTTATATTACTCATGTCAAGCTTTTAGTGACACCTTTGTCTTCATATCTTTTTCTGCTGGTTTAAATATTTGATTAAGAGAAATGCAATCTTACTATTTCATTTGTTTATACTAGGGTGTTTGTATCAAGATAAGAACTAGATTCTTCTGTTATTGTGTTTATTTTATATGTTATCCTATTATGGCTCCCTAAAATCTCCAGTCCAATGTCAGTAAATGAATTTCAACATACAAACATACTGCGCGCATATGCCTATAGGCCTCAATATAAAAGCTTCCAACCCTTCAAAAATCAAAAGTTTTTAATTCTTTGAACAACAATATTAAGTTAAGTGAGATTTGCTTACTCAAAGACTATATATATGATTTGATTCAAAAATAAAAAATAATGGAGTTCACTTTTAAACGAGCGTTATTCGGTTTTCTTTCTATTAACAGTTCTAAAATAATTCAGTGAGCTATGTCTCGAAATATATGCTTGCTAAAATGATTGGCGATGATAATATGGCCAGTGATGGAGGTGGCCAGCGGAGATATGCTTTCTTCAATGGTACGTGGTGTCACAAAACATTAGTGTACTGTAAATTGTAAAAGGTCTGCTTCCTTCCTTTCAAAAAAAAAAGGTCTACTTCCTTTGCATTGGTGCTTGGGGTGATGATGTCTGCTTTGCAAACTGAAGGCCGCTTCTCAAACAAAGGGACAAGTTTCATAGTTAGCAAAGGGCAACAGTCATCAACTGCATTATTTTTAGTGATTGCGCAACTCTGGCCACTACCTCCATTATTGAGTACGTTCAAGTCTTCAGAATCCTCCAAAAACAAACAACAACAAAAATCAATTGCATAACAGACCCGGCCCAAAGCCCAAACCCGGATGACTTTACCCTTCTTATTCTGGAAATTTAAAAATCTAAAAAAATGAAAAATGTCTCTTCTTCTTCAACCCCTCTTCTTCTCGCTCAGCTGTGAATCTCTTCGAATCGTCCCGGAGCCCTCCCGGAACCGCCCAGGTACTCCTCTTAGTTTCAATTTCTGGTTTCATTTTTTTCATTCAGGGTTTTATAAAAGATTTAATTTAGGGTTTAGGGTTTAAGGTTTAAGGTCTAATTGACTCTTATCTTTAAAGCCCAGGATAAACATGCCGCTCAATTGTATGATGCTTCTTCTCTGCCACTATTAGTGTTGGGGTTTAAAAATTATTTGAATTTACACAAGTAAAACCCAGAAAAATTTCAACTTATTTATTTATTTTTTTTCACTAAGTTGAATGGATTAAATGTTGAGTGTGAGAATTGAGAAATTTTGTTGATGCAATATGAGTTGGCTATATATTATTATTCTGGTAGTTTGTGCTTATCTGATTGTGGAGTTTTGGTTTTGAAGGTGGAGCTGAAATGGAAAAGAACTCAGCAGCATGTGTGATGGAATGGAGCATAGAGCTTGAGAAGGCCTTGCGGTCCACGAAACCAGGCCGCTCACTTGAAGCCATATTGGAGATAGGGCCGAAATTTGTACGGTTAAGCAGAGAACCGGAGTGTTCTCCGGTTATCTACCACATGTTTGACTTAATTCCCGGTGAGGAGAAGCTCTTTTCCAATTCTATTGTTCTGCGTCTTGCAAATGCGTTTGAATCTGGAGACAAGCACACGAGGGTATGTGTTTTGAAGGCGTTTTTGTATGAGTATCGGAAAAGAAACAAAGGGAGTGAGTACAGGGGAGTTTTGTCAAAAACTGAGGATCATGTGCAGGTAGAGTTTTTGGGGAGAGTTAAGGTTGTCTTTGATGGTGGGGATGTTGAAGATAGGGCTTTGGCTTTGGGGTTATTAGGCTGTTGGGCACATTTTGCTAAAGAAAGTCCGAGCATACGATACCTGGTGCTCTCTAGTATTGTTTCACCTCACATTCTGGAGGTAAAGTCGTCCTTATTTGCAGCAGGATGCTTTGCTGAATTATCTGAGGACTTTGCGCGGGTTGTCTTGGAGATGCTGCTTCATGTGATGAATTCACCGGAAACTTTGCATGGTATAAGGTTGGCTGGAGCACGCATGTTTGCCAAATTTGGATTTTCACATTCCATTGCAGCTAATGCTTACAAGGTTCAAAAACAGATTGTTACTTTTATACTTCTAGTTCTTATGCACATGATGTAAATCTGTACAGTGCCTAATTATTGCTTCACTGCAGACAGGTGTGAAGTTGTTATTAGAGTGTTCGGACGAGGATTATCAGGTTGCCATGCTGGTTTCCATTTCCAAACTTGCTTCCAGGTCAACGATTCTTATTTCTGAGCATGTATGTAATTTAATATGTGAAGTTCCTACAGTTGAGCAGGAACGTATGATGATTGCAATTCCTTACAATACTTGATTCCTAATACTTGTTGTCATTTGAATGCAGGTTGAGCTGCTTGTATTGTTTCTTAACAAAGAAAAAACTTTTCGTCTTCGGGGAACAGCACTAAGATGCCTGCATTATATTTTCAGTAAAGGAATATATTGTGTTCCCTTAAATGCATCTCTGGTGAACACATTATTTAGCATCCTAGACGAACCCCCACCCCAACTCCCGTCACCCATGCTATTTCAAGCGCTGCAGACGTTGCGTAAGGTTGTTTCTTAGATCATACGCTTGGACTGTCAATTAACACTGTCCTTTTTCTCTTTTACTTACTGTAGGTGTTTGTTTGTGCAGATAATTTTACGTATCCATCCTAATCTACCCTTTGATGTCTTTGAATCTTCTAAGCTGTTTAACATTGCTACGAATGTATCGCCATCTCCAATTACACCAGAGAGCATGTTAGCCATTTCTGTTATGGTAGATATATCAAGAAAATTAAAGGGAAGCACACATATGGAGTCCGTTTTGCATTCAGAGTCTCCTCTTCCATCTCGAGTGATTTTCCTTATCATAGATCGGATAACTTTGATGGTGAAGCCAGTTTTGGTTCTTGGTCAGATCAATTCTTTTGTGCTTCAGAAAGTTAATGTCCTGCTTGATCTTCTTATCATTCTAAATCGAGAATATCCAGATTTACATCTCGTAGTATTGGATCATATATTTGGTTTAATCAAGTCCATCTCGATTGTGCATGACAGTGCTATGGCTAGAACAGACACAGGTGTAGTTGTTCGTGATAATGTAGATTTGAAAGAGAGCTCAGTTATCAGATCGAAGCTAGTATTTAGGATATACAGATTTTTAGTGACCTTTCTGGAAAATCTCTGTGAAGCTGAAGCGCTCTCTACAAAATTATATGACAAGGTGAAGATTCTGGTCGAACATTTATGCCACAGTAACTTGTTTGAGTGCTATGCATACACAATTTACTCTTTACTGTTGTGTGATCAGTTCATTTGGGGTCACATGGTGCATGAGAGCGAGGGAAGTTGCAATAGACTCTCGGGTATATCTCTTCGTGATTACTCTGTTGAGCATGAAACTCAGGTCATTGAATTTGCTAAGAGGTTGCTAACAGAAAAAAATGGTTGGCCTGCTTACAGAGTCGGGACATATGCAGCATGTCAGGGAGCTTGGCACACTGCGGCTTTTATATTTGAGCAGTTGGTGAACAGGGTTCATTCTGATCTGTGCTGTCACTGGTTGAAATCATTGGTTCATTATGCTCATGGGGAGTGGAAATGCAAGCTGCTTCGATTACCAAAACAAGGGTTAGAGACACGCAAATTCTGCTTTACAGTTTCCACTGATGATTTAGGTGAAATTGGTCAAGATGCAGCTTGTAATATAAAGGGGCATAGTTATACTAAAGAGCTAGCAGCTGCTTACAACAGTCTGCGCTCTTCTTTGGAAACATTGAGAGTCAATGTCACAACAGGCCATATTTTTTATTTCCAAAGATGGTTTTTGTCCTTAAGAGCGAAGTTACTCAGAGCCGTGATGGATTTAGTGGATTTAGTTAATATTATGAGAAACACAACAAAAAATAGGCAGGGTCAGAAAAGTTCTATGGTTGGATACTTAATGTCATTGCAGAAGCTTACTCAGATATCTCTGCAGTTGAAGAGGGCGGCACAGGAATTTGATCTAGTTACAACATCTTTCATTGACATCGACAAGAAAAGTTCAAATATTATTTCAGCACTTGCAATAAGTTGTTCTTTGTTGGCCTTTTGTTCTGGTTTTGCTCTCTACATTCCAAGGCTGGCTAATTCCCTTGCTGTTTGTGGTCCCGGAGTTGCAAACAATATAGACTCTATACTGATACAAATTCTAGTTGGGCGGTTGTGGCACAGTAAGCAGGAAACCATTAAAGATCTTTGTCTGCTTTGGGAGGCGGGTGGAGAGCCTTTTGATTGTTTTCACTTTCCATCAAGAATCCAAGGATGTGAAAATTATTTTGAAGCAAGAAACATTCTCGGGGTCATTAGTTATGCGGTTTCAGGCTTTTCTGGTTTGAAAAGCAAGTCTGACAGAGTGCAGAATGAGGAAGGTCTCTCCGAAGTAACAAAGGATGGCCTGCAACTTCTACTTGAAATTCTTACGAAATGGATGCAGATCCCTTTCCGGACTCCCAAGTACTTCTTCAACTTGAGGTACGCCGCCACTCTGACAATATTAACTAAGAACTCTTGTTGTTTTCCTGTCTTTATTTAGGGGTTTATTATACGAGGTTCCGTATGTTTTATTTGAACACTTTTCTTTTTCATGTAAAGAAAAGAGTGACAATTAAGTTAAACATAAATTCTTTTTTTGTGTGGTGAATTTTGGGGGCTTTACAATCACCATTTTGCCTTGTTATCAAAATGTCAAAACTTTCCACATTAGGCGGTTGCTTCAGTCCTCAGGGAAAGCATAAATTTCATTAGACCAATTTTCTTAGTTCCATTTTTTTCTGTTGGTTTTGAGTTAACTAAGAAGCTTGCGAACAAAGTTGTTCTGACTGATCTCCTCCAATTGCCGACCTTTTCTTTATTAATGAAACCATGATAAATGACGTCTTTTTTCTTCTTCTTTTCATTTTATCAAAAAGCCATTTTCTTATTCTAAAAAAAATCCCTTTTCCCCATCAATGCAAGGATCTGAGGACCAGCACCAATCCTCTTTCGTTAGGCTTATCAAGAAATTTTCAGTATCGACACTTGTCCTGATTTACAAGGGAAATATGTTCTTGCTTCTTTGATATTATATAATTATAGTTCACCTCAATATGACAGATTTCGAAAGCGTTGAACAGGAGATGTTTGTTAGGATGGTTTGTGAGTGGACTGGGGTTTACTTAAGAGTATCTATTGTATAGCATTGTCATACTGTATGATTTTTGTTTTGGTATTCACCAGTTTTCTAATGTTTGTAACTGGCATAAAAATTTCAGGCCTTGCCTTGGATCTGAATTGTTTGCTGTCAACGAAACTAGAAGCCCAGATAGAATATGCGTATCATTAGGCTTCCACTTGTCATTAGATCTCTGCCTTCAATTAAGAAATGCACCATCAGATATTCCAGTGCGGTTTAAAAAATTCTACTGCATGCTCTGTTGTAAACTATCCTTTCTAGACCCAGAGCTGGGTACTTTTCAACCTTGGGAAACCGATGACATGGTAGAAAATAATGAAAAGCTGTTGAAGTATGCAACAGACTGCAGCACAAAAAAGGGTAATAAGCGCGGAAGGAGTAGTGATGAAGGAGAATTTGTGAATTCATTCGTGTGTTTTGATCTGAATGACAGAGGACAAGGGTTCTCGAGTTGCTTGCTTGATGTTTCTGGTTTTCCGGTGGGTAGTTATAGAATCAAATGGTATAGCTGTTGTTTTGATAATCAGGGACAGTGTTGGACCCTTCCCTCTTTAAATCCTGGACCTGTATTTACTGTACATAGTTTGTAGGCTGAATACTCATTCCATCATTCTAAACATGTAAATATCTTTTCCAGTCTGCATGAAGTCATGAAGAAAACTTTTATCTTGTTTGTTTTCATTTATATATAGTATGGGTTCATCTTGTGAATTCAAATAGCAAACCCCAGGTTCATCTTGTAGGGGTAATTTTGAGTAACCAACAGCTCCTCTTTCGATTTGGTTTCACCTACGACTTCCCAAGCCTAATGTGGTTATTTTATGCTCTGTATTTATCTCTTGACGACTGACACAATGCCTACTACCAAATTGTATCATACTTTTAGAAGCGATACATGAATACATACCGGTTATTGTCAAGACTAATCCTTGGAGCCTAAACCTTCTGGCATACAGCACCAAACACAAGCACTTGGAGTTAAAAGTTAAAACAACATTGAGGTCATGCAGTTTCTAACATAGTTTTCTACCAGTCTGTATCACTTCACAAAGCAGATAATTACAGAGCAATCAAGACTCCCCTTTTGCATCTAATATGCCACCTTCAGTGGTCTGATATGAATCTTCACAACCTAGCTTATTGATACAAACTAACTTCATCTAATTCACTTCTTTTTATCTTTTTTAGCTGTATTCAAGGAAAAAATTTCGGTGATTACGGAAATTTCGACGGAAATTTCCGGGAAATATCAATTGCAGTAAAAAAATGAGAAATTTGAAGAAAAACAAGGAAATTTTAAACCAAATTTTAAGAGATGTTTGTTTTCTATATTATGTACTATATTTGAAATGAAAACTTTGAATAAACATTGATCTATAGGGAGTTGTAGCAAGTTAAGATGAAAAAGTTAGTACTGAACCGTTAATAATTCTTAAAAGTTTACTTTAAACATCTTTTTATTTTTTTTATGTCTGGAAACCCAAAGGGAGGCTAGGCTATCACGCCTTATATACATATAATACATTTCACATGGAATTACATGAGTACTTTAAAATCACGTAGAATACCTATGAGGTACAAAATTTTCACTATCTTTATCGTCTCTTTGTGCAGAGTCTTCAATGTATTGTGAAAAATATTCATTAAATGATACCTCACCTTTGTAGTTTTGCATGTATTGACTTACATGCCAACCATATGGGTTAAGAAGTGTAGGTAAAAAAGTTTTTTTTTTTATGGAAGTGTAGGTAAAAAAGTTAGTTGGGGATTAGACATTTACCTAATTTTTTTACTTTTCAGATTCGGAAAAAGAAAAAACCAATATATATTATAAAGATACTAAAATAAACAAGTTGGATGGTTAAGGTGTTAACCTTATACCAACCCAACAAAGGTTCGAATCCCTTGGCTACAAAACATTATTTTGCCATGTACTAGTCAAAGTCAAAAATTTCGGCTTGTAATAACATATATGTCTCATACAAAGCAAAGTTTACATGGCAACATCAACATTTCATGTACTGATGTACATACAGTTTCCATTCTTTAAACACAAGCAAGTCTCCATGTAAGGAGAGTGATCACCCTCATATTCATCATAGCCTTAGGCCCGTTTGGTTGATGGAAAGGAAATTGGTTCATTGGAAAGTAAATTTCCTACTAGTTTCCCTACGAGATGTTTGAGAATGTCGGGAAAGTAACTAGGAAATGCATTTTACTTTCATTTTTAATGTTTGGTTTATGCATGGATAGGAAAGCAAGTAACATTGATTTACCAATCATATCCTTAGTAATAAAATATATAATATTTAAGATTCTAAAGTTTTCTGGATTTGGTAATAACATCCATTAAAACAATATATAAAAGATGCAATTAATGTTGGGAAAGTATGAGGGAAATTAAATCCCTTGGTATGTGGGAGGATCCAATTTCCCATCTATTTTCCCATATTGTAGTAAAGTCTTTCCTTTCCTTAGGTGTGCCAAACAAAGGAAATGAACAACTTTCCCTTCTCAACCTCTCCAATCCATGAACCAAACAAGGCCTTAAAGTAGAAGAAACAGAAGGGGTTCTCCGTCTTGGAATTACAATCCAGGCGCGCATGTTGTTGGGTTCCCCAACAATCATTGCCATGACCAAGTAGTAGGTGAGGAAATGAAGCAACACCAACTAGGTTTCTAGCCCAGAGCCAGGGCAAACGATTTTGATTCTCTTTGCAGAGAAAAGAAAAAGTTGTCGAAATATGGAGAAATCGAGCATAAAAAAGAATAAAAAGAAGGATTAAGAACTGGGATGCGTACTTGGCTCTTGGAACTCACATAAATGCTATTTGGCGAATGGTGAGTAAAGTTCCTTTCTCCAAATTTCTTTAGCACACCAAACCCTACCATCAATAATCGCCATTAATGCATGACACGAACATGCAGAGGTGGGAATTCAAAGTAGATTAAGGCTAAGATTGTAGTCTAAGTAGGTAAAGATCTTAGAATTAGCTAATCGGGAAGATACGTCATGATCACATTCTTGAATTTTCGGTAGATAAGAAGATTTTGTGGCTTGGGGGATGGTGGTGGAAGAGAGCGGTTTGAGGGTGGTGCTCCATCCTGACCATGGCGGCCAACTCTTACTCTCTCTGGCAGCCTTGAGTTTTAGTAGGAGAAACTCTAGTAGACCTTTAGGATTTTTGAGAGAAGCACGTAGAGCGCGTGTCATGACTTCGAACAACGATAAGATTTGTGCTTATTGCTAGTTATTCCTAGTGAGGGCTAAAATATCGATGATTGCGGAAATATAGGTGGTTAAAAAAAAAAAATTTCGATGGATATATCGAGAAAGTATCGAATATTGATGAAAATTTTACTAAAATTTATATAAAATTGGATATTTGACCAAAAATAGACTAAATCTAAAATATCAGAAATATATGAAAATTAATATCAGTGCGTGTAAAAAACGAAAATTTTAGTCCTTGATTCCTAGTCGTTCCTATTTAAACTAATGGCGCCTCGTCGCCTCCTATGCGAACTTCCAACTTGTTTCTGCCACGTCATCAATGCCTAACAATGTTGAAAGAATCTTTGGTTTATGATTGTTGGAATTTGATAAATGCACACAATGTACTCTTGAGCAATTTAGAGAAAGCAAAACTAATTTCGTCACACTATAGTTTATAAACTGAGGCTCATGTAGTTTATAAAAACGAAAATATTTGAAAGGAATGAAAAGAAGTCTTGTGACTGAGATGCTTACTTGTGGGGTACATGTTTTTAGGGAGGCTTATCAAGTTTATGATTCACCAACAAGCTTAAGGGGCAATACTAATACTACACGGACAAGATCATAGGTTTAGGCTTATAACATCACCGGTGTATCATTTTTCGCTCTAGAGGTTATATTATACAAAGAAACTGATGGTTTCAAATCTGACTCCATCATGTCTTTAAGTAGCATTTCAGCCTCGTCCCATTTCCCATCATTACAAAGAACTCCAATGGTCGAACTGTAACTAGCCACATTCAGAACCATTCCCTTCTTTCTCATTTCTTTGACCAACCTCAATGCCCTGTAAGAGCTACCTTCTTTGTAGTAGCCATGAATCATTATATTAAATATGACATCACTTGGCTCCAAATTCGAATCGCTCATTGATTATAACAGCTTTGATGCTTCAATCATGTTACCTTTCATGCATAATCCATCAAATAATACCCCATAGGTTTAGACATCAGGCACCAGACCAGACTTCTCCTTAGAGGAGAACACATGAAACGCTCTTTCCATATCATCATATCGAACCAAAACATCAATTACAATCGTATACGTCACTTTAGAATGAGCCATACCTCTGTTCTCCATCTCTCTCACCAAGTTAGTAACTCCAACTGCATTTCGAGTTTTGGCAAACCTCTGAATTAGTACATTACAAGTCACCAAAGATGGAACAAACCCATTGTCTTGCCCAGCTTCCCAAGACCACAAAACCCATAAATTAGAGTATTAAAAGTAACCACACTCGGACTCATTGCCTTGTACAGTTTGAGTTTTTTGCATTGTTTCCATTTTCCATGTGTTTGTGAAAATGCCTCTTTCAGATTCTTGGGTCTATCTTTCTGTCTTTATGAAATTGAAGCTTCTTCCTTTGTTTTATCTTTCTGGGTTTGTGAAATTGAAAGCTTTTTCCTTTTAACTATCTGGGTTGATGATTGTTGAAATTTGTAGAGGCTGAAGAGGATGAAGGAGATGATGTGTGAAGAAGATCTGGAACATGATGAACTAAAAATCAGAGCCACTCAAGATATGCCTAACATTGATGGTAGTCAAGATATTTCCAATGATACTTCTACTTAGGCATAAGGTTCATCATGCTTCAAGGTCGATGAAATGGGAGAAGGCTCTTCCAAGCAGCTCAACTTTGATCATTGCAAGCTAATTGGGGAGGGACCTGAGATTCTTCGTAAGTATTGTGTACTTGATGCATTTTATTTTGTCGTTCTTAGTATTTTGGTGATAGAAACTGTTTCAGAGGTTATGTTTATTTTTCAGATTGTATGAAACTTATGTCTTCTAGTGATTTTTCTACTTGTCTTTTTATGTAACCCTTATTTTCCAAATTAATAAAAAGAACATATGATTTACCGGTATGTGCGAGAAAGGACAGTAATGTTATAGCTATATCTTTCTTACTACACCCTAAACCCCTCTAAGAAAAATAGTAAGATAAACTGTTTTGGGATTACTCTCTCTTTGAAACTGGTAGATACATGCGTTGGTAGAAAGCGAAGCATGGAAGAGACTCAAATTGGGTCTCCAATTCCAGAGCAACACTCAAACTCATCTGAGAATGCTCTTCACAAGCAACAGCCCCCTTCTTTCCATGTCTTTAATTCCCACAACACGTTCAAGTTTTCACCTCTCCCTTCCCAAGACCTGCCCATTTATGGACTTCAAGCGTCTGAGTTGGAGACGAAGACGAAAGAATTGACGAACAAAGTGACCATGACAGAGGAGAAGAAGGTTGATGAAGTGGGAGAGTCTGATATGACTTCAAACCAGATTCAAAAGGCTACGACCAATTATGGAGACTTTGCGATAGCAGCACACCACACACTGTTGGTAAGTACTTTAATGTGTAACATTGTTCTAAAGTTGTTTTTAATTGTGTTCTTTGTAATGTGTGATATTCTTAATGTGTGATATTCATCTTCCCCTTCCCAAGACCTTCCTACTTTTGGGCTTCATGCGTCTAAGTTGGAGATGAAGACGAAAGAATTGACAAACAAAGTGGCCATGTCAGAGGAGAAGAAGGCTGCTGAAGTGGGAATGTCTGATATGACTTCAAACCAGAGTCGGAAGCCTACGACCAATTATGGAGACTTTGATAGCAGCACACCACGCACAGTTGGTAAAACTTTAATGTGTAACATTGTTCTAAAGTTATTTTTAATTGTGTTTTTGTAATGTGTGATATTCTTAATGTGTGAAATAGAGTATCTATTCTTTAATGTGCTTTTATCTAAATAGAAGACTATTTGAAACCTATAGTAGGGTGGAGAGGGAAGTCTTGTGGGAGAGAGTCAAGTTCTAGGCATCTTTATGGGCATATACTTCTTTGCTTTTGATCTCTTGTTTAGTTTAGTTCTAAGAGAAGAGCTACTATGCCTTTATTCGTAGCTGCTCTTTTTTTCTTTTTAAGCAGACTCCTCTTCCGCCTCCTTGTTCTTTGCTTTTAATCTCAATAAAAAGTTGTTTCTTAGAAAAAAAAAAGTGCTTTTAACTAAATTTGTGAAACCACCTTTTTCCCCCCTTCAGTTTCTTCTTCTTAATATTCAAGGTTCCAAATTTTGCATTGTCATTTGAAATTTAATAGCCTCTCTCTCTCTCTCTTAATACTCTTTAAATACATGACACAGGCGATACCAGTCAGCAGCAAGAGAAGCTTGAAAGCAAATGATCTACAGAATAGCAACTCGATCTAAAAGCATTCGGCTTCGGCCTCTGAGGGAAGACCTCAATACCTCTTCCTTCCTTGTCTCTGATTCCCCCAAAGATGATTTTGAGGGATTGTGGATGCACAACTACGACAAAGACCCCACTGCTGGGTTTCATGTTGAGGAACATCATGATTATGATTATGATGTGAGCTCATCTGCTGCGATGGATGCCGCTAATCCATAATTTAATAGCCTTTTGGAGAAATTAAAAAGAAAGACTATTGTCATAAAAACCCTGTCTGACACTACAAGAATGTATGAGCGAAAAATTGCTGAACAAGACGAACTTATCAAACAGCTTTCTGCTAAGACTAAAGTGAAGGAAAGGTTTGTTGAATGACTAGTTTTTCTCACAAGATTTGTATTGGAGATCATCTTGACTACCATGGAGCACAAAGTTAAGAAGCATAAATTGGTAGCCATTTCTATTGCAGGCATTGTTCTACTTCTAAATCTGATTGAAATAGCTATATATGAGCTGTAAACTTTGACCTTAGTTTGTTATAGCATGTTTCGAGATCTAGTGTAACTTAGGAGACGAAACTACTTACTTAGGAGACGGAAATATTTTCTTTTGAAAAGAAAAAAAGAAAAAAACAACAACTTTCATCTCCTAAGTACTGAAATTTTTAGTGCCAACATTTCCGCCAAAAATTTCAGAAAAAAACTCAACCCAAATTTTAAAAAAAATTCATTATAGAAAAGGTAAGAAAAATTATAAAGGAAGTCTCTATTAATAGGCATATATATATATATATATATATATATAGTAATGAAACCTTTGGAAATATTCGTATTAATTGTATATATATGTGTAATGTATTAAATATATCGATCAATAAGGAAAAAAACCCTTGAAAATCGTATTAATTGTATAACTTTATATCTCTTTATATATGGTTGTTCTTTTTTTTTTCTTTCTGAGAAAGAACTTTATATAGGGGTAGTGTATTAATGATAGAAAATAAAAGGGAATTTGAAAAAAGTTAACAAGAACTTAGACGACGAACATAGTAACTTTCGTCGTCTAAGTTAACATCCAATAGAATTAAGTGGCGTGGATCAAATTTTATGTCGTCGATGAACACCTAAATGCCAGATCTAACGGCTACTATAACAAAACCCTTATTCCCTTCATGTATAAAAAAACCATCTCATCTTGGATCAAAAAAAAACTCACTCATCTTCATCTCAAAACTCTTTCCATCTCCTCTTCATCGATGAACACACCTAGATTTTTCTCCCACCGCCACCCTCACTCTCATCCTCTCCCTTTCCTTTGCCCTCTACAACCAGACCCTCCGCCACGAAGGCGAAGCTTTGAGCCTTGAGGAAGAAACAAGCTGTAAGGACACTCGATCCTCTCCACCACCTCGACGCCGTTGCCTCGACGTCTCCGACCAACCGCTGTCTCCAATCCATTCGGTTGTTTGGTTGTGAATTGTATGATGATTCGATATGGGTATTGGGTAATTTGTGATGATTCAAACTTGGTATTGATTCTGGTGATATTGATATCAGATTTGGGTAATCCATCTCTTTCTTCTCTAGATGTTACTACAATATTGGGGGGGTTGAATGATGATGAGGAGGCCAGATGACTTGTAGATTGTGAGGATGACGGTGGTGGGTGGTGCGGAGGTGAGGAGGTTTGGGGATTGAAATTGAACACGATAAAAAGAAAAATAAAAAGAGAAAGGAAAAGGATGATTTTGAGGGATTGTGGATGCACAGCTGCGACTGTTCACCTTTCTACTCTGACAAAGACCCAACTGCTGGGTTTCATGTTGAGGGACATCATGATTATGATGTGAGCTCATCTGCTGCGATGGATGCCGCTAATCCACAGTTTAATAGCCTTTTTGGAGGAATTAAAAAGAAAGACTATTGTCATAAAAACCCTGTCTGAACTACAAGAAGGTATGAGCGAAAAATTGCTGAAGAAGACAAACTTATCAAACAACTTTATGCTAAGACTGAAGTGAAAGAAGGGTTTGTTGAATGCTGGTTTTTCTCACAAGATTTGTATTAGAGATCATCATGAAGCACAACGTTAAGAAGCATAAATTGGTAGCCATTTCTATTACAGGTTTTTTTCTACTTCTAAATCTGATTGAAATAGCTATGAGTTGTAAACGTCGACCTTGGGTTGTCAACGGATGGTTATATGTATCAAACATGTCTTGGGCAACCCTGTTCCCAAGCTTTGTGGTAGCATGTTTTGAGATCTAGTTTTATGCTTCGAACATTGAGGTGGAGTGTCACATCCCGACTCTTATATTTTTACCTTATTTACTAGCGTGATTATAATAAGAATTTTACCGTCTCGATCATTGAGTAAACAGTTTAATTGGTCCCTAAAGGGGTTTCGGGGACGATTATGTGCGGAGGATTATTAGTATGAGGGAAATACGACGACGGTAAAAATGGTAAATTTTAGCTAGTAAAAGGTAATTTTTATTCGGGTATTATTTTTTCGGAGTGTTTTTATTTTTGGAATTTGGGTTGATATAGGTTGGACCGGTTTGGGGTGTGAGGCCCAAACCCACTCCTTTTTTTCCTCTCGATTTTCTCTCCTCACCCCTCCCGCACCCGAGCCTCCCGCTGCCCGGTTTTCCGGCCGTCCTCCCGCCGCCGTCCGGCCACCA
>NC_020494.1:5060577-5064451 GCF_000184155.1 Fragaria vesca subsp. vesca
CTAACGTTATTAAATGTTTTCCCCTGGCCTTCGTTTTAAATTGCCCAGTCTGCAGAGTTCGGGTTGGATCTAGTAGGAGACGAGGCATAGTCACCCGCATTTCTGCCAGTTTTCGCCAGTAGGTTACCTGTTCAACCTACTCGTGTTTTCTTGCTTCCGCTTGTGTTTAGTAGCTCTGAATACTTTAGAATTTTTGTATATTATGTGATGTTCAGAAGTGTTAAATTAAGAGTGTAATATGAAATTTTCGAGTTAGGGTTGTCCATCTGCAAGGGAGATTTTCTTAATCTTTTCAGTAAATTTTCCTTGGAGGTGGTCCCCGCACGACTTACTCTGGGTTTCAAGGTGAAATTCGGGGTGGGTCGTGTCATGGAGAATCTCATCCATCTAAGCCTCTTGCTTTCCGCGTACAATGTCTTCTATATCATGAATTCGATTATTTGGTCTCAAAAACCAAAGTAAGTATATTTCTCTAACATGCGTGCTTTATTTTTTTATGTAGAAAATATCTAAGGTATATTGTATCTGCAGGATATTCTGGCAAAAGTATTATGCTTCCTCAGGTCTATTGGTGTTCTGCGTCAGCGGCATGTTGGGATTCTAGGTTGGTATTTGTTACCAAACATCCGCCTAACCTGCTTTTTGTGATGCCATTTAAAGGCTAACTCAAATGACTCATGTACATGTGTTGGTGCTTTAAGGGGAAGATGGAGCAAAGTGCCCTAAAGAAATCTACAAATCCCCTAATGTCAAGGCAGCTACCTGTCATTGTGACTAATCTTCAATCTGTAGATAGTAGTTTGGTGTACTATTTGTATGCAGTCCTTGTACATGGATATTCTTTTTGTTTCTTATGTAGATTGCAAACATACTTGGCCTGTAGCTGTTGTACAACATTCTTTAGAATCAATGCACTTGTTGATTGGATTTTACTGTTTTAGTTAAATAAAATTTTGGTTGTATTTTGTTGAAGCTGCTTGTTTGGCATAGTAGTTAGGTTGCTGTTGTTTTGAACACCACTTTCTGGTTCAAATGGGGTTTTTTTTTTTTAAAAAAAAAAAAAACTTTTTATTAAATAACTCACACACCCTACATATGTCAATGAGATTTGAACCTATGACCTCAAAGTTGTTAGTTAACACCTTAACCAACCAGACCACGGCTCACTGACAAAGGTTCAAATGGGGATTGTTTCTACACTACACAGATTTTTGTCTTGAGTCCATCGTTCTTCTATATTGATTTTTTATATATATTATAGTTCGACTTCTTCTAGTTCGCATGGCAGGTACTCATTTCAAGTGGGCAAACCTGGAATGCAGACTGTAGAGAGCTTAACTACGTCTGCCACAAGAACATGGAAGTCATGGTCGGCCTAAGTGATCTAGAAGAGCCGAATTCAGAGCCTATGCTGGAATGGAAAGAACATATTTAGCTGGAATGCTTTGTCCCTCAATGAATGTAGTCAATCCTCTCAAATAAGTTCATCACCACCCCTCCCTTTAACGCAGAGCATGGACCTAATCGAATTGTATGATCTAAAAGTGTTCAAAACATAGAACTGCGGTAAACGAGCATCAAAGTATGCTCTAAAAAAAATCACCTTCGGAATATAAGAAAATCTACAAGGATTACAACATAGTGGGAGACAAAAAGCCCTAGAGTATGGAACATCTTGTAGGCATGAATCATTGCCCAAGAGACATGAAAATTTAACTTAAATACATAATGGGATACTTGAATAAGAGCAGTTAACCTAAGAAAAGAATTTCTAAACACCTCAAATCTGAATCGCAGTCTTATTGTCAATGTCGTCGATCAAGATAACATAACTAGTATACACTTGACATGATCCAAAACTAGTTCAACTACTACTAGCTACTATACTTCTAACAAGTTCCTCTCAATCCATTACCTTGTATCTTTCATCATGTCTGACCATGGAATTTTAGAGCTTCAAAGAATTTGATCTTCTGCAAATGAATGAAAAATTAGCACAAGTAAATGAGATTTCAGCAATTCAATCCATTAGCCACATCATCTAACATGACTGATACTCCTTCCATTTGTTCGGTTTCATGTACTATTTTGTTTCCACATCAGAAAAATGAATTCAAAGTTGAGGACCTGAATAAGAAAGACTTAGTTTAACGATAAAAAAACAACTGCAATGCTAGAGCATATACATACACAAGAATTTGCAGCTCATTAGCATTAGTTACTCTTTAAAAAAACAAAAAAACAAATAGAGGATAATCAGAATAATCGAAGAGCACACAGTTCAAGCAGAACATAAGACACCAAATGCCCGAGGCAAGAACCACATAGCTGCAAATTCTTGTGTTTGTTTTATTTTCTTTTACATTTTCCTCTCAAGTCTCGGATTCGGTGACAGATGATTGAAAACCATCGACATCGGGTCTAGGGTGTGACAGGAGGCTTACACCATGAGAGCATAGTATAGCTGGACATGGAATTAATATTAGCTTATTTAGATTGAGTGCTGCTCCATTTCCTCAACATAATTCCAAATAATTTTAGGCAAGCAAAATAAAAGCAGGATCAAAGACCACCTTATTTCTCCATTTCCAGATAAACCAACAAAAATGTTGCACCACTTAATGTTGTTTTTGATGCTGGTATGTCAATGCATCTGAGCAGCAATCCAACTATTCTAATCAAGGGAAAAAGAATTAGAAATGGAACCTGGATTGAGAAAGGAATTCCAAAGAGCTTTTGATCTTGGATAATCTCTGAAAAGGTGCAAAAGAGTCTCATCATCTATATTGCATATGGGACAAGAAGCAAGAGCAGTAAAACCTCTCTTAACTCTTTGCACATTAGTAAGAATTTTCTTATGAACAACTGTCCACATGAAGGTCTTCAACTTGGGAGGGCAGTTCAATTTCCAAATGTGCATCCAAACAGGATTTGGGGTCTCAAAAAAATAAATTAAATGAGTTGTAAGCAGATTTAACAGAGAAGCTCCCATTAGCAGTAGCATTCCAAATGATCTTATCAAAACTAGAGGGAACATTAATAATTTGCATTACCACATGATCAGGCAAAACATACTTCAAGAGAGGAATATTCCAACGAGAATCACACCAAAAATCACAGATGGTCGAGTTATTGTCAATAATCACATCATGTAGAGAAAAATGGAGCAAGGCTTTATCCATCACCCAATGATCACACCATAATTTGATTTTAGAGCCATCACCAACTCTCTATTTAAGATTTTTTCTCATCATTTCAGCACCATGCATAATGCTTCTGCAAGTGTTAGAACAAGTTGAAAGGGGAACCAAGGTTCACTACTAGAAAATAGCACTTAGGCGACGGAATTAAAAAATTCTGTCTCCTGAGTGGTACTTAAGCGACGGAATTTTCTACTTAGGAGACGAAACTGTTTCCGTCTTCTAAGTTGTTCGTAGGCGACGAAATATTTTGATTCCGTCTCCTAAGAATGACTTAGCAGACGGAATTTCATTCTGTCGCTTAAGTACTACTTAGGAGATGGAATATTTTTACTTAGACGACGACATTTTGAAAAAATTAAAATTAAAAAATTTATATGAATCACTTAGGAGACGGAACTACATTCCGTAGCCTAAGTAGAACTTAGGAGACATAAATGTTTATTTAGGAGACGGAATGTTTAAAAAAAAAATTATGAATCACTTAGACGACGGAAATAGAACATTCCGTCGCTTAAGTTCTAAAAATTTGAGCGCCCATCTTCCGACGTAAAATTTCATGAAAATTCAAACTAAAATTTTTCAAAACATATCAATTCTTTTAAATCACACACTAACCAACCTTATCAATAGAAGGAAACCCATATTTTCCCATAGCTCCCTCTCTCTCTCTC
>NC_020494.1:5064471-5127638 GCF_000184155.1 Fragaria vesca subsp. vesca
CTCTCTAGACCATCACTCTCATGCCGGCCTCTCTCTCCATTCTCACCACTCCTTCCTCCGCCGCCACCTTCAACTGCACCACCCCCACCAACGCCACCTCCAACTGCCACGCGCTTATCAACTTCGTCCCCACAAAAGCCACCACTCTCAAAGCCATCAAGACCCTCTTCAACATCACCCGGCCACCTCCGCACTCTCCTTGGAGCCAACAACCTCCCCCTCTCAACCTGACCCGACTCACCCGTCCCCGCCGCCCGCAAGCTCCTCGTCCCCTTCTCTTGCACCGAGCCTCAGATCTGGGTCACCATAGACGTCGTTGCCGCCACCTTTCTCTCTCTACCAAGCCTTCCCGCCGACCCACCACCGTCCCTCGAAATTTCAAAGGGGTAAGAAATCAAGATAAGTTCTTCAATTTTTCTAATTTAATTAGCTTTGGTGATAGATTTATGTGTTTTTGTTTAATTTGATTTTGATTTTAATTTTGGTTAGGATGTGATTGGTATGAGGGTGGTGGCATGGTGGTTATTTGGTACGGTGGTGGTGGTGGTATATTTGGGGCAGATTGTTGGCATGAAATTGAAAGGGAGATACTGTATTTAATTTTACTGACCCCAGTAAAACTTCTACTAGGTTCAGTAGGGGCCAATAAAGTTGTTTATTAGGGTAAACTTCTACTAGGTTCACTAGGGGCCAATAAAGTTATTTATTAGGGTAAGAATTGGTATCTGTTGTGTGTTGTGCCCCTGAAATTGAAAGGGAGTTATTTTTTTGCAAGTTTACTGATCCCTAGTAGAAGTTTACTAGGGGGCAGTAAACTTTATTTTTTCCATATGCAGTTTATAAATGCAAGTTTTTACTATTTATATGCAGGATGAGAAGAAATTCAAGACATTTAGTTGTGACTTCTGAAACCTGCGGTGGTGATGGTGGTGGTGATGGTATTTGGGGCGGTCGGAGTGAGTGGATAAAAAACATGCGGTGATGTTTTTTTTTTTTTAAATTTTTTCAGCCTTTAGCGATGGAATTCAACTATTCCATCTCCTAACTGGATAATTCAACTATTCCGTCTCCTCAGTGGATAATTTTTTTTTATTATAAAATAAAATCCGTCGCCTAAGTGCTTAGGAGACGAAAGTAAGAACCACTTAAGAGACGAAATTTTAGGTTATGTCGCCTAAGTGTCTACCTCATCACACTTTGGCGACGGATCTTAACCAACGGACGTTCCGTCTCCTAAGTACTCAGGAGACGAAATCTGTCAGTTAGAAGACGAAATAATTCCGTCTCCTAAATGCTTTTTTCCAGTAGTGGTTTGCATCACTAATGCAGCAGTCTTTCAAATAAACAAGTATCTTTTTGAAAAAGCCTCCAACTAGCTTTGGCAAGCATGACTTGAGTCATATCAGTAGTCTTCTTAATTCCAAAATGCACTTTTTGTTAAAAAAAAAAAAAAAAAGTAATTTATAATCCAAGCAGAGTATTTGTAATAATTTGTCGAAAATTTGTACTAAATTTGTGCTATGCAATTTGATTTTGGCTATTCGAGAAAAAAGAGCATATAAAGATTGAAATTCCCCTCGCGAAGTTCAAACTATCTCTCTCCCAGTCTCCCTCTCCGTAATGAGCCTCTCCGCTACACGCAAGACATTCACCCTCAATACCTTCCGATATTGCACCTGTGCCACTGCCCTCCACCCATCGCCGGACCTCCACCACCTTCTCCAGCTCTCAATCACACACCGCTCTCTTCCACTCGCCCAACAATCCCACGCGCGAGTCCTCACTTATGGCCTCCACCAAAACCCATTCATCGCCACTAAGCTCATCTCCGCCTACGCCCAATTCAACCACCCAACCAACTCCAAGCTCGTCTTCGACTCCATTCACCCTAAAAACGTGTATCTCTGGAACTCAATGATCAGTGCCTACGTCAGAACCCGTCTTCACAACGAAGCTTTCAGTTTATTCATCGAAATGTTGTGTTCTGCATCCCCGGATGAGTTTACGTTTTCGACAATGGCGAAGGTTTCCGGCGAGGCTGGGAACTTGGCTACCGGAAAATGGGTTCATGGAAAGTGTGTGAGAGCTGGGTTTGTTTCGGATATGATTGTCGTGAATTCGGTGATGTCAATGTATTGTAAATGTGGGGAGTTTGGGGAGTGCAGGAAGGTGTTCGATGAAATGCCTGATAGAAATGTTGGGTCTTGGAATGTGTTGATCGGAGGGTTCGGGAGTGGCGGTGAGTGTGAATTTGGGGATGGGGTGTTGGAAATGGTGAAGGGTATGATGAGGAGTGGGTTGAGACCCGACGGGTTTACTGTTTCGAGTTTGTTGGCAATGTGTGGAGGGAAGGGTGTTGGGGGGTTGGGGTATGGGAGGGAGATGCATTGTTATGTTGTGAAGTATCGGTTGGAGTTGAGTTTGGGTTCGGATGTTCATCTTGGGTGTTGTTTGGTTGATATGTATTGTAGGAGTGGTAGAGTTGATTTGGGGAGACGGGTGTTTGAGGGTATGAAGTGTAGAAATGTGTATGCTTGGACGGCGATGGTCAATGGTTATGTGCAGAGTGGAGGTTCTGATGAAGGGTTGGTTCTTTTCAGGAAGATGCAGGTGAAAGATGGGATAGAACCCAATAGAGTATCACTTGTGAGTATTCTCCCGGGTTGTATTTCACATGCTGGTTTAACGGGCGGGAAACAAATTCATGGGTTTGCAATTAGGAAGGAGATGAATCATGATGTATCTTTATGCAATGCTTTGATTGATATGTATTGCAAATGTGGGAGCTTGGATTTTGCAAGGCGAGTGTTTGAGGATGACTCGTTTTGTAAGGATGCAATCTCTTGGAGTTCAATGATATCAGGGTATGGATTACATGGAAGGGGCGAGGAAGCCATTGTTTTGTATAATAAGATGGTTCGGCTTGGAATCAAACCGGACATGATAACCATTGTTGGGGTTCTTTCTGCCTGTAGCAGGTCAGGATTGGTAAATGAAGGCCTTTCAGTCTATAGCTCTGCAACAACTGATTATGGGATCAAACCAAGAGTGGAGATGTGTGCCTGTGTGGTGGATCTGTTAGGTCGATCAGGAGAGCTTAATCAAGCATTAAATTTCATCAAAACTATGCCTGTAGAAGCCAGTCCAAGTGTTTGGGGGGCTTTAGTTACTGCTTCTGTATTGCATGGGAACCGCGACATGCAAGATCTAGCTTATAAGTTCCTCATTCAACTAGAACCCGAAAATCCTTCAAACTATATCTCAGCATCAAATTTCTTTGCTTCTTCTAGAAGATGGGACATTGTAGCTGAAACACGAACAATGATGAAGGACAGAGGTTTGAGGAAGACACCTGGGTGCAGTTGGATCAGCATTACTGGTAAGACTCATTCTTTCTTTGTTGCTGATAAAGTACATCCTTGTTGTGATTCAATCTATGAGATGCTTGACTTCCTCATCTTAGTAATTAAGGGAGCCCCCAATTTCCATGACTTAGTAGAATATTCAGCCTAGATGATAGATCACACACATTAGTTAGGCATAGCTTATCTTTTCGATAAATTAATTCGTTCTAAGATGCTTTACGTATATTCTTCAAGGGACAAAGGAAGTGTATTTCTATGATAATTTGAATCATACTTTCTCTGCCTTGGAATTTTTTTTGCGTATTAGGCAAGAGAAGATTACTTTACCCATAATGGTATATTTGGTTTAGTTTCTCTTTGATAACACCTTGTAAACCTCTTTCTGTCTGTTCTCACTGATTCATTCCTATCCACAATTGAGCCTGCCGGCATCATTGTTTTGTTTGTTTCACGGTTAGCTTTCCCATACTACCTACCATGTGCCATATGACTTTGCCTAGTGAAACGTAAACATACAAAAACTGTGCTAGCTGTTGTGGAAGAACTAAAAGAAATGCTGGAACCAGATTCATCAAGGCATTTAAATTCCTACTAATCATGTTTGGTTTTCCCAAATGTTGCTATTGTCCTTGAGTAGTTATGATACGTACTGTACTTCGCTATCTTTGTTCAACTGGAATCACCTAATTCACCTAAGTGAGCAAGCGTTTGTGCTGCTCAGGTACCTCTTGGTAAAAGTCTAAACTTTAAATCATAGATATTGTGAAATAAGGAAGCATATTACCTAAATTCAGTTCTGTTAATCCATGACATCAAACAATCCTACAGCACTATCTATGAACATACCACTTCGTATGTCCTTTCCGAGGCATTATTTTTGCAACAACTATGGAACTGTGAATTGTACCATGGAATTAATAAAGGATCCAAATTATTTCCCAATTCCATTAGGATTCTATTACAACCTCAAATTTGCCATTCCTTTCATTTTCCCTAATTTTTAATCAAAATTCTATTACTGAGAGATTAAAGATGAATAGAATATCAGTTTTCTGCTAGCATCATATATTTATTTTCATATCTCATTAATTATTAAGTTCAATTTTCTGAAACTTCTAGCGCAACATGCATTTTCCTTCCTCCATCTGATTTGCTTGTTAATGTAAATCGTGAAAGGGAAGTGAGTGGCCAGAGTACGCCTAACCCTTATCTCCAATATATACTGGTAGATGCCCCAAAATTTAGAGTTTTTATTTTTCTTCTTTAGGCAAGCACACCATACAGAGTAAGATCAACTAAACAGTTACCTCATTCCACTAATCTATGAGAAAGTACCACTAATATACATGATCGAACAGCTCATGCGTGATGGCATCTGAATTGCTGATTTCTGGAACAAAAGCTCAATTACATCCATCTGATTACCTTTTTCAAAATTCAGCTCCATTTAACATGAGGTAGCCATTTCTCTGTCATAGTCTGATCATACGTACCAGCAACAGAGATGGAGCCTCTTCCTAAGTTAAGGATGGTATGAACAACGGTCTGTCGATCAAAAATACCTTTGCTGCAACCAAAGGAGTGAGTGGCATGTTCATCTCTAACTTTAAGGTTCTCTATATAGCAATACCGTATATGCTTCTCTTTTTCAAACCCCTTTGCTCCCCAAAAAGATATGTTAATCCGCAAGAAATCTGATTCTTCAACTCTCTGCCTCAGATTCTCTCTCTCGTCTGTAGATATATACTGAATCATATACCACTCTGCCAATCCTTCTATTTTTCTGACTCCTCCTGCTTAAACTTTTCTTCCGCTCCTTCCCAACAATAGTTTCTGACATGGGTAAATGATGAATCCATCCCAAGGGAAGTAAAGCTGCAACAAACTGTACCAGTATCCCCAAAGGCAGGCTTGAGTAGTCACCAGCTGTTACTCCTATCAGAGAAGCCAATCCAATACCTAAAAACCCGCTAACTATTGATGAAAAAATTAAGGCTGAAGCTAAGAAAGCAGTGAGAGATCCTTCACAACCTCGAGGACATAAGTGGGCAAATAAGACAGAGAAAGGTAAGAGCTTGAACTGTGCAATTGTTTCTGCTAATCCAGAAAAACAAAGAACGAAAACCTCATTCGGAATCCCCACTCTCAGATTGATCTGTCTTACTAGAATAAAGTCGAGAAGGAGGGAAAAGGCATACACAAACTGCACAATACCGATCAACTTCCTCATTGGAACTCGTTTCCAATAACGGTCGTAAAGTACTGTTGTGGAAAGAAGCATTAGCTGGCCAATTACCCGAGACATGCCAATGACTGAAGGATCAAGATTTAGACATTGTGTTTGATAGCAAAAGATGGAACCTGTCAGAAGTGGGACAATGGCAATAGAAGCTACAATCCAAGTAAGTGGACGAATAATCCTTTGCTCTTGAATTCCCATCATTAGATCCGATAATTGTTTCCTGAGACTCTCCAAGATTGGTTTCCTAGCAAGACTGTGCTCTGACAACTGTGGTAAACCAAGAGAATCCTCTCTTATTGACGAAGAAATTGCAAGTTGAGCCGAAAGTAAAACCGAAAATAGGAGAAACATGGTCCGTGGTGGTGCTTTCATTAAGAAATATCCACCTAATAAGTTCCCAAGGATTCCACCAGCCGCTAATGCCATGAATGCATAAGACTGGAGGCCTTTCATCCTGTGTTGCTGACCATATTCTGCAACAAGAGCATCCTTTGCTACTTCTGTAATTGATGCTCCAAGATTACTGAGGAGAACACACGCCATAATGGTGGGAAGGGCCTTTGCAGCAACTGGAACCAGTGCTAGTGATCCCCAAGACAGGACCTGTAGAAGAACTGAAGTTTGAAATCCATCAGATTCTGTTCAAGTAATCAATTATACATGTCACATAGCTCACAGGTTTCAGATAGCATATACTTACTTTATATTGCCTTTTCAACATCCATATATGGCTCATTTTATTTCAAATTGAAACGTCCATAGTGAAACATAGTTCACACCATTAACCAGCGCTTCTAGGTTCAACTTTAGCACTGTTTGACAGCATCATAATTACTAGAATCTCTAAATTTGACAGAGATTCTTTTATTATGTTGAGGAATTTAATCACTTCTAATGAATCAAAGGAATTTTAGGAACATGGGAAATAGAGAAACAGAACCTAGAGCTGAAAGAGGAGGAAGAAATGAATAAAAAGTACAGTTTCAATACAAAACCACCAAGATGAAGCCAAGCCCTTTCATCCTTGTACTGATAAACAAAAATGTATAAGCAACTTTACAATAATTAACAGAGTTCAGATTAATAGAATGACAGAGATAAGGCAAGGGATTTGAAACTAACCTCCAATGGAAACATAAGGAATTCGATGAGCACCACCAATGTAAAGAGCATCAGAGAGGAGTCCATACAAGGGCTTGGCCACCATGGGAAGATTACCAGAATGTTGCACAAGTTGCAATATTGAAGGGTGCATATTAAGATTGTGAGCCATGTGAAAGTTCAAAGCCAACCATGGAAAGCACCTAAAGCCTTGCACCCAATACCCAAATCCACACAAAATCATCATTTGTTGGCTTCCCAATTTGGGAAGGCCTCTCCTTTCCACATTGGCCCTGTTTTTCTTGGCCTTTCTGTAAACAACCTGAGTTGGGGTGACCAAGATGGGATTTTTAAGCTGGATTTTGGGTTCTTTGAGGTTGTGAATGATGGTGTTATCTGGGTTTTGACGGTGCAAACAAATAATGGGTGGTTTTAAGTGAAAAGGATGGTGTGGTTGCTTTCTTGAAAGGTTCATCATTTTTGGATTGATTGCTGTTGCCCATGGATTTTCATATGAAATTGATGTGTAAATCATGGTAATCTGGGTTAATACTCAAAAACACAAATATAAAATAGGAGAGACAAATTCAGCTCAAGCTTCCCTAATCTCTATTACCTCCTCAAAATTTGACTCTCAAAAAACACAAAATGAACGAGGCAGAAAAGAAAGGAAGGCTGCTATTATTAGACCAAGACTTGATGGAGTTAGCATACAAATGTGAGCTAGGTAAAAACCCAGTAGATTCAGAGAGAGAGAGAGAGAGAGAGAGAGAGATCTAGAAGAGTGAAGAGATTGAAGACAAAGAAGAGCATAGAGGAAGAGGTTTTTTTTTATGTTGGTTTGTCCGTGTGTGTCTTGTCTTGCTGTCATTTGCCGGGGGCTTTGTTTGAGGAGGCAGCACGCGCCGCACGTGAGAGTGGGTCCGAGAAAATAGGGGACCAGCGTGGGTGTCTCGAACTCTCGGATCGGGTCCACGTGCCCGATTTGGTCTGGGTCCGTTTTCTGACCCAATCAGGAGATCTGAGTTGAGTGACGGACTTGATTGGGAAATCTAGGACTTGTTGGATTCGCGGTCAGAAATTTTCCCGTTTGTTAACGGAGAAGGACAGGTTTGGGAGTTTTACACGCGCGCGTGTAATTCACGTTAATAGTAGGACCGATGGGGTGGTGCATTGCGGGAGAGAAGCGCGTGGAGTTTTAGGTTTGGCGACAGAAACTTCGAAGTTGGAAACGATGTCGTTAAACGTAGATACTTTCATTGTTTAGGGCAAGTAGGTGCACTCTTTGGACTGGGAGTGGATTAGGGTTGTAAACGTTTGCTTTCGAGGCTAAGCAACAACGTTTAAGGGCATGCACCTATTACAACAAACATGTGCCTAGTTAGCTTTCGTACTTGAAAGATAAAAACTACATATATTAAACACAGTATATTTGAAACTCCCATTTTTTAAGTTGTGTGAAGTCTATAATCGATACAGTATTCACAAGTAGAGATCATTATGAGCTTGCGGTTTCTTCAAATATGTAGCGGTATGTCGACACTCTGTAAAAACAATAGTTGTTTTTAAAGTTCTATTCAGAAAGTCACGTAAAACTTCAAAATTAATGGCGGCTCTCGATGGGTTCGGAGGAGACACGTGGTTTGAAGACCAGCACGAGGTCTACTGATGTCAGCTATTTTGGTCATAAGACACTCGTCACCTGATGGTTGCCTTAGGCTTAAGCTCTTGACAAGTGTCGCAAAGAGCTTGGTGTGTTTTTCTAATTTTTGACAAGTAGCAATTTTTGTATTTTATTATCTTGTATTTGTCATTTATATGACTCATTGAGTCAACTCTTTTTTATTTTTGGTGAAAAATGAATAATTCATTAATCAAAAGACGAGTCCAATTACAAAGCCTGCAAAACACAAGGTAGAAACTACAACAAACAAAGATTATGGACCTTTAACTTGATCAAGCTAGAAAGAGTAAAAGGAGATCAATAACTCACTAATCTATAGGCTGGAGCCCCTACAACCGAAAATAAAAAAACAACAAACCTAACAAATCTATCAGATCCTCCATCCATGTTTACTAACATTGTTGTCGCCATCACCGCCAACAAACGTAAGGTCGTGAGGAGTGCTAAATTAGAGCTTTGATGCTCGAGAAACCGATGCCAAACAAATCTCAGTGCACACACCCTATGGAAACCCTCAACCCAAGGGAGTAGCTCCCTCAAAACAACACCATACAATCCACAATCGCAAAACACACCATGAAGATGTTGTGGCTGACGAAAGAGGACCAAGTAACAGAAGCAAGAATCAGAACCAGTACCGAAGAAAATGGATGTCTCTAATAAGTGATCGTGAATTCTCATTCACATGCACTTCCTGCAGGGGCTGCAGGCCACCAAAGAGTTCGAGAACAAGCAACTTATCTACCACAACGTTTATGGTTTTTACATGGATTAGTCTCAGCTATCATCATCATAGTGATAATCTCGATGTTGATCATGGTTTAGTTTCAGTTTTTATTGTTTATTTGTCCCGTAATTTGTTATATCAGTGTTTTTTCTTCTTATGTTTCCATTGATCATGGTGTACTTTTGTCATAGTAATCCGGTGATTTACCTCTTGAACCTGTTGGGGAATATGGAGGTATTGCCTTGTAATTCTAGACCAAACTTGTTTTTATTGTGATTCAATTTGATTTAAGATGATAGGAATCTCGTTTACTTCGGATTTGTACTGTTTTTTTTTTTTTTTGCTGATGAGGTTAAAATGCAGTTAGGATATATTATGCATACCTGAGTCAATAAATGTCAAGAAACAGTTGTTGTTCACATTTAGCAATACCAATAGGATGAACTCTAAACTAAGAATTGCACTTGTTATATCATAAACAGCAAGCAGGATCATACATCCATTCACCAGAAAAGTCTGGGAAAATTTTCAACAGAGTACATTACATCAGCTTCTCAAATTCACAACCAACAAGAGGATTAGTAATCCTTCTACACCACCAATTTGTACAACTGAAACTTCAAACTGTTAGTGCTTCATCCAGAATGGGTTTTACAGGAGAGGACCTCTTATGCGGAAACAAGTATAGAATGAGCACTATTCCTAAATTGGTATCATCTACAGGATAACTAAAGAAGAAACCCTAAGGTTGATAAGCACTGTAACAGATACAGATTTCATCAACAAAGAATCTTTGTAACAAATTGAAACATAAGAGATTATAAGTGCGCTGTATCTAAAAGGGTATGATCTAAAACAGATAATGGCCAACTGTGACTAAATTCGGATGTTAAGAAAAGAACGGCAAAGTGTGTGAAATTCAAACCCAGGAATGGTGAGCTGATGTGCATCTACAGGAGCTTGTAGTAGCAGTCAGTTCCATTGAGAAGGAACTGATAGGCCTTGTCACAGTGGCACCTGAAGTGAATGACCAGAGAGTCATCCTTCTTCTCCACACTCACAGATTCTGAAAATTCTTTCTCACTGCTATCCTGCAACAGCAACAATAAAGACACTGTTTAGTTTCATGGTTTGCATAATAAAGAATCTGAAACACCACATGACCAAATCACTGCTTTCTTTGACCTGTTATTCAGAAAACGCATGAAAACAAATGGAAGACAAATTCCAAATACCAATTTTCATGGTTCGACAAATAGGAATCAGAAAACACCAACTACCAAATACCAATATCAGGGTTTGCCCATTAAAGAATCAGAAAAGTACCAAATGCATGAAATTTTAGAACAGAAACAAAATTGTGGTATTAAATTTGAGAGCCAAGAAAGCATGATGAACCTTGGAATAAATCTGGCATATTCTACATTCTTTCTCCTATATGAATAATACCCCCAAGGTTCTTGAAAAGTAACCAAACACCGAACTGTGAGGAGAAAAAAAAAAATCAATACCTCAGTGGAAGTATCATTGGGAATATCTCGAATGGCATCAATATCAGGCATATCTTGAGTGGCTCCGATTTCGAGTTCTTCATCTTGTTCCAGATCCTCTTCACGCATGAGCTGCCTGCACCACTCACTCATCTCCTTCAGCCGACCCTTCATCCTCTTCAGCCTCTGCAAATTCCAACAATCACCCAATTCAGAAACCCAGAAAGATAAAGAAAGAAGCTTTCAATTTCATAAACCCAGAAGAAAGAAGCTTTTGATTTCATAAACCCAGAAAGATAAAGAAAGAAGCTTTCATTTCACAAACCCAGAAAGAAAGACCCAAGAATCTGAAAGAGGCATTTTCACAAACACATGGAGGGCACAAAGATCAAACCTTGGAATTGGGAGTATCAGTGTCAGTCTCGACGGACATATCGTTGGAGCTGGAGGAGCGGGAGAAGGCCTGGGCCGGAGAGGGGTTGATATCGGAGACGGAGCGGCGGAGGGTCGGCGGCTGCTGCGGCGGAGGAAGAGGCGGCAGGGAGGAGTTGAAGTGGGTCGGGGAAGGAGATGAAGTAGTCTTGTTGAGATCGGGAGAGTGGCCGGCGGAGAGAAATGGGTTGGTCTGCGGCGGCGGCGGAGGGGAGTAGGGGTCGGAAATGCAGCGGCGGAGGAGGGGTTGGTGGTGGTGGTGGTGGTGGTGGAGAGGGAGGGTGAGCTTGGAGTAGCCGAAGCCGAGGAGAGAAGAAGGGTCGTCGGGAGAAGGTGGGGACCTTTTCATGGAGATGGGCTCAGAGCCACAGGTGGTGGAGGTCATCATTGTCTTGACTTTCTTTGTTTCTGGGTTTCTTGGTTTGTTGCAGAGACCGAGAGGAATGGTTTTTATAGCAAGAAGAAGAAGAGAGAAGGGGTTAAACCCCAGGTTTTAGGGTGGGAGTTTGTTAGGCATTGGTGACGTGGCAGAAAGCAGTTACTTATAGTTGGTTCGAGAGCCAATCAACAATCGACAACATTGAGTATGGAAAACTGGGAGTAACTAACAACAAGGCCCGTCTAGCTCAGTTGGTAGAGCGCAAGGCTCTTAACCTTGTGGTCGAGGGTTCGAGCCCCTCGGTGGGCGCTTTGTTTTTATTTTTTAATTTTTTTTTTGGAATATTTCCTCGGTGATAATTGGAAAATAGTTGGGCACTAGGGCTGAAACATAGATAATTCATTACAGGCAAAACAACAATCTATCATGTACAACTACAAAGACATTCCAAAGGGTACAAAGTTAGGAGTTGATGGGGTAAATGATATCCCTTGTATTATCTTACTTGAGCTAAGTTCGTGGTAATTGACTAACTGGTAATGTAGCATGATACTAGGCCGATACATAGCCGGTCTTGTAAAATGTATTACAGAGGCATTACTTAGCCTTTTTGTCTGCCTAAACGCCGGCTTCAACGAATTCCTTCCGAATTATATTTCTCTCCCTATATTACACTATAGTTCTTTCGGGAGCTAAGAACAACGCATCCAACAAGACTGTGGTTCTTCGCACAGTGGAACTGGTTGGCAATGGATTTGTGATCAAGGTGCCAAGTCAAAATGTTTTTCCAATATCGAGTGGACTTCTGTTAGGGAAGACACCTTGAAATCTGGTTTGTGATGTACATTGGCGAATTCCGGAGAGTCATATCTGCCCACTTCATCAAGCAAGCACGCAAATGCTCCTGCTCGTTTCCCACAAGCCACCTGCAAAGACAGCACAATTCTTTATACATCTCCAGTCTCTAGTCATATAATGATTCAACAGCAGCTCAGGAATCTAGCACACTACAGTATTGTAACGGAAGTTAGGACTCACTGGCTCAGAAGGCCAGCACACTACATGATCATAATGCAGAAGTGACGCCCTTATCTTATCCGATCACATCTCTTTTCTCACTTATGGCTCGGTAGTGCTCATAGCACCACATACAAAAACTACGACATACTATGCTGCTAGATCAGTTTATCATATTTGCTTATAGAGAGTGATAGGGTATACAAATGGCAACACCTAAAGAGAATACAACGTACTTTCACAATAAACAAAAACATAGTTACTCACGTCATCTTTAAGGGAATCTCCAACCATCATTACTTCACTAGGGTTAACTTCCCAGGCTGAACATATATGCAATAATGGAGCTGGATCCGGTTTGTAAGGTCGAAATTCCCTGCTCAGAGCTGGAGAAAATGACAACTGCAGTGATGATACACAGAGTGGAAGAGATTAGTGATGTAATTAAGTTAGCCTCCAGCAACATTAGCCACAGTCACGGTTATACAGATCTGCTGAAGGCTATAGAATGCATCAAATAGTAAATGACAGAATATCTAGGATACACCGATACAGAAATTAAAAGTTGAAATGGGGAAGAAGAACAATAAAAAGAAAGCATAAAACTTTAACTTTTCTCCCTTTAATCAGAAAGAAAAAGGGGAAAACAGGCCAGATAGAAATGTAAGTTTGTGATGTAAGGCGTAGCATCTTCCAGTCTCACAAGTAGCAGAAAACTTGGTATAGTATAAGTCTGTATTTCAGTGCACACATCTAATGCCATAGCTTTTAACATGCATACATCTAATCCTTACCACATACACACAGTAATTGAAATACAGTTGAATGTAATGTGTTATTCATTCAAAAGGAATAATATGTAACAGTTAAGTGTGTAACTTCACGTTACACCACTTAGTATTATACTTACCCTGAACCGTTCATGAAACAAATCCACCGCACTCTTGACATTGCGTGTGATTAATCCCCGCCTGTATCAAAACAAACATTCTATCAGCATTCACTTATCATTGCTGCCCACATTACCGAAAACAGTCACGAAACATAGTAAATTACTAAATTATCAAAATCCATATCTTAAGCTACACAAGAACTCAACTTCAATACGAAAAGGTATTAAGCTACATCACAGTTGAATTAAGCTTCGAAACTGAACCTAATGAGAGTATCAAAATAGCGATAAGTGGTGAGTATGACCTTATATTTTTAGAATCTAGAAAATCACAAAGTTCTGCAGCACCTGCACCACAATTTATATCAAAATGTTACTAATGTCAACTCAATTTTCCAAAAAATTTACACCAGTAAAAAAAAAACACAATCCAAACTCAAGACTGTAAATTTGTTTTTTACCAGGCATGATCTGGAGGCGATCGAGTCCCCGGCGCTCGAAATCGGCGATGGTCTCGTAAGCCTTCTGCTGCCTATCATTGCTCCAGCCCTCAATGTGATGAAGGATATCAATCCCGGAAGGATTCTCCGCCCTGATTCTGATGTACTCCTTCTCGCCGAGCACGGCCCTGTACATTGCCGCGAAATCGATGACGGGGACCGTTAGGGTTCCGTCCATGTCGAAGACCACGCCGCGGAGGCGAGCCCGCGGCGGTGCGGCGGCGGAGAGAGTTGTGTTAGTGGCGGCGGCCATGGGTAGTTTGGGGAATTTGAATTTGGGGGAGAGGAAGAGAGCGGTGGTGGTTCTGGGGAAGAAGAGTAGGGGCATGACGTGGGGCGGGGGTTTGGGTATTTATAGGGGTTTTCTGTGATGGAGACAAATGGAGCAAAGAGAATGTGGTGGAGAGTGAGGAAGGAGAAGAGTGAGTGGCCAGAAATGAGAGACTAATTAGATGCTTTTACAGTTTTACTGTAGTTGTAAAGATGCTTTTTTCTGGGGATGAATTATACAGAGGATTCCAGTTTGTCTTGTTCAAGATATGAATGACTAATTAGATGTGGCCAGTTTGCTCCATGGAAGAACCAACTGAACTTCAATTTCTAAGATCGAAAGGCAAATCATGAAATTTTGATGACCAAGTTTGTATCATATAGGTGGGATGTGAGATTCCAATGATGGTTCGATTGTCATGAGTGCTAGCAAAGTTTGAAGGATGTCTCACTTTTAGGAGAAATTTTTCAGTCCTAAATACCCATGAATGTCATTTCACAAAAATAAAAAATATTTGTTTATATCTTAGTTGTAAAAAATCCATATGTCTAAATTTGATTGGAACGTAGGACCACGTCAGACTGCCACGTGATCCTCCTGTAGCATTTAAAAATTTCTCCATTTTTAGGTGCAACGTTAATTTTGATCAAATAAAATGTCATTCATATAGAAGATGTTACAAGCTGTATGAATAATACAAGCAAAGGTCACTAATGGATGTGTTATGTGTCACATAATAGCTTACTATTATATCAATGTTTGTAAGGCTAGAAGATTGTCTTTGCTTTTGATTTCTTGAAAGCATTGTTTTGTGTCACAAGCAGTCGATTTGATAAGGGCTTTAAGGTTTGAAACTCTCAAATTTGGGTTCAAATTACACCAATACAATTTCAATCTATTTTTTTGTGGCCATAATCATGAGTGTTCTGACACATCTTCCGTCACGGATTAGCTTTTAGGCTCATGAATCTTAAAAATATATTATGAGGTCAATGAAAATTTATGAAGTTAATCATGAATGTTTACATGAATACTTGTTAATAAACTATTTCTTCATCTAGTGCACACATTTTTCGAAAGTAGGAGCAACACGTTCCATTAGAGAATTGGGTTCAAGAACCTAAATAACATAACCTGTTTTTGTTACAACTAAATAACATAACTTTTATCAGGCTGTTAGTTCAATTAATTAAGTCATTCTGCCAGTAAAAGATAACACCTGTCTTATTTTAGTTACTTCCGCTGTCCCATATTTAAATTAGGATTAATTTCAGTTTACCCACCTAAAGTTTGATGTTGACATCATTTCACCCTCCGTACTCTCAATTTTGAATTTTTACCACCCAATCTCTCCAATTTTAGCCTTCCGTCCCCCATCTCTCATGTTTCGTCCAATTGGTCCGTTAAATCAGAAAATTGAGGGTTAAAATGGTCATTTTCACATAATATTACATCCAAAAATTGAAATGAGCGGCATAAACTTAACCTATTATACATACAAAGATTTGCCGCCAAAATTTGAACCACCACAAATCCATTAAGTACTAGAATGTGGAAACAACAAATTGGCAGCATATTTAGGGAATTCCAGTAAAAAAAAAAACCTACTACATATATGTGAAAGAACAAATGACAATCACAACCAAATATAGATTTTAAAGGAGTTTTCATATATTACATACAATAAATTGGTGCATACATTGTCTTGAGCATTATAACCCTAATGGATGACCATGAATACTTTACATCCATTAAACCAAAAAGGAAAATAGAAAGTTGCTTTAGGCTATAGCTCTAATCATTTTGTCAAAAAATTAGAGCTAGCAACCGATTGACTTATCTCAAGGTTGCACAAAAGGCAGCAACATTAACAAACCTAATATCGCAAAGTTCAAGGCATGCTAACAAGACAACATACAATACTTCAGTCTATTTTTTCCCATCAGTTGATCTGATTCTTGTAGATGACCTAGTAGATGTTGCTTGTCTAGATGATGAAGGTTTAGGATGTGGGTTTACCCTTGTTGAAGTAGGAGATGTAGCTCTTGATATTGCTAGAGTAGAAGTTGTTACACTTGACATTGTTGTAGTAGCAGCAGAATGTCTTGAAGTTGTTGCAGATCTACCATTTGATCCTCTTGACACATTAGATTTTTTTGCTGCTGCTGCCTGTTCTGCTTTCTTTAAATCTCTCTTTTCCTACATAAAGACACACCATTACATGCAAACAAATACCCCAATAGTTAATAATGCATGCAACAAAGCAAGATTGTTACCTTCAGCTTTTGTGCCTTTAGTTGTATCTTCTTCCTCAAATCATTTGTGCTCACTGGTCCCTTTTTGCTAGTGTTGTTCTACAACACACACACAAATAAAAATAGACACACCAATAACCAAATTTCACGATATAGAGAGATATAAAGTTCATACCTGAGTTTGAGATGTAGATGCATCCAACTTTCTCTTCTTGGTACTGCTTGTTGAGGTCTTGTCCTTGGGTGGCAAGTGTCGATGAGAAGTCTTCCTATTATGACCAATTTGATTGCAGTTGCCACACTTAAGAGACCTTTGAATTCTGCCAAGCTTGGTATCATCAGTGGTTGCCTTCCTTTCAAATGCATCTTTTCTTCTGTTTGTCCTTGGTCTCCCTGGTTGTCGGTTGTATAGGGTGGGGGGGGGGGGGGGGGTAATGGACTCTTGGACCACAACTCCATATCATACCATTAACAGGCTTGATTGTGTTAGCATAAATTATCATGTAGGTTTCAAGTAACATAGATCAACATAATCTTCAGGGGCATGTCTCATAAAATTAATGGCTGCCACAACATGTTTACATGGGATGCCAGTTAAATCCCATCTTCTGCATGCACAAGTGCGGGCTTGAAGGTCCACCACATACTTGCTGCCTCCTAGGCTTTGAACTTCAATCTGTGGCCTACCTGAGCCAATAGGTATGCAATCGGTTGCTGCCCTGACCTTGTTTTTCTCTAAGAGCTCCCTAGATTTGGGGCAGATTGTATCTTCATGTTTCATCATCTTATCCAACCTCACATAAATCCTCCTCATCAGCTTAACCCTTATTTCTTCAAAACAACTCACAATTGGCTTCTTTCTAGCTGGTACTATAAATGCATTGAAGCTCTTAGACAAATTATTCAACAAAACATCACACTTCAAGTGTGTTCTGAAATGAGCCCTACACCAGTGCTTGGAAGGCCTATCAGGATCTACAATCATAAAAAATAGAACACTTCATTAAAATGAACAAATTGTAAACAAACTACATACGACGTATTAAGAACACGAGTTACTTACGCATTAACCAATCCCATGCTTTAGGATTTAGTTGGCTCATAAGGATCATTTCTTTGGCAAAAAAGTTCTCATTTGTTGCCTTTGCACATGCCCAAAGCTGATCCTTCATCACCTTGCCAGGAAATAATTTGTTGAAGTTTGTCCACAAGTGTCTAACACAGAATCTATGGTCTGCAAGTGGCATAACCGAGTCGAAAGCAGGCAACAACCCCTTTTGTTTATCACTAATGAAGGTCCAACCAGCCCCCTCATCCCTTATGTGTAAATCCTTCGCCAACAAGTCTAAAAACCACTCCCAGCTATCTTTACTCTCCATCTCCACCATAGCCCATGATAATACCCATGTTGTGTTGTTAGCATCCAACCCTACAGCTGTGAGTAACTGACCTCCATAACAACTCTTCAAATGGCACCCATCTAGACCAAGTATAGACCTGCAGCCTACTTTAAATCCCAACTTCAGTGCTCCTAAACAGATATACATCCTCTTGAAAACAGGTAATCTTGTGCTGAAGTCACACTTTATATCAATTGTGGTATTTGGATCAGCTCTTCTAAGTTCTTCCCCGTAGTCCTTTATTCTTGCATATTGCTCCTTGATGTCAGCTTCTAAACGAGCCAAGGCCGCCCTTTTTGCTCTGTATGCTTGCTGGTTTGACACTTTTGCCTTCACACCAGCTGACAGAAACTAATGTTAGAAAAAAAGTACACTGAATTAGAAACTAATGTTAGAGAGCATGGACTAAAAATATACATGTTTCCCAATTTGGGTTCAACTTAATAGCCTCCCCAAACTTATCCACTAAATAGGATACCCTAATCGTAGGGTTCTCATTCACTCTATAACAAGTGTGTGCATACCTATAGGTCTTGATCTGCAAAGTGCTTAATTGTTGCATCTTACCTGCATACATCTCAAAGGGACAATATATTGTCAGCTTTGCATATGACCCTAATCTTATCCTTGTCAGTCCTCGCAAACACTGGTATCCACCCTTTTTGAATTGCTCTTTCTCTAACAGCAGCTCTAAAAATCTTTGGGGTTGCAAATTTCAAGCCTAGGCAAAATTGAGGGTCCAACATATCAGTTTTGGGGTTGAACTCAGGGTAATCATCATCATCTACTTCCCCATCAGATCCTAGCTGACCTCCAATACACTCCTCGTCAGAGTCAACAGCACCAAACATTGCTTCATTATCCTCATCGTATGACTCATTCTCACCACCTGCAATACTAGATTGTTTTCTAACTCCTCCTATCCATTGTCCAAGTGCATTAAACTCCACCTCCATATCACCTAACCAATCCTCATCTAAACCATACTCAACATAATCTTCGTTGTCAAACTTGGGGTCATAATCCTCATCTTCTGAACTACTCTCATACCAGAAATTCTCAGTATCACTAAGGTAACTCGGCTCATTGGGGACGCATGGTCTTAAGTCTCTTGGTCCAGAGCTTGACACATGAACATTGTAAAGGTTGTCTTCCTCATCAAATTCGGAAGCATGTACTTCATGGATAATTTTTCCCTTCCCTTTGTCTTTAGACACATTCACTTGAGCTGCGCTAGCTTGAGTAGGAACTAATTCTGGCTCTCTAATGACAATTTCAGCTGCCCTCTTTGGTGCCACGCTGGGCTGCCTCCTCGATGAATCCGGTAACTCCTCAATCACAACTCCACTTGAAGCAACTTGACTGAAAGCAAAATCATGATACTCTTCCATGAAGTCATCCTCCTCCTCATCAATATCCACATAATCTGGTTTCAAACACCAATGATCTAAGTAAATAATCACTAGCCTATACTGTGGAACTCCACTACACATGTTTATCACATCCAAATCTGTCTCAATTTTTTTCAAATCCCCACCCTCAGTTCCACACTTATACCAATAATCTATTCTTTGGCTACCATACTGTTGATTCAACCCCCTCACCATTGAATCAACTTCAATTAGTGAAATGTTATCCTTATCCACATTGTCATAAAAACTTACCTTCCCACGTACATACTCATTGCCACTAAAATAACCTCCATGATACAACTTCACTGTAAAGTAATCTGGGTAACCTGCATAACAAAATAATCTTAGTTTATTTGAAAGTTGAATACATGAGTAAAACTAAGAAGAACAAAGCCATTATTTAATAGTAGAAACCTAATAAAAACTAGGACAACAATTCTTAACAGTTTTTTGGACCACTTAAAGTATTTTAAAAGAAACCACAACACTGTACTCACACATGATGGTGCTGCACCATTGACATTCCCAACTTTCAATTATGCAAAAGTTGATAAAGCATCTCAGAGGAAAAAAAAAAAACCACAACACTCACACCAACGGACTTGCTTTTATTCACCTACTTTATTCATAACCATAAACACAAGCAAACAACAAACCTAATAATTTATCATATCTCAATCCTTATTTCAATTCAAAATCACTCATTATCAGTGACCTTGAAGCTACGAAGACCCCATTTAGTCTCCCATAAGAAACCCTGCAATTATCCCTACAACTGAAACAGAATCTCAACCGAAAATCCTCCCGAAAACCAGGTTCCGATTACGTACAAAACCCTGATCCTTGAAACAAAAACCCCAGTCGAAACCTTCAACCCATAATATAACACCCAAACTCTAACAAAAACAGTAACATGATTGAGATTGAAAGCTTATTACGGCTGTAATCCGGAAGCGCGTCTCCTTCGAATTCATTTCGCGGTCTCCATTCATCATCTGCCATCATGAGTTACGGGTCTCAATCCTCAATCTCCTTTTCAATCTTCAATCTTCGTTTTGGGTATTTCTATGAAGCTCTTAGAGAATGAGTTTCTTTTTGTTTTGTCTTTTGGACAAAGATATCGGGTTCTAAATCTAAAATGGGGAACTGTGCCTGTGTTAGGGTTAACTGAGAGGGAAAAGAACTGTGTTTTGAGATTAAGCGGGGGAAAAAAAATCTATTCGGGGTCAGTCTTGTAATTTCAACCCTCAACGTTCGGATTTAACGGGCCAGTTGGACGGAACATGAGAGATGGGAGACGGAAGACTAAAATTGGAGAGATTGGGTGGTAAAAATTCAAAATTAAGAGTACGGGGGGTGAAATGACATCGACATCAAACTTCAGGCGGGTAAACTGAAATTAATTCTTTAAATTATTCATTTCTAAGCATCATGTTCATTTCTAAGTATCATGTTCATTTCTAGTCAATATGAATATAAGTAGGCAAAAATCATTCCGGGACAATGACACTAAAGTGCTAAACATGATAATTGGAAAGCATTTTGAATTCATTCAAAAGTACACGTCTCTCTTACTCAAGCAACAAAATGGTTCCTCATACAAGGAGGATAAATTTCCCATGAAGACAGAATGGGTCAGCGATGGAACAAAAAATCAAATTTTTCAATGTTGTGAAATAAGCATGTTTTTAGATTAGAAGATGTGACTTTTTTTTAAGCGATATTTTGTGCCACATATGGTTGTGTTGGTAAGAGTCTCAAGGTGTGAAACGACTACATATGGCATAATAATGGCACAACCACGAAACATCTAATTAGACCTAACCAAAAACACAAACTTGATTAATAAAACAAATGTTTCTTATGGCAATACGCTTCCAATTTCCTCGATGTCAAACCCCAAAAATGTGGCTAGGCCACCCAAAATGTGATTAGTGCAAGAAATTTATACGTGATTCAAACTATATGGAAATGAAAAGGAGCTTGGCAACATGAGGCGTGGTGTGAGAGCTAGAAATGCATCGCGGTGAGAGAATTTTGGGCTTTTTGGGTTTAGGTTTCTAGGTTTGAAAGAAAATGTTTGGGAGGATGACTGAGAATGAGTTTTGGTGTTTGAAGGCTTAAGGGTTGTTTTCTAAGCTTGCATGGTTTTTTTCGCCATGTCCTGGTTCTAGTGCTAGGTGTCCATTGTATAGATTCAATTGGAAGGTGTTATGGTGGCTCAGAAGAACATTTGGGTTTCTGGTAAAGCGTTTCTTCATCACCTCGTACATGATATCCGCCCTAAACTTAGAGATAAGAAAGCTACCTTCCCTGAGATATTGGATTTTGGGGGAAGAAGGTCTTTAGCCATCGTACATGATTGCAGCTTGACAGTTGCAATGACACAAAACAAGAAACGAGGTGAGCGAGGAAGGATCGAGATACATGAACTAATTATTTGAGGGAGAGGATGTTTCTTGACTGGTCTCATGGCTTTTCTTAGCAGAATAAGACCGTCGTTATAAGGGATTGTGGTTCAGACTTCAGATTATGTATATGACTAATGTAGGGAGGAAGAAACTCTTTGGAAATGAGAAGGAATGATTGTGTAAGGAGATGATGTGTTAATATTCTAATACATTAACTTTTATTACTACTTTAAATACACATTTTATTGTTGAGTGCGGCTATTGGAACCTTCAAATTTGTTTATTTCACCTCACACTATTTTGAATTATTAAATGACATATATATCTTCTTACATAATGACTATTAAAGACAAAAATTATACAAAAAGAAATATAATAAGAAATTTGCATAATGACTATTAAAAAAATTGCTCACTTCACCTCACTTTATTTTGAATTATTAAATGACATATATATCCTTTTACATAATGACTATTAAGGACAAGAATTATACAAAAAGAAATATAATAGTTATCTCTCTAGACTTTCCAATTCAATAATACATGATCCATTTCATTATTTTTCTTATTAATTTTCATTTTCTAATTTTACTACATACTTATTTAGCATTTATATATATTTAATAAAAACTTAAACTATGAGTAATACCATCATGTGACAGAAAAATTTATGTTATCATACATATTGCACACATATGTAAGGTGAAAAAATATTTTTACAAAAAGCATGATCTACTTATTATTAATAAAATTAAATAAGTATTAAAATAATTTATCATGATGTATAAACGTAGAAAAATTATAAATGTAGAAAAATAGTATATGTAAAATAGAAACACAAAAGTTAATAAAAATATATAATAGTTCATGTGATGATCGATAGAAATTACTTTTTAGACACAATACCTTGTTTACTTTTATTTTTAAGATAAAAATACTTTTCATGATTCGAATTAATTTTTCTCTGAAATTAATGTCATTGAGAGTTCATTCTTACAATTTGATCAAAAAATGAAGATATAGTGACATTTTATGCAAAAAAAATTAAAAATTAAAAAAAAATCAAGAAATGGAATGGAAGTTTGATGGCTCGTCTCTTCCTCTCCCTCTTTCTTGCCCTAGCAATCAATTTTGTAAACAACGGGGAGATTGGGGATGGTGGAGGCGCTGATCTTGGTGAGGACAGTCATGACTAGCTTCATGCATCCGAAGGGCCGCGGTTGCTCCCCTTTTGCTTTCCTTCTTCTCTGGCCACGGAGGCGAGAATGGTAGTTTCTTTGTTTTCTGGTACGTTTGACGGTAGCCTTGGGCTTCTACTTTGGAGGCTTTTGGTGACAGTGATGTGCATAAGGTGGGGTTGATTTTGAAGAAGTCGATCACGACTTAATATATTAAGGTAAAAAAACAAAAGCCAAAAGCAACCATTACATATTCTATCGCTACTATTTACAGATAGTCAAGTAGTTGTGAGTCAAGACTCACACTAGTATATAGGATAGACCACTCATTAATCGTATTCACTCATTTATTCTATAAGCATACTTCTATGGATCAAAGCATAGAAAAATAAGCTAATGCTTGAAATAACATAACTTAAAAGAGCCCCAGTAGGGCCAAACCCAATATGCTAAGGCATAACAAAACACTAGCAAAATTGATGCCAGTAGCATAGTTGTCGCTATCATCGTTGACTGCAACATCAAAGTTGTCACCGCTAACGCCGTTGCCTCTCTCGTCGCCATTGCAAGCTTTGTCGTTGTCGTCGTCGTCGTCGTTGACCCAAGCATCACTGCAACCATCCAAAGTTCCATAGTTACTTTCACACGCCATGGATTTATACCAACAACACCAATCCAACCTGATGATGCATTGACTTTACACCTAGGAGAGAACCCATATAAGAATAAACCATATATGTCTCCGCTAGAGAAAGGAGAAGCCTTCCGTATACATGTTGCAAAGAGATGAGAGACAACAAAGATTGATCTCCTTGGTGATGGCCATGCATGGATAGATTGTTGCACGGAGACAGCGAGAGGCAAAGGGTGATGATCTGCATGGTGATGGTGATTTGCACCATTGATAGAGACCCAAGTCATGACGACTAGGGTTTGGTATAGAGGAATAGAGGAAGAGAGCCATAGGTGACTCCACAAGTTTATTCATATTAAGTTCGGAAATAGATGTTCGCATGAAAAAAGAAAGAAAAAAAAAAGAATTGAAGGTCTAGTAAGCGAATAAGAGGTGTAATGAGTAATATATTGAAATATAAATTAATTCCATAAACAAGACTATTTTAGGAATTTAAAAGTATGTTGAGTGAGCAAATGCTTGTATTTAAAAATAAAATGGTGTAGAGAGAATGAGAGATACATTAAGCAAATTTTGAGTTCCCAATAGCCGCATTCTTTATTGCTTGAGGACTAATGTGGTAACTATTACTACTTTAAAGGCTCATATTACCACTTTAAGGGCAAATATTATCATTTTGAAGACTTACTAGTTTGAGAACTCCTTTAAGAACTCATGTGATAACTAACAATATTTACAATTTTTAAGACTCGTATTACCATTTTGAAGACTACTATTACTACTTTGAGGACTTATTTATAACTTTAAGATAAAGTCGATGCATGTCATGCATTAACACAGTGTAGAATTTTCTAATAGAATATTGGGTTTGTGTTTAGTTAGCCTTTGGATTTAAAAAAGAAAAGGTTAGGTCAAACCCATATTCTCATGATCACCATTTCATTGTCAATCTAAGTCATTGGGTTTGGATTTCGAGTCAAAAACAGAATTCACCTATTGATGTTAAATCTACAAACGAGTATTATGCGTTTTTGTAACCTGCCACAACACACGTCCTTCTACAAGCCTAAAAAATGCATGGATGTGGTTGGTGCCCACATCTAAAGCATGTTTGTTTAGCGCAGCAATGTCGATGTGTATGAATATAATCTTCTACAAAGCTATATTATTTTATTCAATGAACTGTGTGCTTATGCTTGTCTTTGTTGTAAGAACAACTAATTAATATGCGTGATTTTTTGGGTATAACAGATTTTTATAAATGTTATGTTTAATTCATCAATAAAGTATCTAACATTATCGTTTCTTAGCGAGTACTTTAATGATTAATGTTCGTTCATACTTAGTGAAAAATGCTTCAATTAGCGTGGAGCAAACATGAAAAATGAAACCTAGGTTTCGCTTTAGGGCGGCAAGCTGTGTGCACTACCAACCAATTTGAGGCAGATTTACAATGGTGGTGGGTCAGGGAGGCGATAGCCTTTCAAATATCGACGCTGAGATCTCGATCAAGTCGTCTTCAATGCTCCATCAACGAGGTTTTGTCGATCGAGTTTGAATCAAGTCTGGCTAGCTTTGGCAAAAGTTTGGTAGGCGTTTGGAGGTTAGGTAGGGCTCCCAAGTGATGACGGCAACATGGTAGGGCTTGCAACTGAGTCAGATCTTGTGACTCAAGCGGGGAAGAAGTATTGGTCGCCGAAGACGGTGCGATTTGTTGTTTCAGGCGTGTCAGGAATTCTTGCCGGTGCGTTTTCGATCCTAGGCCTCAAGTGACTTAGGCGAATGATGGTGCTCCATCTAGGGGCGGACAAGCGACTTTTGTTGATCGAAACCCGAATTGGGAAGCGATTTGGCTTGCACCGGTTAACTTGGGCTCTTACTGTTCAGGGCTCATGGCAAAAGTGGTGGATGTTTCTGGTTTAGTTGATGCATCGCGACAGAAGATGACGTTTCTAGGTAGTAGGATTGCAAATCGCCCGCCGGAGATGAAGGTGGATCGACAATCCGGTTGCTGGCTGGAAAAATATGCTGAGATGCATATGCAATCTGCAAGGTTTGGGGCTGGATCCAGGTTCTTGGACCTAGGTATGGGCTCATAGTTATGGCCTGTTTGAAAGAAGATGGGCCTCCAAGCAAATCTCAAAGGTGACAAGAGAGAATTTCTTGTGTGTGCTCTGCCCTAACACTCCCTAAAACCCTAACAGAAAGGGCAAAAACAAAATTCAGTATATGTTAGTGCATGATAGCTTGACAGACTATGCGAACTAGATGCAGCGAGATGATCTCATAGAACTTGGAGTACCGCAATTGAGCGTTTTGACTCTGGTTTTATGTTTCTCTAGTATCTTTTGTGTGACTAGTTTTATCCTCTATTAAGCTCAAATCTCAAAGGTGACAAGAGAGAATTTCTTGTGTGTGCTCTGCCCTAACACTCCCCAAAACCCTAACAGAAAGGGCAAAAACAAAATTCAGTATATGTTAGTGCATGATAGCTTGACAGACTGTGCGAACTAAATGCAGCGAGATGATCTCATAGAACTTGGAGTATCGCAATTGAGCGCTTTGACTCTGGTTTTATGTTTCTCTAGTATCTTTTGTGTGACTAGTTTTATCCTCTATTAAGCTCACAATAAGTGAGTTAAATATCTAATATAATGCACTATCGTGATCCTTGTAGTCATTGTAACCTCGTCATTTTGGTTTTCGATTATATAAATAATTTATTATTTTCAAAAAAAATAATAATGTTCGTCCATATAGTGTTCATTTTCTTTTAATTTAACAAAAATACTCAAAGTATAATAGTAACCGGCTAATTTTGAAACATTACCCCCTCTATTCCTCTAATAGAGCGACTATTGTCAAAGGCGTGGTCACGTAGCAAGAAAAACAAAATTTAAATTCTAACTTAACATTATGTCCTTTTTGACTGAAAACTTTAGTATAGTAATTGTAGTTGTTTTAACTTACATTAGATTACATTCTTGGTTTATTTGGTAATTAACAAACCCCAAACAAACAAACAACCTTTTGTAAGCGATTTGTTTACACCCAAATTAATATTTTACTGGACAGTAATTGTCTATGTGAATATTAGTTAAATTCATGGTCCACACCGGTGAGCCCGAAATATTAGGTTTACAAGTGATGGCCCGCCAACGAAATCAGGCGAGCTGGGTAGCAGAGTTCACATGCGAAAAGACTTTGCATGGGATCAAGAAGTGGACTAACTTCGTGTAGAAGATTGAGCGAGACGAGATGCCTTCGCGCGGGAGACTTCGCCATGAAACAAGAAGAGAATTCGCATGCAAAAAGGGGACTAGATGAGGCGAGCTCCGTATGGTTGTTTGATTGGATAAGGAAGCAATTATATTTAATTGCATAAAAGGCTATATGCATGTGTGCGGCTCGCCAGGAGAAGAGTTTGCGTGTATTAAGGTTGTTATTCTTTAATCACATGTATGCAAGTGTATGTGCTCCCTATGTGTGGCGAAGAAAGATGCTTGCATGCGAAGAGCTACAGACTTCGCATAGGAGGCGAGATACATGCGAAGAGAAGAGTTCGCATAGAGATAGGACTGAAACACGTGGGCTGTGCAAGTATGCTTGGATAATTATCCTTAGTTACATGATATGCATGCGAGATATGGTTCATTAAGGATCCTTATTCTTAGTCAAGTATGATTGCATGGGGAAGCTTACGTCCACGACCGCGAAGGTGTTGTAGAGAGCAACCACTGTTCCTACATCACGTTTATGTTCAAGAGTTGGTGTTTCTAAGGCATTTGCTGCCTTTGGAATCATAATTAATCACGTCACTTACGAACTCAACGTTGAAGACTTCTACAAGTCTTTGACATGTTTTGGGTCAATACATGTGGCCATAAATAGCTCTATATAAAAAAGGTCGAGGATACTCTCTAGACAACACTCAACAACTCAACAATTACAAAATACTATACAATTCTCGACATAGTCGAACCTCCAGACGCTCCTTGGAGCTTTGCTTTCATTTCCCTATACGCTCCCCGGAGCTTTGTCCTTTTCCCTCTCCTTTCCAATTTGAAGCTCTGCTTGATCTCACGTCGAGTATTGATATTGTGACGCTCAGGCAGACTACTGTAAGTCCTTCCCCAGTACGCCAGGCAAATCTGAAGAACCCTGCGGTGGAGTTGGTGCTCTCTCCATCCTCAGTCGCTTGATTAGAAGCAGAAGGCTCAGCGCACCCCGCTACTACAACCACTACATTCCGCGTCCGCGCGGTGGCACGCCCGCGACAACTAAAAGACACTTTGCACACCCATAATTACTGGTGTGGCCAAAACACTATTTGTTGGTTTACAAGCAGTTTGACATTATTTTCAGATCATGTTGCCAACAAATATAAAATCGGTGGAGATAGATGTGTATTAAAATGAAAAATAACGATCGAGAAGCTGCAAACAGATTGTAAGAGAGCAGTTGCGGTTTTGAGGAGTTGACTTGAAGCTAGATATTAATAAGGGAATTAATAATGCGTGACATGACATAATAAATCGTCTTAATTTTTCCAAGTGGGACTAAGTCTTTGGATGACTTTGGTATAAGAACCATAAATGAAAATGAGCGACTGTCACGCTAAGGGATTCTTGGCCATGGAGTACCGTATTTTTAGTAGTACAAGTTGCTATACCTACGTATGCATCATTGTATTTAATTATATGAATGAATATTCCATTCTAGATTAGGAAATTCTTGTATATATATTTTATGGAATTCCTTCTTTTTAAAAAATAAAAATAAAAAAATTAATGGGATTCCTTCTTAAGATGAGAAAAAAAATTCAATCTGTGAACTTCCTTAAATATAAAAGACACACTTGATTCTTTCAAAAAAAAAAAGAACACACTGGATAAAGCAAAGAATACGACAGCAATGACGATCTTTAAGCTCTTGTTTTTTCTCTCTTTTACCTTAAACATATAAAGCGCTTATATGATGAATCTAACTATGAAGAGTTTGGTTTCTTCATAAAAGAAAAAAAAGACCAAAAAGACTTTGGAACCCGACGAATGTTTTCTTTTTCTAAGTGTTTTTTTTTACCCAAATTAATTAAATACAAATTTACGTTATCACTTTAGTCTCTGCGTTATCCTCCTAAGTATAAGCTCATAAAATGGTAATTAAGTTGAGAAGTGACAACTAACTACATCCGGACAACAATAATAATATAATTCTTGATGAAAGTTTAGGCTTATTTTTGCTACCTTTTGAACCTACAACTTAGTTTCATACAGAAATGTGACAGGTAATAAGATATATTCTTAAAAAGAAGTATAACGAAACAACGTCTCCATAAAGATTCTATATTTTCTTGGTTAAGATTCTATTTTTCGTACCAAAAATATTAGAAGCACATCATCATATAGTGGTATTACAGCAGCACATGGATTGATCAATATTATTAGGTCTAATAATACGTATATACATTACTTAAGTATACACTATACAGTATACACGTTATATATTGTATTGAAAGAGATGCATGTCCAGAACTAATTAGAATATTGTCCTCTGAACCCTGATTCATCTCCTCTGTACGGAATCAGGATTGAACTGTCAATATATTAATTGACAACTCAATCTTGATTATTAAACGTTAATACATCATCTTAATAAACAAAAACCAAATCCAGCCTAATAATCCATAGTTAGACGATTAATTTGGTACTAATTAATACAGCAACACCATGTCCTCGCTTAATTAGTTGACTGTTGCTAAACCCTAATTAATTAACTTATTCTTCACATAAACAATACCTAATAAGCTCGTATGTTAATGAGTGAATCATTGTTTACTGTATCCAACAATGTCCCTAAAAATGATGAGTTTTCTGATTGTGGTTTATATTATTGGTGATGCTGATGCACTTGAATATTTAGCAAACAAATTTAAACTATTGTTGTGAACATACAGAATTCAAAATCATAAAAAAAAAAAAATGAAAAATTATTACTCGTCACCAGAAGAGCAAATCTGACCAGCTTGATTACAGTTTCAAGGGCCAGACTCCGGACATCGATCACATGCATTTGATTTGCATTAAGAAAAACTGTTTACGATGCATTTTAGAAGTATTTCACATTTTTGGACTTTTTGAAAAAGATCTCGATCAGTCGCGGTTTCACTACTATAGTTTTAGTAATAGATATATATTCTTGTTATTATTTAAGATATTTTCTCAACGATGATCATCGTAATATATAGTAATATATACTTTAGGATCTTGACTCATGGTTAAACTTATCTTGATTTCTATTTCATTGTAATCATCTCGACAGTAATCTTCTCCGATATGATTCTCTACCTGAATATATATACTGAGTTTGAACTTTCTAGAGTACTCGCAGTAAAACCTGCTTAATTTCGATCTCATAATCAACCTCTTGTGACAATACGGAAACAGATGGGAAATAGTGTAGAATCGAACCAAGACCACACCCTGCACGGTGTATGCTAAGAACTAAGAACGTGACAAATCTGGACGTACTAGAATCTCTCCGTATATGGATCACTCGTACAAGCTATTAGATAAGATTTCAAGTGCAACTTCAACTCAGAACCACATAATTTCAATTCTCTCTGTTAAAATAAGTTAAAACCCTAGATCGAGTTGTATCTATTCCAAGACAAGATCCGTGAAAACGAAGCTTTTCTATGCTTTCATCACATTAATGAAATGATTCGCTTCCATATGTAATATATATACTTGATGATATGGACTAATTAACAAAGCAAACCATGCATGAATATTGATGTGCAACATAAATATTTGAATCTCAGTTCCAGAAAAGCAATGGTATTAATAGTATTGTTGTGAACAAGTTCCTGCAGCATGTGAAATGCGCGCAAGTATCCATCAAATCTTGAAGAAAAGTATGTGCCCAAGTGCCCCAACACTAATTCCCAATGGGAAACTATATGAATGAAGTATAAAATTTCATTCATTTTCAAGCTGTTTGCATATATTATTGACCAAAATTTTCTTGATTGATATTGATATTTTTGACTTTTTTTTTTTAATGTATAAACTATCAAAGAAATCAACTATTATACTCTTTCGTTTCCATTATGAAAATCTAGGAATATATCTTTGATTTTTCTAGCCAGCAGATGAAATTGTATTTGTTTTGAATTACTATAGTACTTGTATGATCGATCTTCAGTACAGAGAATTGATAATATTTAGATCAATACATCAGTAGATGAGTTCGATGTAAGAAATCAAATGTATCAAATTATTCTAAAACCGTAAAACTCACCAAGTATTGCTCTCCTTGCAAATTTACTGGAGCTCGTGAAATTAAAGTGTGTGATTCCTACAATTTAGATCTCCAGCTGAGATGTCTGAACTATTATAATTCGATCAACAATGTAACAAAACCATGGGAGAGAACTCAAAAACCAGAAAAGAGACGGAATACGTATGCAATACCGTAGCAAAGAATATTCAATGCTACTCCATGGAGGAAAAGGAGAAGAAGATCCCAGGGCCCCACTCCCCTCTTTCTTTCTCCTATATATAAGGAATGCAGAGTTGGCTTCATTTCAACTGCAGCTGGAGTAGTACTTCTCCTTCTTCTTCTTCTTCTTCTCTCTCTAGCTATCTCAGAGTCTGACTGTCTGAGTCTCCAATGGCGGCGTCTTGCTCGGCTTCCCAGCTGGCCCAGCTCCTCGGCCCAAACGGCACCGCCGCCGCCACCTTCATCTGCGACCAGTTCTCCGCGGTCGACTCCAAGTTCATCGACACCTCCTACGCCGTGGACACCACCTACCTCCTCTTCTCCGCCTACCTCGTCTTCTCCATGCAGCTCGGCTTCGCCATGCTCTGCGCCGGCTCCGTCCGCGCCAAGAACACCATGAACATCATGCTCACCAACGTCCTAGACGCCGCCGCCGGCGGCCTCTTCTACTACCTCTTCGGCTTCGCCTTCGCCTTCGGCGGCCCTCCAACGGCTTCATCGGCCGCCACTTCTTCGGCCTCAAGGAAGTCCCCAACATCTCCTTCGACTACAGCCACTTCCTCTACCAGTGGGCCTTCGCCATCGCCGCCGCCGGCATCACCTCCGGCTCCATCGCCGAGCGAACTCAGTTCGTCGCTTACTTAATCTACTCCTCTTTTCTCACCGGCTTCGTCTACCCCGTCGTCTCCCACTGGATCTGGTCCCCCGACGGCTGGGCCAGCGCGTTCAACACCGGCAACCTCCTCTTCGGCTCCGGCGTCATCGACTTCGCCGGCTCCGGCGTCGTCCACATGGTCGGAGGAATCGCCGGACTCTGGGGAGCCTTCATCGAAGGTCCCAGGATCGGCCGGTTTGACCATTCCGGTCGCTCCGTCGCGCTCCGCGGCCACAGCGCCACCCTCGTCGTTCTCGGCACATTCCTCCTGTGGTTCGGCTGGTACGGCTTCAACCCTGGCTCGTTTAACAAGATCCTAGTCTCCTACGGCGGCGCCTCCTCCTACTACGGCCAGTGGTCCGCCGTCGGAAGAACCGCCGTCACCACCACCCTCGCCGGATGCACCGCCGCGCTGACGACTCTCTTCGGGAAGCGCATCCTCTCCGGCCACTGGAACGTCACCGACGTCTGCAACGGCCTACTCGGCGGCTTCGCCGCCATCACCGGCGGCTGCTCCGTCGTCGAGCCATGGGCCGCGATCATCTGCGGCTTCGTCGCTGCCGTCGTGTTGGTCTCGTGCAACAAGCTCGCCGAGAAGATGAGATACGACGACCCGTTGGAGGCGGCCCAGCTCCACGGCGGGTGCGGCGCGTGGGGGATCATATTCACCGCGCTTTTTGCGAGCGAGAAGTACGTGAACGAAGTGTACCCGGGCAAACCGGGTCGGCCATATGGGCTTTTCATGGGCGGCGGTGGCAGGCTGTTGGGGGCCCACGTGGTGCAGATTCTGGTGATAATCGGGTGGGTCAGCGCCACCATGGGTCCTCTGTTCTTCATTCTCCACAAGATGAATCTGCTGAGGATTTCAGCGGAGGATGAAATGGCGGGTATGGATATGACCCGGCACGGCGGGTTTGCTTACGTCTACCATGACGAAGACGACTCGGTTAAACCCACCGCGATTCAACTTAGGAAAATTGAGCCTAGTTCTTCCACACCTACTTCCGTTTAAGTTTTCTTCTACTTTTTTTTTTGGTTTTTTTTTTCTTTGAGAAAACTTTTAGAATCGTAATTGTTGACTATAGCCGTCGATCTTGTGTAAGATAATGGTGTAGTGATTTTGTGGTTGGTTTGTGCATGTTGAAGATAAGGAACTGCTTGAGTAATAGTTCGCCACTTTTGCTTTCTTTCCTTTCACATTTTGTATAGGGTTTTACGAACCGGGTCCGATTTCTAGTCGAACTTTGGTGTGATGTATCAAAAAATATTTAAAAATATTAAAATATAGACATGTTTAATTGTGTATAATGGCAAAATGGGTCTGATTTCCAGCTAGTCGAACTTTAATTTGACGTTTTAAAATATTATAATTGTTTTAATTTTGAGCCAGCTAGTTTATAATCAAGTTTGAGTATTGGTCTTTTCGATATCGTATTCATGAATATGGTAGTGTGTAGCATATTTTATTTTATCGTATTTGTTTATATGACTATCAATCCTCATGTTTTAAAAATGAGTTGTGGAAAATGAGCATTATTTACGTGGTGGCGAGTACATTTGATGAATTGGTTTTTGTTTGGATGTGTGTTGAAATGGTTAGAAGCCAAAAGAATGGTGGGCAATGCAGCTGGGGTGTGATTTTGTTTTGGAAACAAAATGGAAAGAGACGAAGAGCAATGAATGAGTGTGGCCAAAGGGAGCAGGGAATAGATGTGTGAATAATAATACACGTGAAACATTTTGGAGTGGATCATTGAATTTGACTGGGATGGAGTATGGACCAGCGTAATTTGGGTGATATAATAAATATTTGGGAACTTCTCACTAAAACGTTCGAAGTTTTCTTTTTTAAAATATAATAAATCACAACAAGACACGTCGAGCAATATTAAGCAAATCTAAATACAATGCTAGCTTGAGAAGCTTGGAGAGGAAGAACACCAAGCTAAATCTTCGAAGAACGGAAACTGTTGCCAAGATTTACAAGAGCATATGCTAAGAAGACAAAAAGTTAGCTTCCTGGGAACACATAGACAAATATGACATTTTCAAGAATTATTATTCAGTGATAATGTTTAGAATACAACCATTGAGAAAATTTTTACGGTACTTAAGGAGTATTGAAATTTCATACTCTAAAACTGTACATCAGCTTATTAAAGTTTTGAGCAGTGAACACAAACTTTCATTCATAAACAAAAGCTTACAAACATAAAGATCTGTTTTGGATCAACACAGAAACTTAAAATACAACAACCAAACCAAACAACAACCAAATCTATCAGGAAGCCAACCTTGAAGCAAACGCAGTGGAAGAGGGCCTCGATCGAGTCGTCACCGCCAACGATCGAGCCATCGTGTGACATAGAAACGTCACTACTACGTGACTTAGAGGCGTCACCGGATCTGCTAACAAGGGCCGAGACAACATGATTCTTTAAATAGATGTAATGGTGGCATAATGCACTCAATCTCATTCTTTCTAGTGTGTCTGTCAATTTTGTTTCCTCATGATTCGAAGTAGTAGGTTTGTATGACCGTCTTAAAATTATTATCACATGGTTTGATTTCAACGTGCATATATTAGCCAATTATTGCAAAGTTTGAGTTCTTTTAATAGGAAAAGAAAAGGTCCCATTAGCAAAGGGCAGGTAAAGTTGACATCTAAACCTAAAATTGTAGCTTAAGCTAACATGTAATGGCTATTAATGCCAAGTCTAGTTTATATTCGAGTAGAGAAGCTACAAGGTCAAAAAAAAACGAATTTGAGAAACTAAGATGAAAAACAGTCATAAGTCGTGAACAAATAAACCATTTGTGATTTGTGTAACGTGAAATAAAAAAATAGCGATAATATTTATTCGAGAGATATTCGGTGATAAATGAGTGGTTTGATAAGGAAAGAATGATGGAGCAGCACCAAGTGTATTGCGACTTGCGTAGGACGTACAAGCTATAAAGAAGCACACCATTGTGAGTTGATGAGGGTGGTCGGTCAAGTCTTCAAGTGTGAAAGACTTTAAGCCAGAGGCAAAATTTGCAAAGTGGTTTGGTCAACGACGACTTTGAATGTTTACTTTTGTTTGATGTTCACGACTTTGAATGGTCTTCTTCTGTGAAGGACTTCGAGAGCATCAAGGACTGCATTCTGTACGGCGGCCTCCATTCATCCGTGTATTTGTTTGTGTATATATTTCTGCGTTTACTTTCATTTGAGTATTTTCTTATGACATGTTAAGAAAAATACGTGTATCCAACCTAGTCGTATATTCTTTTATCAGTATTAATTAAGCCAATTTAACTTATGTAACCGTTTTTGATTTAAATTTTAAAATCACTTTACACCAAACATAATTTAACAAATTGAGTGTAGAATGGCTTGCTTTTATCCAATAACAGATTCTCTTTTTGAAAAAATACAAAGAGAGACCACATTTAAAGTCGTGATAGATAAACCAATGGCTTGCTTTTATCCAATGGCTTGCTTTTATCCATTTAAACTACAAATCTCTACTACTCTAAAGTCAAGTCCCTCAAAAGCTTCACTAAATTGTGAACTTCCATGATTATTCTTAATGAACTAACTAACATAAATAAAAACAAGGATTATTATAGTAAAAGTAAAATAAAAATCAAAACAAATTAAATAAATAAATAATCATATGTAACCGCTCACGCTTATCTTAAGTGATCGTGACCGTGACCGTGACCGTGATCGTGATTCCGTGTAAATATGCATAGGTAGAAAGCTAATAGATGGATAGATACAACCAAGTACTCTAGTAATAGATAAACCAAAGATAAAAAACTCTCATGCAGTTGGAAGCAAACCACATTTTAAGGAGAAGAAAAAGGAGATTTTACATACTCACAGTCTCCCACCGAAAATCCATTTCCTTGCTTTTATCCAATAATAGGTTCTCTCTTTGAAAAAAAAACTGCCGCTTGCACGATCTCAAAGTTTGAGATCACAATGGTGGTTCTCCGACAACTATATATCCCGCTATCGATCGCTTCATACGAGATAAGAGACGCAATCATGAAAGAGGCAACAGAGGAAAATCAAACTTAGGTATGAAATTCCTATCGAAGTAAGTCGTTGATCAATCGCTTTGACTGAATATTACCCTTGTATAAATAAAAGTACTTTAATATAAATGATGATTAAACCATTAAACGTGTGTCAATGTCGTACATGCTACTCATCAAATCTTATTCCCATATTTTGAAATTAAGTATTTTTTACTAGGTATTTCATTATACATGCTAAACATTATATTTTTGAATTCAGCATCGTAAATCATAATACGAAAACCCAACTTCTACTCCCACCTCTCTCTGTCTCTATCTCAGACGCAAAATCATGACCGACGTCCCGATCCGGAACCTGAATTTGGATTTCCCGGCGAAACGCCGAGTGGATGAAGTCGCCGTGGACGACGAGAGAAAAAGCCCCAAGCAGTCAAAGCGCCAAAGGGAAGAATTCGATGAGCACGGTATACATGCAACTCTTCGTTTTTGATTTAGGGTTTGCTTGCTTTTGATTTTCTTATGTGTTTGAAAGATTAGTAAATTATGTTCTTATATTGATGATCTGATTCGGATTTCATTAAATAGTTGTATTCGATTTGAGTCTCTATTTGTATCTGTATCTGTCGAAGTGTGCTTGCAAGTTAGATAGTCAATATCATAAAATTCACAAGGGAATTTACATGCTTTCGTTGGTAACAAAATTCGTATCAAGTTTCAAATATGACCGGTTAAAATGGACTTTGTTCAACCACTTAGTCTATTATGGTTTAGACTCTTTAGCTATACCTAAGATATCATTTCTACTTGTTGGGAATTAGTTGCCTAAGTTTTTTTTTTCATGTATTTGGCTTTAGTGAGTTACAATAATCCTCCTCGTATATATACATTTATCTAACTATTTACTTGTGATGTACCTACACAATCTTGCCAGTTCTCATGACCCTCTCCTTATGACATCGTGTTAGTATTTGTTAACAGCTGCTGACACTAGGAACAGTACATCTCAGGACAAGGAGCCTCCAATGGTAGATGATGGATCCTCTTTGGTGCTGCAGCAGAATGAAGATAAAGGTATGCTTTTGATGTTTGGTTGTTTAAAATTTGTAAAAGTTTTTCTAGATTTGCTTGACCTATGTGTTTTGTTTAGTGGGTGTGTGGATTACAATTTGGGATGTGTGGATTTCATATCCCTTAATTTATTGATGGTTCGTTCAGAAAATCTCTTTTGATACTGGAAATGCTAGTTGGACAGAAAGGAAACAACCTGCTGTTTTTCTCCAATACAAGTTTGTTTGTGCAGTACAATATCATAGTTGATTTGATTTGAATGTAGTTTTAAGAATTATGTTTTAAGGTTAGATATCTAGAGGCCATTTTTTTTTTTTATTTCAGGCTCTCTGTTTTTTTTTTGTTACACATATCAGTAGGTGGCATGATTTTTCTATTCTATTGCTCTTGGGAAATATATTTAGAATTTGACTTCTCTACTTAGATTTATGTTGCTTGGATAATTTTTAACCATTGCATTGAGTACAATCTATGACCACCATGTCATCCTTACTTCATCTAATGGTTAGAAGACATCTAAGAAAATCCAAACAATTTAAATCCAAACATAAAATCTGGATCCATATATTTCTGGGCCCTAACATGTGTTTGTTTTGCTTCTATTTAACAAACATTCAGTTTTCTATTTAACAAACATTCACTTTAATGGTTAGAAAACATCCAAGCAAATCCAAGCATAAAATTTGGATCCATATATTTTTGGGCCCTAACATGTGTTTGTTTTGTTTCTGTTTAACAAACATTCAGGTAGTAATGCCAAAAACAATAGTGGTGTAAAGGAAGTTACTGCTCCAGAAGAAGAAGAAGAATATGATTCACCAGTTGAAGATTTTAATGTTGTAATTTATAAAGGTGAGGGTTATGGATATTGTGTTCGATGTTGTAACACCCTGGAATTTTAGATTTTAGTTTCTGTTTTTTTTTATTCGGTTGACTTTAAGGTTTTTTGACTTTTTAGAGGCTAAAAGTTGACTTTATTTTTCGTAAGTTATCTTTGAAAAGTTCCTTCACGGAAGTTGTAGAGTTTGTCAATACGAGTTCGTAGACATACGGCACGCCTAAAACAGATGTCGTATGAAGAAGTTATGTTCAGAGGAAATTTATTTCCGGGTTTGAAAAGAGTATAAGTAGAAAAATGTGTGTGGGATGTTTTTGGGAACCCTAAAAATAAGTCAGCCTCTTTTTTTTTTTCTCTCCTCTCTCTTTTCTCTCTTCTCTCTCTCCTCCCCCTTCCTCTCCTGAGCTCTCCTGAGAGCATAATTTCCGCTGGAGCTAGCTCCGCCGTCCGGCCACCAATCGAACCGCCGCCGGTCCCGTTCAACTCCCACAGGTGCCCTCTTCAAGGCTGGGCAGCTGCTGCTCGGTGTGGGACGCCGGAAACAGCGCTTTCGGCCGGAAAAGGGGGCTGCTGTGCAACCGGTCGGAACCGCTGTATACGGCGGCGACGAGGGGCATCCTTAAGTAAGTTTTGATCCTCTCCTCCTCCTAGTAGTGTCTAGACATAGATTGAAGCAAGTTTTTGAGGTTTTGAGGCCGGTTTTGCAGGTTTTGTAGTTGAAATTTCTGGTCACGGTTTGGGGCAGTTTTCGGCCGGTTCCGGCCAAAATTGGTCGAAGTCTCAGGTATAAAAGTTGTTCCCCTTGCTTCAAGCTTCAACTTTGCTATTGAGAGTTTTCTCAAATTCGGAACTTGTGGAGGCGCGTGGGGCCCACTCGCCGTCGCCTGTGGCGGCGTGTGGCAGCGCGTCCGGCAGGGGATTTGGCTTAGGCTGCTGTGTTTTAGCTAGCTCTTGTTGTGGTGAGCTTGTGGAGATGTAGATTTTCTAGGTTGTAAGAATTGTTTGTATGTTAGGACTTTAAGTTTGTTAGTAGACTTGGTGGAGGTTTGAGTTAGGATTTGAGGATTAGAGGCAGCCATTTTGGGTCTCTAAGTTCGACGACTTTGGAAAATTGTCCTCCCTTGAACTAAGGGTTAGTTGAGGGTATTGTGAAAACTTATGGTATTTTAGTTACTATGGTTTTTGATTGTGTGTTTTTAGGTGATTTGTGAAGTGGTGTTTTTGGCTTGCTCTTGTTGTTGTGAAAATTGCAGCGGGCTTATTAGGTGAGTAGAATCTCACCAAGGTCCACTTGTGACCTTTTTATTTTGGATGTTGGTTTTGATATTAATTATGATTGTGATTTTGAATGATGAGGATGATGATGGTGATAATTATTGTGTTGTTGATAATGATTATTATGATGTTGATAGCGATGATGATAAGGTTTTTGTTGATAAAATGATGATGATTATTGTTGATGATTTTAATTTAAAATATTTTATTTCTTTTGGTTGTTTTAAAATAAATGAGCTTGATCGTCAACGGCTCATAGGTAAGATAAAACAAGTTTTCCAAGTATATGATTATTTTTAAGGTTCATAAAATTATAGTATTTTTGGTTGTTGATAAGTTATTCTTGTGGGAATAACCATGTCTTGTGCATATAAATATATCTATATGGAATGATATAATTTTTATGATGTGCGTTTTGTGTTGTTGATGATGTTGAATTAAAGAATATGCTATTGTTTGTTTTTAAAAATAAATGAGCTTGATCACCAACGGCTCATAAGTGAGATAAAACAAGTAGATAGTCAAACTGGGGTCCAAGCCCTTAATTGGGTGATTGGTTGCGGTTATGATGATTCTACTCTTTTTGAGAATTGTTGTGTACATAGTCAAACTGGGTTCCAAGCCTTTAGTCGGGTGATTGGTTACGGTTATGACGCTATTATTATTTTGTGATGTGATGTTGGACAGTCAAACTGGGTTTCAAGCCTTTGGCCGGGTGATTGGTTACGGTTAGGAATAGAGCTCTAGTCCGTCTGTCGGTGTAGGTCATGAGAGATACCTTATGGTATCTGGGACCCATGGGTGCACAAATTGTTGTTGTAGGTCATGAGAGGTATTTTTTAATATATAGGACTCATGGGTACATCTTATTTGTGAAAGTGTTGAAAATGTGGTTTTAACTTTGTTCTTAATTGTTGTCATTTAACTTGTTTTAAGTATCTTCTGAACTATGCTTAATGCAGGAGATTCTTCAATTCTTATTGTGTGAATTTTGAGTGGAATTTCCTGAACTATCTTTATTTGCAGGATTCTCTTATGATTGATTGTTTTGTGAATTGTTATGTTTTCTCAATTTCTCTCTTTGAATTTTATTGTTGAGGCAATTCCTGAACTAAGTGCTAAGCAGGAATTTTCGGTTTTATTTTGTGTGATGTTGGGTTGAAATTTTTTTTGAGAGTTACTCATACGGGCTTTTTAGCTTACCGAGTTTTTGTTTACAACCCGGTGCACCTATTTTTGGTGTAGGGGTTAGACCTGTAAGTGATAATCAGCAAGGTTGAGGCGGTGGCTTAGGAGTTGGGTTTTAGACAATGTGCTTTTTTTGTATATTTTGTTAATTTGTCTATAAGCTCATGTGAGCGACGTTATTATTACTCGACTTTTGAAGTTGATGTAATTAAGGAGATATAATGTTTAACTCAGTTGTTGAGTTTGTTGACATTTACATTTATAGTATTTGTTTTTAGTTTGTTAGTTGTTGAGCAGATTTTGGGATATTAAGATTTTAAGTTATATCATGCTCAAATTTTTAAAAATTTATCCTTCGAAAATTGGGGTGTGACAAATGGTTGACAATAAAGTCTGCAAATGTTGTGGTAACCTAAATAGCAGCCCTGTGCGTAGGGAATAATGTTATTTTTCATTTATTTTTATTATGCATTTATGACCGTTAAAAGTGTGTCAGTGTCGTACATCTTACCCATTAAATCTTATTCCCATATTTTAGAATGGGAGCTGAAATTGACACTCCCATTTTTGCAAACCACACTCCCTTTTAATTGTTTATTATTATTTTGTTTAGTACTCTTACTTCTCTTCCAGAACTACCCTCAGTGGGGCGTCTTCCCCTCGCACCAAAATTTACAGAGCTCATAATCTATTTATGAGCCTCACAACAGAGGGACTGCTGCCGAACCTGCCAGAACCCGATCTGATCCCGGCCACTGAGAAGCTGCTGATACTCCAATGGAAATGCAGATCGATAGTGAGTGGGAACACACTTTAATTGATGATTTTGATGAAAACCTCTGCTATAGTATCATTTGTCATGCAAAGGGATGATTCCTATAGACTTGAAAAATGCTGAAAATAGAACAAGATATGATGATTCAATTTGCCAAGAATCCTTTCGGCTCCAACCGTGTAAAAGGGACGATTTTCTCTTACAAATTGATAGGTTTGAAATGGAAATTTGATTTGAAATTTAGAGAAGAAGATGGTCATAGGGAATCACTTTATGGAAATTGGAATTTGAAAATTTTGAATCGGTCACACACGCTAGAAAATCAAATAAGATTAGCTTGGTTTTTATGGGTGATTGATGGGAAAGTGATGAAGTTATTTAGGGTAGAACAAATTGAGTTGAAGTGAATACCATAGATGGTAAAGAAGAAATGGAATCAGTGAGGAAATTGGATTCAACTGCTCTGCAACTTAGATTCTCTCTATTTGAGAAACCCAACATCATGAAACAAGCAGAGTTTGATAGCTCCCGTCTTCACCCAAACAATATCTACCATCTTCCTTCATACAAAATTTCATCATGTGACCCTTATCTGGTTTATTCAGTGAGAAGAAGAAATGTGAGAGAAGTAGACAAATCAAAACAAAGTAACAAACGCAGGAAAGGAGAGGAGGAGAGAGTATCTATTTCACGTGGAAGAGAGAGTAGGAAAGTTAAGGGGTGATTTGGTAAAAGCAGCACAAAGGGAGTGTGGTTTGCAAAAGCGGGAGTGCAAACTTCAGCTCCCTTTAGAATTTAAGTATTCTTTACTAGGCATTTCATTATACGTGCTAAACATTACATTTATGAATTCAGCTTCGTAAATCATATTACGAAAACCCAGGTGATCCTATCATCTCATCTCATGTAATACTCGTTATGGCAATGACAGTCAACTATATATAAATTCTTAGGTGCGGTTGTAGGTGAGGGATACGGTGAGGGTTACCGTGAGGGATTGGTGGTGAAGCTTTGAGGTGGAGGATGGGATAGGGAAAGCCTGGGTTTTTTCGATGGATAGAGAGGCCTGAGTTTTGTTTGATCGGAGATCACCTCCGACTTCTCACCTCAGAAAAGAAATGACACGTGTCTGTTACTCAGTGGTCGGTCGTATGGGTGACGTGGTGCGTGTGCCGCACCTAAGAATAAGATAGTATCTGAACGGAAACCAAGAGCGCTCTCCTCCCAGGCTCTCCGTTAATGGAGGTCTTCGCTACCTCTGCATCCTGCCCTCATTTCCTCGTTTCAAAATTTCACCGGAACCCTAATTCTGCCTCCATCAAAACCACTCCTCAGGTACTCTCTCTTTCTCTCTTTCTCTCATTCACTTCTATCAGCTTTCTCTCATTGGGCATAACCACAATTGTGAAAGTTAGAAGAAGAAGATTACTTGTTAAAGTTTGAAACTTCGCCTCTTTTCTGGGTCAATTTGAGTCAAAGATGAAGTCTTTGCAGTTGCCAAGCTATAATCATAGCTATGTTTTCAGTATAATACTCTAGTCTTTGTTTAACATCTTAATCTAGCTTACATTACTAATAAAAATACTAATTGGGTGATTATTTTTGATATTTTTTTTATTACATTATTGATTGTTCTTATCTAAGAACGGAAAAGCAATCCGTTTTGGTGGTTTGGTAATGTGTCTAATCAAAAGAGGCTTGGTGTTGAAAGATGTTGCTGAATAGTTATGCATTGTAATAGGGGGCCGAAGAGTTTTCATCTTTGATTCGACTCTATGCAGGTGTTGAAATGGAAATGTCTGCCACTAGGGGTTGTAGAAGCTCGAGCGAAGTGTTCCTTAATGCGTGCAAGGACAGGTTCTGTTAAAAGAACGATGTGTTATGGTCGTAGTGATGGGTCATCTAAACATAATTTATTGCTTGGACCAATACGGAGGTTGAACCAGAGTCTTGTTTCTCAGTGTGGTTTGTTTTCTGCAAGTTATAGTAAGCTCAAGGAAAAGCTTAAATTGAGGAGACTTGCCGGCAGTCTCCATAAAGTGATAAACTGTCCTGAAAAATTTAGACAGCGTGTCTTTGTTCGATTTGTTGTTGGAGTGATGGTTGTCATGTCGGTTTCTGTTTCTGTTAGCAAGGTTCCATCATGTAAGTGAACTTTTTACGGCATATAAATTAATCACTAGCCGAAGCTTTGCAAGGGCATATAACTTATTTGCTTTTGTTCGACTAATGTTCATAGGGGCTCTTACTGAAGAGAATCTTCTGTTCTTGGAGGCTTGGAGGATGATTGACCGCTCTTATGTTGATAAAAGTTTCAATGGACAAAGTTGGTTTCGGTACAGAGAGAATGCACTGCGCAATGAACCAATGAATAACCGAGAAGAGACATGTATGGATTCCATCATTGTTTACTTTATATACAGAATTTTGTTTGCATGTCAGAGTCTTAGTACATTTTATGTAGCTTGAATTTACGAAATAATCCATGTCCTGCTTTCTGAATAAACAACTAAAAAAAAAATCGTTACATAAATAACAGAAAAGATATATGGAACCTACTGATTCTACTATAAAGTTTCAACATACAATACTGTATCTGAGTTGATACGTATTAGGATCATTTGGTTCATCTAACCCAAGTTGCAGAAACTTATTGACGAGTTGCAAAGATTACTCTCACTTTATATATACGAAAAATTTAGCATTTTTGAAGGGTCAGGAAATGTATGCCACCCAGGTACTTGCCCGGTACTTGCCCAACAATATTTTAGACCTGTTTATTTGCTAAGCTGTATTTAGGTTTTGTTTTAAAATGAATAAACTTTTGCCCATGAAATCACTTCATTGTTTGAAGATGCTGTAGTTCCTAATGGTTTTATGTGCAATCAGATACCGCAATCAAAAAGATGCTTGCCACATTGGAAGACCCTTTCACTCGGTTTCTTGAGCCGGAAAAGTTCAAGAGTCTACGGGTACAAGAAGATTTCTTCTCATGATCTTAGTTTATTCCATTTTGTTTTGAATAAGGAGAATGACAGAATGTCTCATTCCACATCAAAGTAACACTCTCAATCTATATATATTATATTATATATTAAATATTATATTAGTACAGCATATAAGGAATTTCAATATAGATGTTGTCCCTAAAATATGTTTATATCTTCTCTGAAGGCAGTCTGGTACTCAAGGCGCTCTTACAGGCGTAGGGCTGTCAATTGGCTACCCTACAAAATTTGATGGATCATCAGCTGGTCTAGTTGTTATTTCAGCTGCTCCAGGTGGTCCAGCAAATAGAGCTGGCATCTTGTCTGGGGATGTCATTTTGGCAATTGATGATACAAGCACCGAAACAATGGGCATATATGACGCAGCAGAGCGGTTACAGTAAGTTTCTTATCCTTTCAGCCATCTAAATGTCAATTTATTTTCTACATGTTTACAATTTGATAAGATGCAATTATACTTTGCCATTATGGCTTACAATTATATATAATGATGTTGCTGCAATGCCTTTGCTAGGTAGCACATTGTATATACAGAAGACAAATTGTCCTTTCTGATCAATTGAGTTCGATTCTGTTTTAGCCGAAGTTACTTATCTATCTCTAGCTGCGTATTATGAAAAACAAAACTCACGTAGGGCGGTAGGGGTAGACGGGTAGTTGAAAACTGTGCTTATAATTCGTTATGACGTCTCAAGTGGCTTTGTTAGTTAGTACCAGTACGGGGTTGTTTATCTGGTGAGCACACTAAATCTAAAGTTGAAAACCTATATCATTAAGAATCTGAAGTGACTCTTAATCTTTGAACCCTTGAATTACTGAGTATTGTCTGGTTTCTTGAGTAGAATGATATTCCAGAGCTATATTCTTTCTGCAAAGTTTCTTGTTTCATTTATATCCACTTCTCCTAATTGTTTCAGGGGATCAGAAGGAAGTTCAGTGAAATTAACTGTTCTTAGTGGACCTGAAATCAAGCACTTGGATTTAGTGTAAGCTCAGTTCTTCATTTATCCGTGCAAGATATTGCAATTAATAGTCCGGCTTGTACTTTGTTCTAACTTCCCCCACTATTTACACCTTTCTGGCTTCTAGGCGGGAGAAAGTCTCGCTGAATCCAGTGAAGTCAAGACTATGTGTAGTGCCGCAATCAGGCAAGAATTCTCCTAGGATTGGCTATATCAAGCTAACAACATTCAATCAAAATGCATCTGGTAGGTAGAACAAAAGTGGTTATTCTTTAGGTTGTGTCAGCTCTGGTACTGGTATCCCAATATGTTAGAACATAAGTACAGAGAACCAGAACTTTTCTGTATTATGCGTAATTTAAGAACTTGTATCCCTTGCAGGTGCTGTGAAGGAAGCAATTAAAACTTTAAGGGATAATAATGTTAATGCCTTTGTGTTGGACCTTCGAGACAATAGGTGATTATCCTTTAATGTGGGTCTTGTAAACTATAACTTTGGCAATCTTTCTGGTAAGCATAACTTTGCTTATGTTTGATGCAGTGGTGGTTCTTTCCCAGAAGGAATTGAAATTGCCAAAATTTGGTAAGCTAAACTGCAGAACTCTTATATTGCATGTCTTAACTTTACTGTTCATTGTGGTTTTGATTACTCAAATTGTTTGATACTGTTTCAACTATTCAAATTGGTATTTTCTCTGGGGAAGACAAAAAAAATGTAGCTTGAGGGCATATTCAATCCTGGCAATCCTGGCTGACGATGAATTTTCTTGATACCTTTTTTGCCATACTGAAATAACTAATGTCTGCACTCAGTCATTGCCATGTCATATAGATTTTGTTTTCCTAAGAACTTATTTTATTCTATCATGTCTCAGAAATTCATTGTTAGTATTTCAAAATCAAAGTTCACACTTCCCCATATCCAGTCTGATTAGATGTCATAACTGGATTTTTCCTTCCAGGTTGGACAAAGGCGTGATTGTATATATTTGTGATAGTCGTGGTGTTCGTGATATATATGACACTGATGGAAGCCAAGCAGTAGCCACTAAAGAACCCCTAGCTGTGCTGGTATACTTTCTATACGTTTCAAATTGATTAGATGGTCATGAAATTCCTTGATTTATAAGCAAACATTCCAAATACTTTTGGGCCACGTCTCATTCTGTTATTCTGTTAGATAGGGGACTTAAATTTTCATTTCTGATTTCTGTCTTATTAGCTGGGAACACTTTTATGGTTGGTAATTATACTATTGGTTTAAAATCTGACATTCTTGCAACAAAAAAAAGGATTATTCTTGACCCCTTCGACTTATTGTGTATGTGTATATAAGCACCGATAGTACATTGTCCGTCAATGATTTTTGCTGTTGAGATTGTGGTGATTTGTTTTATGATTTTGTCGAGATTTCTTTAGGTGAACAAGGGTACTGCTAGTGCAAGTGAAATATTAGCCGGGGCATTGAAAGACAATAATCGTGCTGTGTTGTTTGGAGAACCTACATTTGGGAAAGGGTAAGCTTTGTCTATAGTTAACATAGTTTATGCGAATACTCATATACTCCTGACATGAACTGTCTCATCCAATTATGCAGGAAGATTCAGTCAGTTTTTGAGCTGTCTGATGGTTCGGGCTTGGCTGTTACTGTTGCTCGTTATGAGACACCTGCTCACACAGACATAGACAAGGTCTGGTGTTCTCTCTCATATGTAAATATGTAATATAGTTTTGTTTTTAACAATCTGTATATATATCAACTTCATTCAGTGAATATCTGATTGTAGGTTGGTGTGATTCCAGACCATCCTTTGCCAACCTCATTTCCGAAAGACGCAGACAGTTTCTGTAAGTGCCTCCAGGACCCTGCCTCTACTTGCAACAAGGTGGAACTATTTGCAAGATGACACTAGTCTTTGTGTATGTTAATTACAGAAAAATGACAATTGCTTACAGATGTAGTTCTACATTCTTTCAAGGTTAACCTCATTTGATGTATAGGTAGAACTATCCAGAAATGCAAGCAATGTGATTTTATATGATTATTTATGACAGAATACATAGTCCATGAGTAATTGTGCCCTCAGTTTTACAACATTCATTCCCAACCTTCTGAGATTCAATATGTTATGACAGTTGGTAATCTTTCATAAGAGTTATGTGGTAGTGCATCCAGACAGTTGGTAAACTTTCACAAGAGTTATGTGGTGTTTAGTACAAATGTGGCCGACTTTATGAGGGAATGATCGTTGATCTATTAGAAAGGGTGGAAGTGGAAGCCCATGATAAGTAATTGGGACTTTCAACATATGTGGGAAGGAAGAAGACTGCTACTTTGCAATATATAAACGACATATTGTCCAAAAAGTTAGCAATTTCGCTGGGAAAGCTTTTGAGTGGGGCTGGCAAAGATGTTCTTATCAACGTAGTTGCTCACTCAGCTGCCTACTCATGCTATGAGTGTGTTCCAACTTACAGAGAATTTTTGTGATGATTTTTGAACAAATGTGTGGACGTTTTTGGTGGGGGGAGTACTCTCTTGACAAGAGAAAAATCCATTGGAAGTGTAGGAAAGCTCTATGTAATCCTGAGGAGGGTGGTGTGGGTTTCCGGAGCTTATCAAATTTCAGTACGGCTATGTTGGCTAAACAAGCATGGATATATAAAGCAAAGTACTTTCTGGCTACTAGTTTTTGGGTAAAAGAAGCTCCTGTTGCTTCCTCTTATTCACGGCGGAGTTTATTCTCTACCCGAAACAGTGTTCTTATTGGCAGATTGGTAAGGGTGATTCTGTTAATATATGGTCCGACTGTTAGATACCTGGTGTTCCCAATTTTAGGCCTACTGATGATGGTTGGAGATCTTTGGAAGTGAAGTTGGTCTATGATTAAGAGAGATGGAAAGATGATGGTTTGATACGGAGAGTTTTCACCAGGGATGACGCTGTTTACAGTGCAAGAATTGTTGAAGACCGAGAGGTTTGAGATTGGAGAAATGTGGTAACTTTACTAACTTCTTTTTCCAATTCCAATATGATCGAAGGCCTTTCCAACTATCTGTGGGAGTCGGTTTTGGAACAAGAGGCTAAGGTTCATATATGGAGGGTATGAACCTTAGAGAGATTGGCATAACTTTCTACATTAGAAAGTTATGCCATAACCTTAGGGTATGAACCTTAGAAAGTTATTATTCCAAATTCTGGCCATAACATTTTACCTTCATTAGAGAAATTGGCATTTAAGAGAGTGGAGTTGGAGTCACATGTTTGTGTGCTTTGTTCATCTGAGTTAGAGACAACGATTCACTTATGCAGGGGCTGCCGATTTACCAAGCAGGTTATCAATAATAGCAGGGACTGTCAATCCTCACTATGCCCATTAGGACCTTCTTGAATGGTTTTCTATGTGTGTTCTTGAGCTTACCATTAAAGAGTTGGGGGACTTTGTTTATCCGTTGTGCGGTTTATGGAAAGAAAGGAACGTTAGGACTTGGGAGGGCAGAAATGTTAATCATGACGCCAAATGTGGAAGTATTGGCTTTGTTGTTCGTGACAGTTTGGGGGGCTTTCATTGCTGGTGGTGGTTAAGGCATTCCAGGGTATGTAAAGTCCAGAGCACAGCAAGATACCGAGCTGCAGACAAGCTTTGAGCTTTCTAGTGGAGCAACCTGCTATTATTGAAACTGATGAGGTGGTTCAGCTACAACTGAGGGAGAATGATGAGTCTAACAAGGTGCTGGGTCGGATTTAGGATGATTTGAAGCTAGTGCTACAGAGTCATTCCAATGTGAAAATAGTACAGGTGAATAGGTCGCTGCCCGTCTCATGGCAGCTCATACTTGTGCGCAGGCACATGAATTTTTTCTATTTTCTGTTCCTTTCTAATGCAGCTATGTAATCTTTTTCCCAGTTTCAATAAAATTTCTAACCTCCTTCCTCAAACCAAAAAATAAAAATAAAATAACCAAATTCTACACCTTGTCCGGAACCAAATGTATCAAGAAATTTTATTGGTAATATATACTATGGCCTAAGGTTAGGCAACTCAGAAAGTGGCTTACTTATACCCTCACAAAATCATCACAACGCAAATTGGTTTTGGTTGATGCTTCGATCTTAGGCAACTCAGAAAGTGGCTTTAATTATACCCTCACAAAATCATCACAAACGCAAATTGGTTTTGGTTGATGCTTCGATCATATCGTCTAACCTTGGTTGATGATTCTGAAACTAATGTCAAACCAATCGGTGTCGCACTCAAGTTTGAAATTGCTGTATTTACCAAAATATCTTTGTCCATGAACCCAAAAAAGGGAAAACTGCAATCAACAACCTCAGCAGAAGAGGTGTGTCACTATTTCTTTCTCTCCGACTCAACTTTCCCTTCCCTCTAGACTTTCTTCGAGATTTCCTCCTTTCAAATTGCATTCTTTCAAGATCATCCCATCCACCCAAACTTGACATTTCACCACTATTACCAACTGAAACATCATTCCCAACTACCCAAGATTGGTAGTCCATCTTTTTGTTATCAGTTTCCTGATCTTCATTATAGGTTTCTTCTTCGTCCATTTTAACACTAGCTTCACTGGTGGCAGATGGTTTCCTTCTCATCCTGGACTTGCGTCTTGGCCTTCTTTCTGTCCTTCCCCATAACTTCTCAAATGCCAGTGAAAGGGCGGACTGACCAAGGGGAAGTGCTAATGCCATGAGGAATGCTTTTGGACCCGAAGATAGCAGCAGAGATATGATAATAAATGGAAATGCCCAACCATAAGATTTGAACACCTACACCCACAAGAAAACTATTTATATTTGGATCTTTGGACCTATGAAAAGAGATATCATTTATAACTACAACAATCAACCAGTACAAGCATGATAAGAAATATTAGTGTCTAAAAGAATATCAAATTTTGACTGAGAGAGTTTGTATAATCTTCGTTAAGTTGTTCGTATTTGCTGATGTCTTTTGGTAGTCATTTCATCAGAAGGTTTCTATTCAGGAATAAAATGGTATTAAATCTTTCATTCAAATACTATAAACAATCTGACCAACATACGCGAAGTATAGGTTGATTTAAGCAAGGCAGAACATCTGTGTGTATAAACCAACCCAGAATACTAGTCAGTTGCGTAAGTATTTTGTCAGCCCAAAAGCACCAATTCGTTGACAGAAAAGCATTGAACATGCTGCTGCGCGGACAGCACAAATTATCATTGTCTGCTCATTCTCTTGTAAACCAAATAATCAATTAATCTGCCTATCCAAAATCACCCCCTCTGTGAAAGGAATAGCTACAACAGTTCATGCCAAGAAACACGTTAAGATTTTCCCTTTACGTGCAGATGATGATGCACACTAAAACTAAGGCACTCCAATGGCTGTTATCTATCTTAAGGCGCCTTCCCTTAGCTGAAATAATGCACTCATCTGCTGTTTATCTCTGGGAATCATATTCGAACAACATTGTGTTTAACACTTTAACAGTTTAACATCAGCTCTCTTCCAAACTTACTGCTAAACATCCACCCAAAAGCTGGAAAAGGAAACTAACTGATTTGCGAGAAACTAGGGAAGACATTTGGAAAGTTTACAGATTCCCTTGATATATTACATCAGTCTTATGCTATTAATGTTCCTTGTACCCTAAGCTTTATGTTTCTAAGGAAAATAATTATAGCCTCTACACTAAAACTAAAATTTACTACAGTTGCAATGTGCAATCATAACTGAATAGGATAAATCTTGATGCATATTTGGACTTTAAACACATACCATGTTCATCAAAAAAGCCTTATAATTGCAACAAACATCAAACCTATAGTTGTATAAACAAGCAAAGAACAAGTCAAAATGAGCACCTTGAAAATCCAGACACTGTCAATGGCTTCCTCCAAGACCCCAGAAGGGCCTTCCTCCATTTCAGAGGGCCCATCTGACCACCACCTCCTTCTCTTCTTCTTCTTCCCTTTACTTGTACCGTAACCATAATCCTCTTCTTCCTCGTAGTCATCTTCTTCTTCTTCATATTCATCTTGGTTTCGTTTGTCTCTGAAGCTAAAACCGAATGTTTTGGAGCGAATGGTTTCGGCATTGGAATCCCAGCGGCGGTAGCAAGTAGTGTAAGAGCGAAGTAAATGAGAGGAAGGAGAAGGTGGGTTTTGGAAAAGAGAGTGAAGGGAGTATCTGGGTCTTCGCCATGGTTGAGGGTGTGTCAGGACCAGGACACTGCTCTCCATTACCGCTCTGAGCTTTCCATCTGCCACGTCTTTGTTATCTTCTCCCCAATTTAACCTCTTTCCGCCAAAAGCAAATGTCCAGTTAAAAAGTTTATTTTCAACCACCATTTAAAATTAGATGTAATTTCAAGAGTGAAGAAATGCTATGTATAATGTTCCAATGACTCAAGGACTATGCAATACTAATATATTTCACTATGATCCACTCCTTTGAATGATGTTCTCAAAGTTCGGTTAATTTGTATGATATACGTGTGTTAGACAAATGTTGGACACAAAAATGTTCTAGATCTTACACGTATAGTATTTGTTTTTTTTACTAATTCAACCTAACAACCCCTACATCTTTGGTAAACAAGTGAAGAGAGGTTGAGAAGAGAGAAATAAAAAGGAAAATGAGAATTAGGAGCTAGAACCTATATCACACACAAAGAGTGAAATCATAACATCACCTTAATTGGTATAAGAATTGTGGGTCGAATATTTGTTTGGTTGATGATCGTGTAGAAAAGAGAAATAGAGGAAGAATTTGAGAAGAAAGAGAAGCTCGAGGCCAATTTCTTTGGAGGTAATGTTTGTTTGTCTTGATTACCAATCTTCTATAGCACCACACTTTGTTTATGTTTCTTGATTCATGATCTAGAATTCAATCAATCAAAGCAATCTAGAAGGATTAGAAAACAATTTCTTTAGAGAAGGTGTTAAGATCTCTAAATTGTCTTTTTAATCCTTTCTACATCTCTCTCTCTCTCTCTTTTTTTTCTTTTTTTCCTTCTCCACAATTTTCATTTCTTATGTTTTCAATTAAACTCACATATTACATTTAAAGACTTTCTAGATTCATAAACTAACACATATAATGAGATCGAACATCTCCAGTAGTATTGCTAAACTGGAAATTTATCAATTTTTAAGGTAAATTGATGCTCTAGCAGAATACATAAACTATTGCTAAATTTGATAATTGCTAAATGAAATTGACAAATTTATCAATGGTCCATACATAACTAAATAATAGCTAAATCTTTTCTCTCTCCTCTCTTGCCCACATGTCACTTTACAATTTGTTAAAACATAAAAAAAAACAATTGTTGATGAAGCAACATTGTTAAATCGATATCTAAATTTCAAAATTATTGCTAAATATATCAATTTCTGAATCTCACTGCTAGAGATGCTCCACAACACTTTGTATCCCCCAACCACATTAAAAGAGGAAACATCGACGAGATTAGACCCTAGATATAAGAGGAAAAGTTAGGTCTCACAACCATTTTTTTCCTACCGAAGAAAAAAGGAGCAAGTATATAATGATTATTAAGGTTTTTTTTTTTCTTTCTAGTCGGTGAAAATCTAAAATCCGCAGAGGGAAGATAAATATAAAAGGACAACATGTCGCAATTCACGAGACAAAAAGCGAGCACTCCAGCGGAAATCCAATACGCTCGACGCTCAGCGGCGATAGCTTCAGTGAGACAGAGACGTTCTTCTTCTTCAGCTGCGACGACGACGACGATGAGGCCCACCGACTTCTTCGGCGACATGGACGACCAGGGCTCCACCATGGCCATGGACGTCGACGACCTCGACCCCCTCGAGTACCTCGGCGGCGACGGCGTCATCGGTGACAACAAGCTCACCGACCTCGACTTCTTCAACTCCTTCGAGGACGACTTCGACGAGTCCGACATGACCGCCCCCGCCAACTAGGCCGCGCCGCCGCCAAGTAATCCTCTGGTTTTGATTTCGATATGTCATTCTAGGGTTTCCAATTTGGGAATTTAGGGTTTTTATGCGGTATTGATATTTTGGATTGGTTTATGATGAATGTATATATATATATATATATAATAATATATATATATATATACGTTGCGGTTTTTGTGACTTCGTTTTGGTTTGGATTATGCAAGTTTAAATCTATGGTTGCTGAAAAATTGTGAATATTTTCAATGCCTATTGATTTTGTGTATGATTTACGTGTGGTGTGTCGTTATTAAGTTTCATGTAGTCTGGATCAGTTAGTAAATTAGTTTAGTGATTCACATATAGATTAGAGCAAAACAGAGAGCAACATTGTTAAGCATTTGTGTTGATGTGGAATTCGGAATGGTGGATAGTAGCGTCTCCTTTTTTTAGGTTCGTTAGAATGTCGAGGGAAGGTGCAGTTGTTTGTGAGTGATTTTGTTGATTGGTGGTGTGAATGAGATTAACTGTGTGGAAGTACATGATTATTTGGGACATTGTCATGTCGTAAATCGATCGCTAGGTGCTTAAAAATTGAGGTAATAAACCTTTGGAGTTCTGCTGATTGTTATCTTTCTTGGCAGCTGTATAGTTCAAATCCTGAAATAAATGATGAGTAAATTCTGCATTAGTAAAACTATAGAAGCTTGAGTTGGTTGTTTCTGTTGTATTTAGAGAGTTGTTCTTGTGAATCTGCACGCTGGTGTCACACTTGAATTGCTGTAGTTGAGTAAAATAAGATCCAGAGACTGTCCCTGTTGCTATAGATCGAGCACAGTGTCGTATTTTTGTATAATTTGTCAGTCAGAAGTTATAGGGTGTACTTGCATATGCAAAATGAAAGGTAAATAAAAAAAGACACAAGAGAAAATAGTTTGAAAAATTTGAAGGATGGATGTTGACCCTACTCACATGAGGATGAAACTATGTTGTAAAGTTTACGAGTCTAATTGCCTAGACAGGATTAATTGAAGATTAGTTGAACTATGACGGGGGCATTAGTTGACACTCATGTGATTCAGTAGGATCTTCTTCTGTAATAGCTAGAAAACATTGGTTTTTGTTAAAAAATGAAGATTAGCATGATGCAAGGTCTCTATCCCTTTTCGAGAGGTATCAGATGCTTGGGCAACTGGTTCATCTGTTTGTGTATTGCTATTTGTCTATTGTGAAGTTCAAATCTTTCTAGTTTGTTTGTTTCAGAGATCCGAATACCCACTTGTTTGGTGCTCTGAGCATTGATGAATTAAAGTTTTTAGGCTTCTTGTGCAGATTAAAGTTCAATCTTTTTTCTTTGGTACATGGTCTTGAAAATTGGGTGTTTGGATAATGATCAGCACTTGGAAACTTCCATTCAAGAACTACCTTTGAAGTTAAATCTTTTGTGTTCATATTCTACAACGTACATTTTTGCCATAGGTTTGTAGAAAACCCAAAAGAGCTGTGGCATATTTCTTATCAGATCAGAGATTTCTGACAGTGTAAATGTCTAGTACATAATTCGATGCGCAAGCCTTTACTTCACCAGTTAAATCTGTACTGTTTTGTGTTTTCCATCTGCTTTCCAGTATTCCTACCCAGGTCATAGTAGAGATGAAATGGACAGTTGAATTCTAATGTCCAGTTATCAGTAGAGCAAAGCAGCTAAACTCTTAAACCAGCATACATAACATGGAAATATCAATTACTAGAAGCTTGTATATTTCATGTAGATGTCTCTGTTAAGGTTCTTAATTACAAGAAAATAAAAGACCTCTAGGAAAATATACCAACCAGAAAAAAATGTTTAGGATGCTCTCTCTCTCTCTGTTTTCTCTGGTTCCTCTTTGGGTCGGCGGCAACGGATGGAGGCTTCTCCTCCTCTATGCTCAGGCTGGCAACGGCGATTGAAGAGAGTGCTTCTCTCTCTTCTGATTGTTTTTGAAGAGAGTGCTTCCCTCTCTTCTGATTGTTTTTGGTCTGCTGGTGGCGGTTGTCACATGCAGTGCATGGGGATTTCGAATCCCGAGGTAGCCGTGAGGGCTGGTGGTTTTCTAGGTGCTAGGCTCAACGAGGATGGGGATTGCGGCTGGGATCGAAGCTGTGGTGGTGGGAGTTGGACCTGGTTCTCTTGGATCGGCTTAATTCCTTGCCATCCTACCGGCCATGGTGGCGATCTCTGCTTGTCTACAGGTGTTATCATGGTTTGGCTTAACGGGGGAGATCATGGCCTCGCCAGGATCGGGAACTCTTGGGGGAGCGCTTGGCACGATAGCGGTGTACAAGGGATGACGGCAACCGTCTGCGGTGGTGGCTGTATGATGTGTATAGCAAGTGGATTCAGGCTTAACACGGGCCGCATGAAAGCTAGGCCGCCAGAGTTTATCACTGGTCCTAGTCTGTTTGGGTCTGGTCCTCCACCTGGGGAGACCCCCTCTGTGTAGGGTGGTTCCGGGTGAATTCGAATAAGTTAGATTCTTCTGACATGTTGGTTACTAGTTACATGATGAGCTTAATAATCCCAGGGTTAATAGCATAGAGCTGTTAATATAAGGCTTGACGTCCCTTTCTAAAAAATCAAAGGTTCTTAATTACAATAGTAAATCCACAAGGAAACATAACACACTAGTATATGCCACAGAAGAGTTGAGAACAACGGTAGAATAACTACCATTTACAGTTTGAATTCAGAACAAGAGAGCCTTTTCACTTGTTTGAAACACACCTAAACTATGGTGCATACAATTCAGCGAGATTGCAAGAAGGAATTAGGTTAACCTCAACTGAAAAGAAATGTAGTATCCTGAACTCCAAGCTACGCCTAGAGAAGCCAGATGAATGCATATGGCTGCCGACACGGAGAGCCAGCAAAACTATAGGATATGTTTTCTCCAGAATAATGATAGTTCAGAGAGCCCTGGGGACGGGAAGAAATAGTTATCGACTTATCGCTGAGAGCTCCCCCCACCTTGAGCCGAAGGCTTGGATTAGTACTTGGATAGTTGGGTAAGGATTAAACAGTCAAAACTTTTAAAAAGATGAACTGAAAATGAAGAATGGGAATTACCTCCTTTTTTTTCGCAGCATCTTAAAATAGGCGTTTTTTTTTTTTTTTGAAAGGGCAGGATTCTAGCTTATGATTGAACAAATTCTAATGGAAATAACGAGATCAAAAGATAAGTAACATAGTTTTTCCACTTGACATATATGAAAGACTGAAAGTATATAGGAACTCTAACCAAAAGTAAGATTTTCAATCTCTATATAACCTTCAACATAAATCATGATCTTCATACATAAGCAGTAGAACCCTAGATACGTGAAAAAGGGTTTGGAACAAACAAGATGCTATACATATCAAGCGGCATTTTACCAACACAGACCTCTTCGACTTTGTTTCTCCACATAAACAAACCATAACGATAGAATGGGGGTTGATTTTTAACTTTGAATGGACGAGTAAAGTAGATTGAATTCTGATCATATTCTGGTAAATCTTTTGAAGATATCGATATAGATTGTCTGATACTCAAAACCAAAGCATGATCGCCAATGGAGTCGACCGCTATCCATCTATCATTGGAATCCCGTTTATACATATGGAACACAGTTGGTTCCATGAAACTACGATCTAAGAGCCCAACGACCAGGAAAAGATCATCGACGCCTATTTTGATTATGTAAGGAATAGTACGGAGCCGGTTCGTTTGGGTGGTGCCTAATTACTATAGAGGACGCGTCCACTTTGATTTCCAATTTTTGGCAGGAAAGGAACTCACGAAATCCCATACTTGAACTGTAGACTGATCACAACACAGAGCATTCTCAAAGCTCGTAATATCTTGGTGATCACAACACAAAGCATAAAGCTGATTCTCATAGCTCGTAATATCTCGGTATGCTCTTTGTTCATCAAGTTTTGTCCACTCATCATCTGCAGTCGTACAGAACGCGAGAGAATAACCACGCATCATCTGCGTCACATATCTGTACAATACAAACACCCCAATGCTGCTGCTTCTTTTGTTGTTGCTGTTGAGAATTGGCCGAGAGGACAGAATTACTGCTGTGGTTCTAAACTTTGTCCTAATATCTTCCGCTAATCTAATTTCTAAACAGAACGATCGTGGTGGTGTAGTAGGATCCGGATTGGTGATTTTGATATGTACTTCGCTTTTGATTTTAGACGAGTCTTCATCATGGTAATGAGCAATGTAAAGTATATCTGGGAAACTTCTGAGAGGTGGAAGTAGAAGTTGTGTGCCAGATAAGGGATTAAAGAGCAGAAGCTTTGAAAAGTTCATCTTCTGCAAGACAAGAACGAGAAGCCAGCCTTGATCAGAACCGAGGCAAACACGATGACCTAGTTCTTCAGGAATGTTCTTGTTCAAGTTGTAAGTCTTTCCTTCAAGACTGTAAAAACGAAACCCACAGTGACCCATCTTGCTGGGGAAGGAGGTGCCATGGTGGTTCTGGTGCACAAGTGAATGATGATGACCTCAGGATGAATTCGACTGCCCTTTTCCATGAAGGACAAACTGCCTTGAATCGTAGTATGGATTTTGGGGTCAGTTTTGATAAGATAGTTTCACAAGGGTCAATAGGAAGTTCGGACCAGTTTGGTTTTCTACTTCTTAGTTTGGTGGACTGCAGGGTTGTTTCGTCAGCCATTGATGATTGATCTTGAAGAGGCAGAAGGATGTGAGGCCGATCGACTCTTTATAGAGTATCAAGAAAGTAAATAATCCTAGTTCTAGGACAAGTAATAAACCTAATTATTGCATAAGGTAAGCAGTAAACCCGAATTAAAGTAGAATATTACTTATATAAGAATATCCTTTTTTTTTTAACGATTATATAAAAATATCCTAATTACATATGGTAAGTAGAATCACAATCTGAATAGGTTTCCTACAGCCAATTGGATTTTTAAAGGACTGAGCCTATATATAAATCTTTGAGAAGTATTGTTCATACGTATTATTTGAAGGGATTAATTTTGCAATGGTGCATCTGAGGGGAGATGAACTGATGAACCAAGCTGTAGCTGTATTGCAATCTATGAAGGAGAGACTCTGTATTGCATGCCAAATTGAAGAAGGTTTCTTCTTGGGTTCTGTTGGAGCTGCAAACAACAAGGAAGAGCTGAAAAACTGAACGTCACACACATTCTGACTGTCGCCGATTCTTTGCCACCTAAATATCCAAACGATTTTGTGTATAAGGTTGTGGAAGTTGAAGACAGAAGAACCACAGACCTGCAACAACACTTTGATGAGTGTTTCGATTATATCGAAGAAGCTAAAACATCTGGGGGTGGTGTGTTGGTTCATTGCTTTTCAGGAAAATCGAAAAGTGCGACTATTGTGCTATCTTATCTGATGAAAAAGCATCGTATGATTCTATCTGAAGCTCTTAAACATGTGCAGAGCAAAAGACGAGAGGCAGATCCTAATCTTGGTTTTAAGAAACAACTGCTAGAGCTTGAAACAGTGTTAGGCCTGCCAAAACCTTCACATCCATAGACGACGACGCTTGGGATCCAGTCGGGGACTCTGACACAAGACTTTTGAGCGAGTTTTATTCAATTGCATTAGAATTTCGTAGTGAGAAATTTTCCTCCTTATTTTACACAATTTCTGAAATTTTCAAATAAGAATGCAAGTTTTTCTTAAGTCGGTTGTTCAGGTATTCTCATTGAGTATCAGCTATATGTTTATTTCATATATGTGCACAACGGGATTCAATTCCATTCGATTATAGTTTATTAATGTAGTTACCGTAGAGCACAGATTTGGATGTTCATTCTAACAAAAAGGTAGCATATAGCTAGGGTGACTCCACTAGCTGCACCAAACAAGAGTCTAAATGTTATAGATAAGGGCGTTGCTAAATGTACCCAGCAAAGTTCTATGTAGACCCAGCAAATTTTACCTATTGTTGTCAATTGAAACCCAACAAACTCATACCTAGCGAATCTCAAGCAATCGATCTCCTCCCTGAACTCGTCATGGTCTACACCCTTCACCCACTCTAATCTCCATCCATGATGCTCTTTTGCTATAATTAATCCCTTAGCATCTGATTTAGTTTTATTAAAATCTCTCGTATCTTTTTTCTTAAAAAATTAGTTTCTTTTTACCCGCTGGTTCAAGGTAGGAACCTCTCACGATTCACAAAGATTTATAGAAGTAAAATTAGGCTTTTACAAGATGTCAGGTTGTGTTAATAAGATGCGCTTCGAATCTTCTTCTTAGTTCCTGGGTTTAATAGTTTCAATATGTAGTCTCTAAAGAATTCATTATTCATACTTAAGGCATGTAGTAAATGAATGTTAGCTATTTGATTAATTTGATTAAGTAGAACTAGTAGAGATTTCAATTACTAGGGAATTTGATTAAACAAACAAACATCTACATGCAGTTCTTTTTTCTTTTTTTTTTTTTTTAATTACACATCTACACAGTTGAATCACTTGTCCTTCAAACCAGAGAATTTCCTACTGATCCTAAGTTCTTGATGAACATGCATTTCGTTAACGATTGTAAGCTGAAACAAAGCAGACTGAAAAATCAAAACATTGCCCCATTGCTACAATCAAAGTTACAGTTAGCTCGTACAACTGCAATGGACGGAGGCCAAAATTTAAACTGTAAAACATATCATTCTCTGAAGCACTAAAAGCAGAAATATAAATTAGTTATCTTTTCATAAGATATGTTATGGCACTGTAGTTCGTAACACATGTTTCTGTAAACGAGAGAGTGAAAGCAAACATGTAAGAGAAACATCTTTACAACGAAGGCCTACGTATTAGGCCAGGGCAAAAAAAAAAAAAAAAAAAAACATAATGCCTTGTTCAAGATAGGAAAAATCAATTACATTCCTAACAGTAATGTTCCAGCATATACAAACATCGTCAACATCGTCCTTGACGTGTTTAGCTCCACCTAACTTATCAGTTTGCTTGTCAAATTTGATACCCTAGTGTGTAGACAACAATATACTCTAAAAAGAAAAGGAGAAACAATACAGAAAGTTTACAGTTGTATTTTGATGCCGAATTGGGGACGTCCAATAGTACAGGGGTTAACTTCTATTGGTAAAATACGGTGTAATTCAGCGACAAGCTTCATGAGTACACCATGATCTGATCCTGAAGAATAACAGATGAGGCAACATAAGTTTTCTACCTAACCCAAGGACAGAGCCATTATAATGCAAACTTAGATGAAGTTATATTATCTTCTAAGTTTCTGCACGTTCTTTATTCTATAAAAAGGCAGAAGGCAGTACGAGTAAAGCATTTTCTCTGGATGCCACCATCAGTGGTCCTCCACGACATGAATACTTAAACCAACCGACTTTGAAATGAAGAAAATTGTGGAGAGCTGAAGCATTAAAAAGAATCTAAAATGATCTTTAAAAAGAGAAACAAACCAGCTAGGCTGAGCAGTACATCCCAGAAGTGGACAACGGAAGCTAGTCCCTAGCATTCTAAAGCATAGGTTGGGACCTACAATAACAAGATCAGTAACACTGTAAACAAAGCATTAAGTACAAAACTAAATCATCACAATCCAAATCAACACACTGTCCCCTAGGAAAAACTCTTTAATTGAAGATGTAAAAAGGAATTACTTTAATTGATGTGTCAAGCAAATTTTGCTAAGAATGATAAACTGGGGCCTTTTTGTACCTCTAGCATGTTTTCATCAAGAAAACTGGAAGTTGTATGACTCACGGCATGAGAACTATCATATTGGAGGATCCTTAACTTCCCTTCCTACATCACATAATAGGAACCCTCATAAGTTCAGGAAACTAGCCGAGCAACCACAAAACAACAAGAGGAAAATACCAAATTCAATTGCTTACTTTAGTTCCATAAACAAGGCCACCTCCAACAGAAGGATGAAAACAAGCTACGTTGACCTCATCTTCTGCACTAGGGAGAATTCTCACAAGTTCCATATCAGAAACTCTATATACCTGAATAACAAATGTAGGTCACTAAACTTATCCCGAAATGCACCTAGTACTTACTTATACAGCTGTCCAACCATAGTATAGGATAAAGAGGAACAACTATACCACATTATCAGTATCTAACTATACCGTATAAAGCTGTCCAAATCACTTCTACTCTAATGTAATTTATCCCATTTTATAATTAATCTTCTTAGGGTTACATACAGAGTGATTCTATTCATCACCCTAATTTAGTACTTCGACCTCTAATCATCATGTTTTGCCATAACCTTCCTATTTTACCCCATAACCCTCCATTAAAACCTTTTTATCTCTTTCCTTTTTTTATTTCATAACCAGACCGTTTCCCATCTCCACAGTAGAAACTGCTGGCTCACCTACATGTTCTTCCAGTTCTAATCTCTTGTATTATATATATACATATATATATATATGGAGCCGTTCCAAAGAGGACGTCTGCACAGCCCTTAAAGTGCGGACGTCCACCTCTGATCCGGACCGTGTATATATATATATATAGGATTTTTCTCAGTTGCGGACGTCCGCACCAATTTTTTGGTGCGGATTTCCATTTTTGAACCACTTTCCGATCGAATTTCCTCATCTCCACCATCTAGTATCTAGATAATATTGTGTAGATCATCTCTGCAAATTTTCAGCCAATTTGGTGATCATTCAGGCCCTCAAACTCGAAAAACAAATGGACAGACTGAATTCTGTCCGGTTGTGTTCATACCAGAAAAACTCGAGTTTGAGGGCCTTAACGATCACCAAATTGGCTGAAATTTTGCAGAGATGATCTACACAGTATTATCTAGATACTAGACGGTGGAGATGAGGAAATTCGATCAGAAAGTGGTAAAAAATGGAAATCCGCACCAAAACCGTTGGTGAGGACGTCCGCAGCCGAGAAGGGCTGTATGTATATATTTATTTATTTTTAGCATAAAGCCATAAACCTACCCCCGAGAAAGTTAAACAATCAAGGAAAAGAGTAAAAGAGAGTAGAACATTACATATCATATTGACATATCCAGCCGATAAAAGTTAATAAAAGTACAACATCTTACCTCCAGAATGGTGTAAATAGGCACTGTTGTCTCTCCATCAATGACAACACTCTTAAGAAGTGAACTGTGACGTCGGCCATAGGCAAGTAATATGTGTTCTGACGTAGGAGAGAACTGCCATGGTAAATTCGATATAAGTATAACTAACTCCAATATGGGATTTGATTTAAGTACAACAGTTTGTTTGATTAACAAAAAAATTATAGTTAGAGTTCTTGAATCTTTGAATATACAATGGGACTATTCTTAAGAGTTCCATCATATGTTCAGCCCAACATATAGGCTCTATAGACATGAGGTATTACGTGGGAAAATGGGAAATTGATGGCAGGTCAATCCAAAGCCTAGAGAATATGAAATGACACTATTCTCCAGACTAGAAATATTAATTGAGGGTTCATGACTCATCATTCACAACCAAAATGATGTGTGTCACGACTTACAGCAAAAGTTATACAGAGAAGAAATGAGCTCGTGCCAGTTATTAATGTGTACCGCATTAGATCAATAACTTGGTGTCAGGAGTCTATATAAGAAATTTTAAGATCCCCTATAATGGCATTATTGTTTTCTTCAAAAGAAGGTAGTAATAATTTATAAATAGAAGTTTACGTATACTACGTGCATGATAGTTAAGAGGACAGAGGGAGGGGGGAACCAAAACACCATATTCAAATGTAGCGGACCTGAATAGATGTCAAGCAGTGGGCAGCTCGTATAGCACGGGATGCAAGAACCATGCCAAACCTAGATAATTTAAAATAACATCAGACAGTATAAAGAAAGAATTCACTGAACCAACAAGTTAAGTAAGTAAGAAAACATTGTTAAAGGGAGCTTATGCATTACGTTGCCTCTTCGAGGGAATAAATCCGAAGCTCATACACGACATGGTGAGCTGAGATTGGGTGCCGAGTTGGGGAAGTTGCTGCCCCTGTGATATCATGGTTGGCCTGGCCCTGTAATCCAGGATCACCTTCCAAATGAGGCAACATACATGCAACACAGGCTGCTAAAAACCTTCCACAAGGTGAAAAATGGGCTCCCATTTCACTGCAACAAATTCTCGAGTAAAAATCCAGAAAATATAAAGCCAGTAATAATATTGAATTCTAAACTGTCATGTAATGCTACAGAAAGTAGACATATCCTTTAATTTTTTTTAATACCCAGAAATCCCCCAAAATCAACTGCAGACCTGGGTAGAAACTAATCCTACAGTCTATTGACAGGAAACTCCAGCACATATCAAGGCAGAAACCTAGAGGGCAATCAGATCCAGCATATATATATATATATACAGCCCTTCTTGGCTGCGGACGTCCGCACCGAAGGTTTCGGTGCGGATTTTCATTTTTGCACCACTTTCCTATCGAATTTCCTCATCTCCACCGTCTAGTATCTAGATAATATTGTGTAGATCATCTCTGCAAAATTTCAGCCAAT